>NC_090448.1:453669574-453986959 GCF_031143425.1 Pleurodeles waltl
CACTTCGTCTTTATGTTCATCTCTATCCCTTAGTGTGTGACTATAAGGGGACACTCCCCCTCCTGGATACCAGAGGCTAGCTGCCTCTAAGAAAAGGGTAAGAACTATAATTCCCTGCAGTGATAGGACTGTCCACTTGTGTAGATATACCCACTCAGTCACTCCACGCATGTATTTTACCTTTTTTGAACATATGTGTTTCGTGCATGAATGCATCCCCTTGACACGTGTGTAGTTGGTTGGTTTTGCAGTGCTGTATGCCACCAGAGTGCTAATTAATTGTTTTTCTCCCCATAGGCCGCCTCAAGGTAATTCCTTGGGTAATGTAGATCATTCATTTTTCATTTTCTCACTCTTTGATTTCCCCATAGAGCATTTTCCTCCAACGTGAGACGTAGGGATCCTAGGCCCTGACGAATGCCCCGAGACCTTCATTGGCTCACTGTTGAGGGCAGAAACATGTTGGCTAGTAATTAGTTAGGTGACCCTGTGAGTCCTTGTCCTCACAGAGGTGTCCCAACCCCCCCTTTTTAACTACACCAGTCAGACACCACCATTAAATTTGTTGCTCTTCACAGGTGTCTGCTTAGGTGTTTTTAGTTTTTCAGTAGATTAGCTGGATCCCGATCTTTCCAGAAACAAGTTTATTTACGCACTCCCTCCTGTTCCTTTAACAGTGAGGTTGAGTCCGCCCAGGTGGCACTGTCCTACCTGGGTGGGTCTAGGTGGTCAAATGATGAAGCATGACACTATATAGTGTGTGAGACCACCTAGTCCGTAAAAGGAAATCCCTTTCTTCCCACCCCTCGCTGTTCCACTCGGTAATTTCCAACTGACATTCCACTGACTTTACCCTTCCAAATAGGAATACATACAACCCAGGACTACGCTAATATCCGCGACGTCCGCTTTTAGAGAACCCCGTACTTTCGTGTGTATTCAGAGTGTTGTCTGCCCTGCTGAAACACGTGAGGAGCTACATCGTTTTCCCTCAGGTGGAGGATTTGGCTACAGTGAAAGGTGACTTCTATGCCCTGGGACATATCCCTAACATCATAGGTGCCATTGATGGTACCCATGTGGCTTTGGTCCCCCCCCACAGGAGTGAACAGGTGTACAGGAACCGGAAGAGTTATCATTCCATGAATGTACAGATGGTATGTTTGGCAGACCAGTACATCTTGCAGGTAAATGCCATGTTCCCTGGCTCAGTGCATGACACCTACATCCTGCGGAATAGCAGCATCCCTTATGTGATGGGTCAACTCCAGAGGCACCGGGTGTGGCTAGTAGGGGACTCTGGTTACCCCAACCTGTCATGGCTATTGACCCCAGTGAGGAATCCCAGGACCAGGGCAGAGGAACACTACAATGAGGCCCAGGGGTGGACTAGGAGGGTGATCGAACGCACCTTCGGCCTCCCGAAGGCCATGTTCAGGTGCCTCCATATGACAGGTGATTCCCTATTCTACTCACCAAGGAAGGTGTGCCAGATCATCATCGCCTGCTGTATGCTGCACAATCTTGCTTTGCAACGCCAGGTGCCTTTTCTGCAGGAGGATGGTCCAGATGACGGTGTTGTGCCAGCTGTGGAGCCTGTGGACAGTGATGAGGAGGAAGCAGAGGAAGAAGACATTGATAACAGGGACTCTGTCATACAGCAATATTTCCAGTGACACACAGGTGAGAACATTTTTTTAACTATTATAATTACTTTCACACTTCTACCTCTATCCTGTCTGTCAATTTGAAGCAGTATTTGTTAACTGAGTGGTACATTTCCATTACGGTTTCACAGGTGTGGTAACCAACGTGTGTCATCTGCTTGCATCCTTCATGGGCATGTGATGTGTTACATAGGTATGTTGACATTACATTTCGAACGGATTTTGTCATTGTCATAGATAATACACATTTACAAAATCACAGACTGACTCCAGATTGTTTTGTGGTTCAAGGGTGTTTATTGAAGTGCTAATTATTGGAGGGGGTGGCAAAATGGTGATGGGTGATGGTGGAGGAATGTCCATGGCAGAGTCCAGTCTATTAGTCTCACAGGTACACTGCCCATATGGGCATAGGAAGTGGAGCTGGGGCAGTTCCAATCTGGACAGGGTACCAAAGTGGGACAATGGGATGACAATCAGGGTGGTCTCATTTCATGGCGGGGTCTTGCCATCTTACTCTCTCCTGTTCCTGGATCTCAGGGACCGCTTGCGGGGTGGTTGTCCGTCTGCAGGGGGTGGGGTGCTGGTGTGGTGGTCCTGTGGCGGTGCCTCCTGTCCACTAGCGCCGGCGGAGGAGGTGGGCAGTTCATCGTCCAGGCTAGTGTCAGGGGCCCCTTGGAGTGCCACG
The DNA here is from genome assembly GCF_031143425.1 of Pleurodeles waltl. Taxonomy (NCBI): domain Eukaryota; kingdom Metazoa; phylum Chordata; class Amphibia; order Caudata; family Salamandridae; genus Pleurodeles; species Pleurodeles waltl. The sequence continues at coordinate 453,671,930 of NC_090448.1, forward strand.
GTGTCCCTCATGGTCTTCTGTATGTCCTTCAGCACCCCTACGATGGTGCCCAGGGCAGAGCTGATGGTTCCGCCTCCCTGAACCCCAAATACTGTTTGTCCTGCAGGCGCTGGGTCTCCTGAAACTTGGCCAGGACCGTAGCCATCGTCTCCTGGGAGTGGTGGTAGGCTCCCATAATGGAGGAGAGGGCCTCGTGGAGAGTGGGTTCCCTGGGCCTGTCCGCCCCCTGTCGCACAGCAGCCCTCCCAGTTCCCCTGTGTTCCTGTGCCTCCGTCCCCTGGACCGTGTGCCCACTACCACTGCCCTCAAGTCCCTGTTGTTGTTGGGGTGGTGGGTTATCCTGAGTTCCCTGTAGTGGTGGATACACAGCTGATTGACGTGTCTTGGGTACGGAGGTATGGGCCCGCTGGGTGGGTGCTGTGCTGGTGTAACCAGAGGGTGGAATATCAGTGTTGGGCTGTGCCTGTGCGAGGGGAACCGACTGTCCCGAGGCCCCCGATGGTCCGTGCTGGTCATCTGGATCCAGTTGGCCAGAGCTGCTGTCATCACAGTGGGCCTCTTCTGTGGGTGGGGTGGAGATGTCTGGACCCTCCTGTCTGGTGACGTTAGGTAGTGGTCCTGCAGGGGTGTAAAAGCATGATTATTGCATCTGTGTGTGTCATGGTGTGCAATAGGTGGGTGAACGTGTACCCCTGTGCTAGCATTCCTGTGTGGGGGCTTGTGTGATGATGGTTGGGGGGGTGTTATGGGTATGTGCAGTGGGCATGCTTTAGTGATGGGTGTCCATGCTTTGTTGTGTCATGCAGGGCTTGGTGTTGGGATGGGTGGTTTGTGTTATTAGTACATTAGTGAGGAGTTGGATTGATAGGGGAGGGTGGGTGTGTGTGATAGCATGCAGGTAGGGTGGGGGATATGATAGTTAAGATTAGACTTACCAGTGTCCATTCCTCCACCGACTCCTCCGAGGCCCTCTGGATGCATAATGGTCAAGACCTGCTCCTCCCATGTTGTTAGTTGTGGGGGAGGAGATGGGGGTCCGCCGCCAGTCCGCTGAATCGCGATGTTGTGCCTGGAGACCACTGAACGCACCTTCCCCCGTAGGTCGTTCCACCTCTTCCTGATGTCGTACCGATTTCTTGGGTGCTGTCCCACTGCGTTGACCCTGTAGACGATTCTCCACCATAGCTCCATCTTCCTAGCTATAGAGGTGTGCTGCACCTGTGATCCAAATAGCTGTGGCTCTACTCGTACGATTTCCTCCATCATAACCATGAGCTCCTCCTCCGAAAACCTGGGGTGTCTTTGGCGTGCCATGGGGTGGTGTAGGTGATGTGTGTGGGGTGTATGTGGTGATGAGAGTGGTGATGTTTAGTGGTGTGTGGTATTTTGTGCGTGGATGTTGTGTGGGTGATGGTGTTGTGTGCCTCTGTGTGGTGGGGTTGCCTATTGCTGTGCTATCTCTCTGTTGCCTTCATCTCTAATTTTTTGTCATAGGGATTTGTGGGTGATGTGGGTGTGTGTTTTATATTGTGTTTGGTGTGTGGGAGTGGTGTTTGTATGTGTATCAGGTGTGTGTATTTTGAATTGTCCAATGTGGCGGTGTTTTCGAGATGTGTGTGTATTCTGAACGCAGCGGTGTGTACCGCCAATGGAATACCGCAGTTGAAAGACCGCCGCGTGGATTCATGGGTCGTGATAGCATGGGCATGTTTCTGTTGGCGTGACGGTGGAGGATTTGTTTTCGCCAGTTTCTCACTGACCTTTGGTGTGGCGGACTTGTGTGGGTGTCTGAGTTTCGGCAGATTCCGAGATGTGGTTCATAATAGCTGTGGTGGAATTCCGCGGCCGTAGCAGTGTATTGGCGGTCTTCTGCACGGCGGTAAGCGGCTTTTACCGCCAATGTTGTAATGACACCCCATGTCTTTACTTTCTCCTCTAGACTGTTTTCCATTGGTTGGTGGTCAGTTCTTGTTTTTTTTCCTCTCCCCCTTTCACTTGGTTATTTGCTCCTTAACTAATTTTGGGGAAATGCTACTTGGCTGAATTGGAACTTCGATTCCTATCATCCCTTTTGGACCACGTCTTGTACGTTGACACCGCCATGAGTAAACTGCGTAACAGTTGCTCTCAGTCCATTTCTTTGGACCGCTGTTCATCAATAAGTGCTATGGTAATTCACGTCTGTGAGTAGAATCTGTTGCTGCCACTTCATGTTGATTTCTGTTGCAGGACAAAGCTACTTTTCTTTCTGTTTCCCTGCATGTTATTTTTCATGACCTGTGTGGGACTAATTTATTCTGTCACTCTAAGTTGCCATTTCTAGCTGCACGTTTGGTGCTTGTTGTGTGCAGGATACATTTTTCCCTTCTGGCTGTAAAGTTTTACCTCAATTTCCAGGGTTGTTCTGTATCTCAGATCGCAGATTATCTCCAATCAGCTTTGTAAAATAGGTTTAAATACTTTGACCAGCACTCAAATCCCCTCTCCAATTAAACCTACTTACCAGGTTGTTGTCTCCTACTGTAACCAGATGAACTCCATTTCAATGAATTGCTTGGATGGTGCCTTATTGAACCCCTTTCCATCCCAGGTACTTTGCCATTTAGGTTTTGTTTGGGTCTCTAATTAACGTCTTCTTTGGTTGCTGTGCCTAAGTACATGATTCTCTCTTTGCAAACTTTGGTTGTATTAGACATTGCCTCAAATCTACTTAATCTACTCATAGTCGGTGGTTGAGATCAGTCATTGCTATGAGCTTTTCAGTCAAGCTTGTCCCACTGGGTGAGGTGTTGCTCAACTAAATGCATGGCTGCTTAATGGGCAGAGGCTATGGAGCGTCCTTGCAGGACATCTGTGTGACTTCAATGAGGGAAGACCTCTTCCACCTTTAGTTATTATTAATGTCTGGAAGTGGGTCTAGAGTGGAAGGGAATTTTTGTTCTTCTGTGCTGACTTCTGTTTTGCCAGATAATGATTAGTAGGGCTTTTTCCTTTGACACGTTTTCAAATTAAAACATTATTCTGTCTACGGCCTTACTTGTTCTGGTATTTATGAATTCATTGTCACAGATATCTAGGCCCATATTTATACTTTTTGACGCTAAACTGCGCTAACGCAGTTTAGCGTCAAAAAATTTTGCGCCGTCTAACGCCATTCTGAAGCGCCATGCGGGCGCCGTATTTATGGAATGGCGTTAGCCGGCGCTAGCAGACCGGCGCTGCCTGGTGTGCGTGGAAAAAAACCACGTAGACCAGGCAGCGCCGGCGTAGGGGAAAAATGGCGTTAGGGCGTCTTAAAATGGGGCAAGTCAGGTTGAGGCAAAAAAATCGCCTCAACCCGATTTGCGCCATTTTTTTCGACGCCCAGACGCCATTTAAATGACTCCTGTCTTAGTAAAGACAGGAGTCATGCCCCCTTGCCCAATGGCCATGCCCAGGGGACTTATGTCCCCTGGGCATGTTCATTGGGCATAGTGGCATGTAGGGGGGCACAAATAAGGCCCCCCTATGCCACCAAAAAAAATTAAAAAATATAAAAAATTATACTTACCTGAACTTACCTGAATGTCCCTGGGGTGGGTCCCTCCATCCTTGGGTGTCCTCCTGGGGTGGGCAGGGGTGGCAGGGGGGGGTCCACAGGCCCCTTAACGCCTACCCTGACCCAGGCGTTAAAAAGTGGCGCAAATGCGGGGTTTTTTGACCCGACCACTCCCGGGCGTGATTTTTGCCCGGGAGTATAAATACGACGCATTTGCGTCGCCGTCATTTTTTTAGACGGGAACGCCTTCCTTGCATCTCATTAACGCAAGGAAGGCGTTCACGCAAAAAAATGACGCTATTTGCCCATACTTTGGCGCTAGACGCGTCTAACGCCAAAGTATAAATATGGCGTTAGTTATGTGCCGAATTTGCGTCGAAAAAAACGACGCTAATTCGGCGCAAACGGAGTATAAATACGGGCCCTAATTTATTACATCAACATTTAGAAAGGACTTGGGCATGGAAATAGAGGAAGTGGCAATGATTTCATTACTAAGTAGTATTCCTTTTACTCTGATTCTTCAACCCAGTCCTTGTGGGTGGATGGAGATATGGCTTCCTTCTAAGGGCTTGGGTAACTGCTAGGACAAAAATATCTTCTTCATAGTATAAAGACATGTTGCTCTGCCCTGAGTCCCTGAGTACATGTGTGTCTGATATCCTCATTTATAATTAGCCCTAGAATTATGTTAATCTATGCATCGTCACGTCTCTAAATATGTGAGGTCCTATACCTGTTTTACTACCTAGAAGGGCATACCAAGAATTTCCTCATAATAGAGAACTACTTTACTTGTCCTAGGTACAGGATATCAAGCAATGGTGGCAGCATACCATATCTTGAAAGTGTTAGATTGACCAGACCACTTCACCTCATATTCTGTTTTGCCCATGTTGTAGGCACTTTCATTTGTAGAATGCTGCCATGTGAGAAGAATCACTCTACACAAAGGCTGTCTCGGAGGAGCAGCCTGAGAAGAAAAGAGAACAACCCACATTTGTTCTGGAGGTTAACAAAAGGGATCTCCATCACTGTCTAGAAAATATGCATAAAAGTGGGGTTCAAACCACCTGATTATATTCCGCTTCCAAGTCCTTCATAATCAAGTAAGAAAGTGCTTCACAGAGTACTTGAAGGACTACTGTGTGGTCATGGCCGGTATCTACCAGACTTGGGGCCAGTTCAGAAAGAGGATCTGCAGTTGTGGCGAAGGCCCAGCATTCATGACAGAATCTCCACACTGCAGTTTCTCATTGAGGAGATTCTGCCCCACTTCCAAAGCCTCCCCCACAACTGCGGAGGCTTTGGTGAATAGGGCCCAGAAAGTCCCCCATCACCTGACGTCTACCCTTTTGCTGGAGAAGCTGAGGGTCTGCACAGTGTTTATAACCCTTTCTCCCTGCCCAGAGAGGGAAGGAGACTTCCTGGAACTGATGGCTGTCCTGGAGGAGACGTCTAGCATGCTTCTCAATGGAAGAACACCCAGAAAAAGATGACTGCCTCAGATATAATGCAAAAACAACAAGGTGATGGATGGAATGCTTGAATTAATCTCAGCCACTTGCAATCACTTGAGCCACACCCCAGTCCATAGTTTTTTTCACCCACTGTGCCACCTCAGTTTGGATCCAGCCATGTGTAAATCAGCCTTGACCCTGTTCCTCATGGGAGCAGTTCAGCCCGAACTGCCAGGCCTGGTCTTCCCTGAACAGGAACATAAGCAACCAAGGCCTGTTTTTGCCCTAGTTAGGGATCTTCAGCCAGGTATAGATTGGTTTTAGTGGCACAGTGAGCCCAGGACCCACGTCTAGGCATAACCGGCCCACTTAGGACATCTAATGCAATAATAATAAGGTGATGGATGGAATGCTTGAATTAATCTCAGCCAGTGTCAAACGCTCGGGCCACAACCTGGCCCAAACGAGTTGTCGGTTGAATGACCCCTAGAGCTAGAACTGTCACCTTTGGCAACAATGCCTTCCCAGTTTCAGACATTAGGAAAAATAATTCCCTACCCTTATCCATTAATTTAAAATCTTCACTGATTACACTTGAAAACTTACATATTCTTAAATTAGCTCTGCCACTATCATTACAATTAGGTTATTATAGTCCCAAGAAACTTTGGTGTACTGGCGTTGCATCAGTAACCTTTACATAGCATATTGTACTTTGACTTTGAATTTGAATCATACCTCTTCATCAGCTGGTCTGTTCTCTTATCATTCATGTTACTTTCACCCACCACAGCGTTCAGCAAAGGGCAGTGGGTCAGCCCATTGCAGCCACTGACTATCTTGCAATGTGACTGGCATCATTTCACCTGGTCACATGTGTACATCTATTTAAAACAAATGGTATTTCACTGACGGGGCTGGTGCACCAATACATTTTCCTTTGCCAATACTTTTTATTTTGCATTTGTTATGTTTTTTTTTTTTTATCCTGATGTGTTTAAAATAGGCAATTTATGTTGCTTCACTTCAAACTCATAAGTTCCTTTCTTTGAGCAAATAAGAATCTTATTTTCCTATTACGTACATAACACCTCAAGGGGCCTCTACACCTGCACTATGTAACCTGCCTGCTATGCAATACTGCTACTGTTCAATTAAAATAATATGCAATGGCTATTTTCTTAAGTTTACAATTTGTATTGCAATGATATGGCTGACACATTTGGGCTGTCTCTTTTCTTCTGTTTATTCTTGTAGCACATGCAATTGCATTTGTACGTAATTTATTTTTTTTAAATTGACCATTGCACTAGCTTGTCAAGGCCAGAACTGTTACACTTTTCTGTTTTCTTGTCTTTTTAAAATGATATACCCATTGTTTTCTGACTCAATCAGAATTTCTGCTAGCTGTTTGTGTTGTTAAAACTGTGCATTTCTAAGGAAAACTAGTCAACATTTTTAAATCTATAAATGGAAAAAATTCTCCATTTAGAAATAGTGCATGAGTTTATCATGTACTTAAACTGTATTGGACATGTAAAGTAAACATATGAAGACAATGTGCTAAACTGACAATTGAACCAGAAACTAACAGTGAACAACAGTACAGTCGGTCAACGACAGAAATCAAAAACATCAAAGGCCCAATAATAGAGAGAGCTGAAAGAAACAACAAAAGCATACAGGGCCCACGAAAGTTATGTTGTTGAAGACAAAGGGGGTTATTCCAACTTTGGAGGAAGTGGTAATCCGTCCCAAAAGTGACGGTAAAGTGACGGATATACCACCAGCCGTATTACGAGTCCATTATATCCTATGGAACTCGTAATACGGCTGGTGGTAAATCCGTCACATTTGGGACGGATTACCACCTCCTCGAAAGTTGGAATAACCCCCAAAATGTGTCTTTTTGAGCAATTTGTGCAACACAATCTGCATTAGCCTTACAGTCCCAGACATAGGGTGATTTGGACTCACTTACAGGAAAGTTAAATGTTACCAAGCAGGGGTTAGCACCTACATCACAAAGGCACGCTTTTTAGGGTCTAGCCTGTGTGAGCATGTGTTAGCACATGGGTCTCACTTACGAGGCACTGTTGTTAACTAAAAAGGGTTTGGAGCCCGCCTTTTGCTTACCATTTGTTGCCTCTCATGTCACTCTTCTTTACAGCCTCGTAATTCGTCATTGCAGGCCTAGCATCATTTTTATTCCTGACTGTGAAGCAGGGACTAAGCACTGACTGGTTTAACTTAATCAGTGCTAATCTGCTGCTCGAAACATAATCGAGGTACTTCTTTTTAACTTCTAGGGCTCTGCAAACAGAAGGCGGGTGTCTGACAAAAACGTGCCCTGCAGGCAAAAAAATTGCTAAGCTTTATTTTCTATAGTTAACTCTTTTCTTTTATTTTGTCAAGTCTTCTTTTCTCACTTTGCACCAATGTTTCATTTTGTGTTTGCTCGTGGGTGCTATTTTCAAAACATGACAATTATCCTGTTGTAAATATTGCAAAGCAACATTGTTTCTTTTTTATGTGTAATTTCTGAAATTATGCTTTAACACATAATTGGGCAGTACAACCCACTCCACATCACTCCAATCCAATCTGCCCCACTCCAGTCCACACCTGTGCACACCACCTCACCCACACCAATCCACCCCACTCAATCTAACTGACCCCAGACCAATCCACTCCACTCAATCCACCCCACCCCACTCCAACCAAAACCACTACCCTCAGTCCACGCCAATCCACCACACTCCAATCCTCCCAACCTACCCCACTCCAATATACCCCAATTTAATCTGCCCCAATCCAATAAAATAATCTGCCCAACTCCAGTACAAAACAATCTGCCCCACTCCAATCCCAAACAATCTGCCTCACTCCATTCTGCCCCACAGTAATCCAAAACAATCTGCCATGCTCCAATTTAAAACAATCTGCCCCACTCCAATCCAAAACAGTCTGATCCACTCCAATAAAAACAATCTGCCCCATTCCAATCAAAAACAATTTTCCCAACTTCAGTGCCATACAATCTGCCCCACTACTATATGCCCCACGCCAATCCAAAAGAATCTGCCCCACTCCAATCTAATGCAATCAGCCCACTCCAATCTGCCCCACTCCAATCCAAACCAATCTGCCTCTTTCCAAGCTGTCCCACGGCAATCCAAACAATCTGCCCCACTCCATTTTGCCCCACTCTAGTCCCAATCTGCCACTCTAATCTGTTGCTAATCCAAAACAACCTGCCCCACTCCAATCTAAAACAATCTGTCGCACTCCAATCCAAAACATTCTTCCCCACTCCAATCCAAAACTATCTGCCCCACTTCAATACAAAACAATCAGCCCCACTAAAAGCTGGCCCACTCCAATACAAAATAGTCTGCCCCCACTACAATCTGCCCCACAACAAGCTGCCCCACTCCAATCTGAAACAATTTGCCCCACTCCAATTGAAAACAGCCTGTCCCACTCCAATCCAAAACAATTTACCCCACTCCAATTTGCCCCTCTCCATTCCACAACAATGTGTCCCACTCCAATCCAAAACAATCTGCCCCACTCCAATACGAAACAATCTGCCCTAATACAATCTGCTGCATTCCAATACAAATCAATCTGCCCCACTACAATCTAACCCACTACAATTTAAAGCGATTTGCTCTAATCTGTCCCACTCCAATCTAAAACAATGTGCCCCACTCCAACCTGCCCCACTCTAATCCAAACCAATCTGCCCCACTCCAGTCCAAAACAGTCTGCCTCACTCCAATCTAAAACAATCTACCCCACTACAATCGAAAACAGTCTGCCCCACTCCAATCCAAAACGTTCTGCTGAACTCCAATCCAAAACGATCTGCCAAACCCCAATCCAAAACAATCTACCCTACTCCAATTTGCCCCTCTCCAATCCAAAACAATGTGTCCCACTCCAATCCAAAATAATCTGCCCCACTCCAATACGAAACAATCTGCCCCACTCCAATCTGCCCCACTTCAATACAAAACAATCTGCCCCACTACAAGCTACCCCATTCCAATTTAAAGCGATTTGCTCCAATCTGTCCCACTCCAATCTAAAATAATTTGCCCCACTCCAACCTGCCCCACTCCAAACCAAAACAGTTTGCCCCACTCCAATCCAAAACAATCTGTCCCACTCCAATCCAAAACAATCTACCCCACTCTGATTTGCCCCCTCCAATCCAAAACAATTTGTCCCACTCCAGTCAAAAACAATCAGCCCCACTACAATCTGTCCCAATACAATCTAAAAAAATCTGCCCCACTCCAAACTAAAACAATCTGCCCCATTCAGCCTAATTAATAAATTCTGCCCCACTTCAATCCAAAACAATCTGTCCCACTCCAATTTCCCTGACCCAATCCAAAACAATCTTTCACACTCCATTCTGTACCACTCGAATCCAAAACAAACTCCCCTACTTCAATCTGACCCACTCTAATCCTAAACAAATCAAGCCACTCCAATATGCCCCACTCCAGTCTGTCCCACTCCAATACAAAACAATGTCCCCCACTCCAGTCCCAAACTATCTGCCCCAATCCAATCCAAAGCAACATGCCCCACTCCAATCTGCAACGCACCAATCCAAAGCAATCTGCCCACTCCAATCTATACCAATCTGTCCTACTCCAATCTAAAAAAATCTGCCCATTCCAATCTGCCCACTCTAATCCAAAACAATCTGCCCCACTCCAATCCAAAATAATCTGTCTGCTCAGTCCAAAACAATCTGCCCCACTCCAATCCAAAACATTAAGCCCCACTCCAATCCAAAACACACTACAATCTGCCCCACTCCAATACAAAAAATTCTGCCCCACTCTAATGCAAAACAATCTGTCCCACTATAATCTACCCCACTCCAATTTAAAGTGATTTGCTCCAGTCTGTCCTACTCCGATCTAAAGAAATGTATCCCAGTGCAACCTGCCCCACTCCAATCTGAACCAATGTGTCCCACTCCAATCCAAAACAGCCTGCCCCACTCCAATCCAAAACAATCTGGCACTCCAATCCAAAACGTTCTGCCAAACTCCAATCCAAAACAATCTAACCCGCTCCAATTTCCCCCTCGCCAATCCAAAACAATTTGTCACACTCCAATCCAAAACAATCAGCCCCACAACAATCTGCCACTCTACAATCTAAAAAAAATCTGACCCACTCCAATCTAAAACAATCTGTCCCACTCAAATCCAAATCAATCTGCCCCACTCAACCCAAAACAATCTTCCCCACTTCAATCCAAAACAAAATGCCCCACTCCAATCTGCCCTAACCTAATCCAAAAAAATCTTCCACACTCCAATCTGTACCACTCAAATCCAAACCAAACTTCCCTACTTCAATCTGCTCCTCTCCAACCTATCCTAAACAATCCGAGCCATTCCAATCTGCCCCACTCCAGTCTGCCCCACTCCAATCCAAAACAATGTGCCTCACTCCAATCCCAAACAATCTGCCCCACTTCAATCTAAGACAATCTGCCCACTCTAATCTTCCCCAGCCCAATCTAAAAAAATCTACCCATTCCAATCTGCCCACTCTAATCCAAAACAATCTGCCACACTCCAATCTGAAAACAATCTGCCCTGCTCAGTCCAAAGCAATCCGCCATACTCCAATTCGCCATACTCCAGTTCAAAGTAATCTGCCCCCTCCAATCCAAAACAATCAGCCGGGTTCCAATCTGCCTCACTCTAATCCAAACAGTCTGCCCCACTCCAATCTAAAAAACTCTTCCCCACTCCATCCAAAACAATCTGCTTCACTCAACCCAAAACAATCTGCCCCACTACAATTTGCCCCACTCCATTCCAAAATAATCTGTCCCACTCCAATCTGCCCTACCCCAATCCAGAACAATTTACCTCACTCCAATCTGCCCCACCCTGTTCCAAAACAACCTGTCCCACTTTAATCCACCCCACTCCAATTCAAAATAATCTGAGCCCCTCCAATCTGCCCCACTCCAATCTGTCCCACACAAAGGCAAAACACTCTACCCCACTCCAATCTGCCCCACTCCAATCCCAAACAATCTGCCCACTCCAATCTACTCCACTCCAATCTATGCCACTCCCATCTGCCCCATAGTAATCAAAAGCAATCCGCCCCTCTCCAATCTGATCCACTCCAATCCAAAACAATCTGGCCCACTACAGTGTGCCCACTCCAATCCATTCCAATCTAATCTGCCCCACTCCAATCTGCCTAACACCCATCCAACCCACCTCACCTCACCCAATCCAATCCACCCCACACCAATCTAATACAGAGCAATTCTATCTACCCCACTCCAATCAAATCCACCTCACACCAATCCAATCTGCCCCACCCCAATCCAACCCACTGCAATCCAATTCAGCACAATCCAATATACTCCCGACCAAATCCACCCCACTCTACTCCAATCCACCTCACACTAGTCTAATCCAGTTCAGTCCACCTCACACCAGTCCAGGCCACTCCAATCCAGCTCAACCATATCCACCCACTCAAATCCATTCCACTCATTCCATTTCCAATCCAATCCACCCCGCTCCAATCGACCACAACCCAATCTACCCCACTCCAATCCATCCCACTCCAATCCAATTCATCTTAAGCCACCCCAATCCAGTCCAATACAGTCTACCTTAATCCACCATACTCCAATCCAATCCACCCCACTCCAAACCACCTCCCTCGCACCTAAGAGGTATAAGGAAATGCCTTTTTTGCATGTTTACCCCGACATTTTTTTAACTGATGCTCCTGTTTTTTTTTTACTTTAGAAGCGGACTGAGGCCTGCTAAGCAAACATCAGTGCCAGTGTTCTGACCCTATACAAATTGCAAGTCGAATTGAATACACCTAATTGGAAAGGACTGACTGACTCGTAAGTCCTTGGTACATGGTATCCAAGGCATGAAAGGCACAATGTCCACTCAGGGTTGCAGCACCTTTTGTGTCACCATGTGTGTGACAAAATACACAAACTGGAAGGACAGTGTTTTCACTGCAGGACAACTTTTCCATTTACTTTAATGGCAAAGCCAACCTATCCCTTAACAATATATGTGTACATTTAAGATGAGAGCAGGTTTGCATTTTTATGCTTCCACATGGTATATAGGTATATGTGTATACAAGTCTGGGCTTAACCAAGCAGTCCCCCAAAAGGGGAGGGTGCAGCAATACAAGGGCTAAAAACTCAGGAAAAATCTAAACTGCTCAGGCAAAGAAATCTCTAGCAAAACAAAATGATGATGGACGGAGTGCTGACAATGCAAACATTCACCCCCAGTCACAGATCTGGGTTTAATCCATCGTTTTTTTGCTGCCCATGCCATTCCAGTTTGGACCCAGCCATATGCAAATCAGTCTTGACCCTGTTCCCTATGGGAACAGTCCAGCCCGAACTGCCAGGCCAGGTCTTCCCTGGACTGGAAACAAGCATCCTGGGACCGGTTTCGGGGTTTCACCCCTCATCAGCCAGGCTAGCTTGAATCCAGTGGCATGGGAAGCACGGGACCCACGTCTGGGCATACCCTTCCCACTTAGGGCGACATTAGCAAAACAAAATGATGATGGACGGAGTGCTGACAATGCAAACACTCACCCCCAGTCACAGATCTGGGTTTAATCCATTGTTTTTTTGCTGCCCATGCCATTCCAGTTTGGACCCAGCCATATGCAAATCAGTCTTGACCCTGTTCCCTATGGGAACAGTCCAGCCCGAACTGCCAGGCCAGGTCTTCCCTGGACTGGAAACAAGCATCCTGGGACCCGTTTCGGGGTTTCACCCCTCATCAGCCAGGCTAGCTTGAATCCAGTGGCATGGGAAGCACGGGACCCACGTCTGGGCATACCCTTCCCACTTAGGGCAGCATTAGCAAAACAAAATGATGATGGACGGAGTGCTGACAATGCAAACACTCACCCCCAGTCACAGATCTGGGTTTAATCCATCGTTTTTTTTGCTGCCCATGCCATTCCAGTTTGGACCCAGCCATATGCAAATCAGTCTTGACCCTGTTCCCTATGGGAACAGTCCAGCCCGAACTGCCAGGCCAGGTCTTCCCTGGACTGGAAACAAGCATCCTGGGACCCGTTTCGGGGTTTCACCCCTCATCAGCCAGGCTAGCTTGAATCCAGTGGCATGGGAAGCACGGGACCCACGTCTGGGCATACCCTTCCCACTTAGGGCGACATTAGCAAAACAAAATGATGATGGACGGAGTGCTGACAATGCAAACACTCACCCCCAGTCACAGATCTGGGTTTAATCCATCGTTTTTTTGCTGCCCATTCCATTCCAGTTTGGACCCAGCCATATGCAAATCAGTCTTGACCCTGTTCCCTATGGGAACAGTCCAGCCCGAACTGCCAGGCCAGGTCTTCCCTGGACTGGAAACAAGCATCCTGGGACCGGTTTCGGGGTTTCACCCCTCATCAGCCAGGCTAGCTTGAATCCAGTGGCATCTCTTACATGCGCTCTACACAATTGGTGAAAATATGCTTTATTAATTCAGAATGTGGGAGTGGCCCACATCAACACATTTGAGTACGGGTATGGAAAATGTCTCATAATGTTTCTGGCCAGTTCTACCTCTATTTTTGTAAAGTGCAAGTGATAAATGATAAAATTCATAAAACAAAGAAAGGGCAAACAGATCTACTGTCAATAGATTGAAAGGATTGACTGTGCCCTAAGTTTCCCCATTACAAAATTCATGTCTATCAAGTAAAGGCTTGTTATTTAAAAACAATGATAGTTAAATACAATACATAAACAGAATATGTCTAAAACACAGAATAAAATGGTAATAACTATGCAATGTTTATTATGGCTTTATGATTCCTACACGTACAAAGTGCCCACATATCTCCTATTTTGTGATCACTGGAATGGTAACTGTGTGAATCAAAAACAACTTAAATGTGGAAGATAAGAGCAAATGTCTTAATCTTACAATCTCTCCCCAGTGAGCATTATTATTTCAATAAGATGAGGTTCTGATATTTGCTTCCAGAACAATGCCAAATATATACATTTCAATCTTAGTGAACCTAATGAAGTAACACATACATTCAAAGAGATACCAATCTTACAATCCATCCTACCTGGTAATACATATTCAGAATGTGTAACCTCAAAAGGCATAGAGTACTGTAGTCACATAAGCAAAAAAGCAGTTTTAGTCCTAGACTGCCATTTCTCAATAATTAGTAGAAACGTCATATATGAGCAGATCCCATCACCAATCTACCAAGTGAACTGCTAAAAACAGAAAATAATAATTAAGACACAGAGCACGAGAGGAAAAACAAACAGAAATGATGGGTTAAAAAGGAAAAGTATGAAAAAAACATTATCAAACACATTTCTAATTTGTGAACATGCCCTCAATTCTTTGTCACGAATTAGGCCATCAGGGTCCTCTGTTTTTAACTTAATTATATGAATAGAATCAATTTTTTCAATTCTAATTTCCTGTCACCTCCACGTGGGTGTCTCCTGACACAATGTATATCAAAATATTTTAAGAGATCTTGATCAGTAGCATGGCATTCAGCAAAATTACATGCTACGGAGTAGTTTCTGTCTATATTCGTATCTGTTCTCAAATGTTCATGCATCATTTTATTAACTTGACATGTGGCACTACCCACTTATCTCTTCTGAAAGGGAACCATCAAGATGTACATAGTATAATCAGTGGAACAAATAACAAACGACTCTATTTTTCTTACCACGCCATTTCTTGACATAAACACTGTTATTGCATGCTTTACATTTTTACAGGTTGTAAAGCACTGCAGTGCTTGGCCTAGTCTCATCTTTATGGCTAATCGAATTACTCTTAACTAGAAAGATTAAAGGTTTATCTGGTAATTCACATCCAATAACCAGATCACTTTTTAAAACTGATAGATTTTGGCTTAAGGTTGTGATAAATCTGACAGATTATTGTACAGATTCAGATTTCTTGTCATCATTGGCTAGAAAATTGGTTTGTATCACTATGGTGGTTCTCTTTTTTGCTGCATCCATAGCCTTTTTAGTACACCCATTAGCTTTAGAGTGAGTACAAATTATTTCTATTACCCTCCCAAAATCGTAATTCAGACAGCAGTTCCTTCAAACTGTGCATAAATGTTCCTTGTAGAGGATACTCCATTTCTGTGCCCTCGGATGGATTGTCTGGCCAAGGAGGACATTGTAGCCAGCAGATGGTTAACAATACAGTCCAATTTCCACTTTATTCTTATGTACCTTGAATAATATATCTAGATATTCATTTTGAGCAAAGTGTATATTCATAGTTAATTTAAGATTGTGATTATTGGGTTAAAAACCCTGTGATTTCGCTGTGGCAGGGTTTGAGTAGATCTATCACGCTGCTGCCTAAAAACAGAGGTTGCCGCATACGTATCAAATAATATTTTAACTTCCATAGGATTCTTTGCTCCTAGGTACAGAAAAAATGGCAGAATTGAACTGCAGCAAAATTGACATTTAAATAGAAACTTTAGTGAAGGAAGGGCCCTTAGTTGGTTTGGTCTAACTCCGTTATGCAGTTTTCGAGAAAATGCATTCTCAGTCTGGGCATTAACAGGTTACATTTTAGAGCTATTTGGACTGTAAATTTGTGAATCCTCCACGGCTTTGTGAATCCACAAAGGAATCATGAATACCATAAATTTAAGTCATATAATTGGACGATGGAGCATTGTCTTTTGTTGGCCACTGGGGATCCTTGATTCTGGCTATGAGTTTACAAATACACTGTGATTGGATTGCTTAGATGTCACAGAAACATTTGTATTATGGATACCATTACTCAACATGGAGCAGCTGGCATTGCTTTTGGAAAAAGAAAAAGAGACTGGCACAAAGTGGAATGGTGAGCCTAATCCGATCCCCTGCTCCCTGAGGGGGGCTTCAAGGGGTGCCTCCTGGCAAATTTGATGCATTTGTGAATCCTGGACACTTCTGGCTTCAGGATTTGAGAATCCATTAGGGATGCAAATTCTGCACGAAAAAATGAAAAAAGTATTCTGTGTATTGGTGCTTCACTTGGCCTTTGACCACATGTGAGGGCAGTTGCACACGCTGTGGTGAGAGCAAGGTCTGGCCACAGTCTAGGCCATGCAACCAAACACCCACTGCGCAATCCCGGAGGCTTTGCTCAGTGGGCGTTGGCTACATGTAGAGGGTTGGGCAGAGGGCAGGACCAAATCATGATCAGCAAACCGGGTGCCAGCAAGTCAAGTTTTCATAAGTTTGCAGCACCAGGTCCGGGAAGCTTGCCCTGGATCCATAGATCACATTTTGAATCCACGGATCTCATTCAGGATCTCCTATATTAAAAAAATGCATCCTTTTGAATTTTATTACTCTGCCCAGTGATCCAACTGTCTTCTACTTGAAGTTGTGTCCATTATTAGAGGGTGAGTGATTGCTGTTCTGTTGACTAAAGGATCTAAAATGCTCCTTCACCACTACCCTCTTCCATCCTAATGCAACCCTTAACCAAGTCCATGTTAGTCTTTGTGAGTAGTCACTGAGCGGGGCAAGATCAGGACTAACACCTCGGGTGACAGAATGAGATGCTGCGATGCACAAGTAGTGATATTGCCGTCATATGGCTTGGTCACCTTTGACAGCATTAAAGATGCATGACGAAAGAAAACCTTTGGGGGTGAGGAGGAAGAACAAAATTTATTTGGGCCTTGCAATGAGCTAGAATGTGAAATAGAAATACGAATACAAATATCATACATTGAATACATTAAGAAACAAATTAAAACTGTTCAGGGAGACTCGCCTCAAGATTCTCGGGGTTAGGATGAGAGGGGGCACAGAATCGAATTTGCCAAGGACGTGTCTGCTTTGTGTAGTTCACAGGTGTATGTTTTTGTTTTAATTTTGTTTATTTCTGAGGCGCTGTCTCAGTTCAAGCAGACGCAGTAGAGGTCAATCATGTCTCGCGTGAGTGTATCAAAGCAAGAACGCACTCGAGCCACTGAAAGAGCCAGGGAAAGACAGATGAAAAAGCCGTAGATGGCAAATCTTTAATGGACTCGGACAGTAAAGCACAGGCCAGGTGCCCGCTGATAAAGGACAGGCCTTAAAATAAGTCATCACGTTTTCTGCGTCTGTTGTGTAAAATAAAATAACAAGTCAAAGAACTGATTACACGAGGCCCTTAATGGACTAGATAAAGTTCATTTTTCTAGTGCCTTGTGAAAGCTATCGCTGGACATTAGGGCTCGAGCCTCAATACTTATCTTATCTCCGTGACGCAGAATGCGCAATTTCAGATAACCAGACAGCCATTACCTCTAATAACCAGACAGCTATCAGTGACTCCTGTAAACATCCTCTCACACAACCAGGGGCGTTTCAAGATTTACAATCGCCTCATTAGGGCTTATTTAAAACGAGTATTGGAATTTCTTTGTAATTATTTAATATCTCGATCTGTGTTTCCCTCTTTACATTCTGCGCTGATAAATAAACTCAATTATTTACTTGTATGTGCTGCCATGCACAGCAATGAAGGGAATGTAAACACATTTAGCCATAATACTCACATTACCGGAAAAGGATCCACGGGGCTGGATGGGGGACCAGAATTATTCTAATGCACTTACTGTTTTAGATACTTTATTCCCCCCAGTAAGTGATACCCAGGCAGCCCTCCCCCCCCCCCCCCCCCCACCCCAGTCTCAGCCGTGGTTCAGAGCAGTCCAACATAGGCAGAAACAAAAGGAAGCTATTTCTGGGTCCGTCGTGACCCAGACAAATGTCAACCATGATCCAGCGTCTAACATGAAAAATAGTTTATAGAAGCAGCCTTGGGCAAGGAGAAAAGCAAATTCCAGTGAACATTTTATTTGGATCATTTCTTTTGTATTTTGTTTCCATTTCTTTGCTGTTTTAGTAGTGCAAACTCCAGCGAAGAGGGCTTCACAGCACTGAAAAAATTGTATTGGGGATTTGTTAGACCTGACAGCATTAGGGTGATCTTCCCCCAACTTTTTGCCTGCCTCCCTCCATTTTTCTGATCTAATTTTTGCTGATTTTAAGACTCTGGGCACTTTACCACTGCTGACCAGTGCTAAAGTACATGTGCTCTCTCCCCAAAACATAGTAACGTTGTCTCATACCTAACTGACATATTTAATTTACTTGGAGTCCCTAGTAAAGTGCACTACATGTGCCCAGGGCAAGTAAATTAAATGCTACTAGTGGGTCTGCAGCACTGTTTGTGCCCCCCACATAAGTAGCCCTTTAACCATGACTCAGGCCTGCCATTGCAGGGCAAATGTGTGCAGTTTACTGCCACTTTGGCTAGCCATTTAATACTATTTCCAAGCCTTGAACTTCCCTTTTATCACATATGTCACCCCTAAGTTAGTCCCTGGGTAGCCCACAGGGCAGGGTGCTATGTAAATAAAAGGCAGGACCTGTACTTGTAAATGGTAGTGAGAAATCCTGCATACTGGTGGAGTTAGATTTAACATTACTATTTCAAAACTGCTACTTTTAGAAAGTAGGCATTTCTCTTAACTTACTGTTCTCTATGCCTTACAGCCTGTCTCCAATCCATGTCTGGTCTGTGCTGGTTGACAGCTTCCTTGTGCATTACACCCCGACAGACATAAACAGAGGACACTCAACTGCATCTGCATTCATCTGCCTACTGATGGGTCTTCTTGGGCAGGAAGGGTGGAGGGGCTCTCCGTTACACTTCAAAGGCTAGTGGTCTGATCTCACACAAGGGACTGATAATCCCCCACAGATCTCTTGACAGACAGGACTGTGTTGAAAAGGGAACTGGTGCACTTCAAGAGAAGTTTTCCTCCACTTCAAAGGCACATTTGGGTATACATACTGGGTCTGTGATCCCCCCAAAATCAGACATTTCTGGACCTACAACTAGAGTCTGTCAGGGGGACTGCCACACTGCTCAAAGGACTGAACTGCTTTTCTGGAATGACATCCCTCCTGCTTGTTGCTGTGCTACCTGCAGGCCCTGACTCTGCTGGAAAGACTCTGCCTTCCCCCAAAAGTGCTCTCCAAGGACTTGGACTGAGCTTGTCCTCTGTTCTGAAGTCTCAGGACCAACAAAGACTTCATCTGAAGGAGAAAATCCACAGCATCGGAAAAATCAACACAACAGCTGCAAAAGTTGACGCAACGCCTGCAGAATCAAAGCAGCACCTGTCTTGCGGCAACAACATCACTGCATCACCTGCTGGATCGACACAGCACCTGTTGGCTCTTTGCAATGCATTTTGGATTCTGGGCGTCACAATAACCCATGCATCACAGTGAGGAACCAATGCTGCACTCCCGGAAATCAATGCATCACCTTGCTGCGTGGAAAAAACAAACACATCACCTTCATTGTGCCAGAACTGACACATCGCTTTACTTTCTGGTGCATCTCCTCCTTTGCAGCCCTCTGCGTCATTAGTTTTTGTCACAACCCAGTTAACATGGTTTATAGATTCGACATGTCTATTTGTTTTATAGCTTTGAATGGAAACAGCTTTTCAAAATACTGAGCATACAATAATCAAGGAACTTGATGTAAGATATATAATTTCAATTCATGGATATACAATCGGATTTGGGAGTATTTGTTATATACTTTATTGAATGATGTGCTCTTCCTTGTTTAAACAGGTATGTTTTCTTCCACAGAGCAGTTATATTAGGAACAATACCTACCTTTTGAAGTAACTATAAATTATTTGGAATTGGGAGTATATAAGGTATGATTAGGAGGTAATATATTTTCAGTACAGATTATTTGTGGACTTTCACTAATATTTCACTTGATTTAATGTTTGGTGAGTTTCCATTGGGTGTTTTGATAGTAGTGCAGAGTTTTCTTATTGGTGAACGAAGGAGTGGGCTACAATGACATATGTTTTTGTAATTGCTTGTGAATATGCAGTATATTTGGTGATTGGTAGTACTTGTTTTATCTTCACGTGGTGACTTTGTAGATCATAGATGTGGGTGTGCTTTTTCTGAACTATACAATTTGGGGATTTTCCACAACTAATGGAATCCCTTTTCCTCTCGTGCAACTTGGGGATCTGTTTTTCTTTTACCATAAAGGGGACCTTTATATATTATATTTTTTCATTATGCAGTTTGAGCATTTTGGTTTCTAATATAAATTATTTACTTATAATGTATAGCCCTGAAGAAGTCGTTGGGGACTAGAGGACTTTCCAATGACGAAACACGTGTTGGCTCGGAGTGTATTTCCATGGATGATGCTGTTAATTTGAAGATGTGATCCAATAAACTTCTGGATTGGATTGGACTTTATAAAGATTGGCGTGAAATTTATAGATTGCGTTCTCTTGAACTTTACTCACTTGGGTTTTGACTTGTTTGATTTGTGAATAGACAACTTTGGGTGAGGGGGGCCTCACATTGTCTCAAGTATTGTTGGGTTTATTTTGAACCTTTGAGGGATGGGTGTTTTCCCTTGTGTAGGCAACCCCTAATTATATATTTGCCCAATTAGTATCCTGAGCGCCATTAGTCCCCTGTTATTACACCCCATTATACTTATAACAATTTGAGGGTGGCAGCTTGGATACGGGCCTTAACCTATATACATTTTGCATCATGGACAGAACCAAACTAGCTGAGGAACTATTCGAAAGCCTAGCCAAGGGGGGCACGATTCAGAACACATCACAAAATTACTTTAATTTACAAAATGAAGGCTTAAGGAGCAAATTCATTAGATTGGAGAGATTAAAAAAGAGTGAATTATCTAAGTGGTGGGATGGGGCAACATTAAAACAATATAGGAAATTAAATCGTATCCCCCGAGGCTTAAGATCTCAGATCTTTCCTACCTATGATGATGATTTGGATACAGACTTGTTAGTTATGTGGGATAAGGAGCTGACTACCAGCTCGATGAAACTCATGGATATTTTAATTATCAATTCAGAGAGGAAAGTGACCCAATTACAAATAGAAATTGGAGTTTTAGAAAAGGAAATTGCTAATTTGAATCTTAAGGAAGCCAACGATAAAAACTACAAGATTCTGGAGGAAATATTACTTAAGTATCAGGAGGAAATCACACAAAGAAAAGCCCGTAAATTGAAACGTGATGAGAAGGATTATCTGACAGGTAGAATTTTCACGTTCTCCAGTAAATATGATCACTTAGTACATACCAATTTGGCCCCTAGGAGGTCTAGTTTGTCCAACATTTCTGACTCAACATCCATTAGTACCTCGGTCACTAGTGATAGTGAGGTAGAAGGTGGTCCGAGTACTTCTACCCAGGTTAGTGACGTCTCGGAGGGTAGTACTTTTTTACAGGAGCTAATGAGAATGAAACGAGGCGAATTTATTCAGAACAAAGGAACACCCCATACAAAAAGACTAGGAGGGGTAGTAGAGGATCAGGTGGTCAAGACAAAGGATCAGGAGGGAGTCAAAACAAGATCTTGGGACAAGAAGAATTAGGCGTAGAGGAATTATCAACTATAAATGTGGTCAACTTGTCTAAAATTGAACTAACATCGGGGGTGAGTAGTCTTTTAGCTAAAGGACTAAACTTTTGCCCTAAAACTTTTGGGGATCCCTGCAGATCCAAGATTGACCTATTTAGGTTTGTTCGTAAACTTAAACTAAAAAGGTATTTTCAAATGAATCAAATTGAGAATGTAGCTTCGGATGAGACGGTTTCTTCACTAAGTGCCTTATCTATTGACTAAGTGCAAGATACAGCACTCATACTCTCTTTAGCAGAACGGGATGAGGATCCGGACATTTGCTCTAGGGTACTACATGATCTAGATGTAGATTTCAGTAGAAGTATCTCCAGTGGTTTAAAAAGGAAATCATGCTGGACTCCGAAATCTTGGGATATGAGCACTTTTGATAGATTTTTTGATTTGGTCTGTCAAGACTATGATAAGTACATGGTGAAGAACAAATACAGACAATTTTCTAAAAACCTGAGTCCAGATGAATAGTTGCATTGGAAACACTCAGACAAGACAAAGATGTTATTATTAGACAAGCTGACAAGGGTGGGAATGTTGTTCTCATGAATAAGGCAGACTATGACAGTGAGATCTTGTCACAACTAAATGATTTGGCATGCTATGAGAGTGTTACTGGCAACCCCATCCCCAACCTGGTGGATTTGATCAATAAAAAACTATGTATATGGCAACAACAAGGGTTATTAAACAGAGATGAATATTTGTACTTAAAGGTCACGCATCCAAGATATCCATGTCTATACACACTACCTAAGGTTCATAAAGGTCTGCCTTTTCCACCGGGAAGACCGATTGTCTCAGGTTTACAAGGTCCAACTGAAAGACTTTCTGAATTCGTGGATTGCTTTTTACAACCAATGGTGTGTAATCTCCCATCTTTTATTAAGGATACTACTCATATTCTTAGTATTTTAAATGATGTGGAATGGGATAGGAATATGTTGTTAGTCACACTTGACGTAGTATCTCTGTATACTTGCATCAAACACGAGTTAGGACTGGAAGCTATTCGTTTTTTTCTAACTAAAAGATCAGCGAGCCTCTGGCAACATACTGTAATGATAATTGAAATGATTGATTTAATTCTTACTAACAACTTCTTCCTATTTAATAATGACTGGTTTAGACAAAAACGGGGTGTTGCAATGGGCTCCAAATTCTCTCCTTCCTATGCGAATGTGTTCATGGGCTGGTTCGAACACAAATGGGTTTGGGGCCCTGAATCCACTCAGTGGCAAACCGATATTCTGTTTTGGGGCAGATTTATAGACAATTGCTTCCTGATTTGGACTGGTGGAGAACAAAAGTTGTTGGAATTTTGCACCTTTTTAAACTCTAACACCATGAATGTTGAATTTACATACCACTACAGTGCAGAGAAGATTGCATTTTTAGACGTAGAAGTCTTCATTGCAGATAATAAAATCCAAAGTAGACTTTTTCGAAAAGCTACAGCGTGTAACTCTATTTTACATGCTGCGATTGCACACCCGAGACTTCAAATAGCTTCTATTCCTTTTGGCGAAATGGTGAGGGCACGACGAAATTGTAGTTTGGATGATGAATTCTTGTATCATGTGAATGATATGGGTAGAAGATTTAGAGCACGTGGCTACTCTAACAAGGTGATCAAGAAGGCACAATCAAAAAGTAAAAATGTTAACAGGATTGATACCTTGAGAACCAAAAATCGGAAGAACATGATAGATGAATCTAATAAGGTACGTCTCATAACAGATTTTAATGATGCTCCTTTGATCTTGGTGAAGTTCGTGGCTAAACATTGGCATTTATTATTACAGGATGAGTCAATTAAAAATTTAATACCAGAAAGAGTGTCCACTACATACCGGAAAGGAAGAACCTTGAAAAACATTTTGAGCCCCAGTTTCACTACTGTGTCTCCCAACAAAACTTGGCTATCTGCACAAACGACGTTTTTTTTTTAAATGTGGTAATTGTGGAGCATGTCGTTGGGCATGCCATAGGATTAAAGAATTCTCTGTGGATGGGAAAGTTTACAAAATTTGTACTATGATTAACTGTAACACCACTCATGTTGTTTACATAATACGTTGCAAATGTACTCGTATTTATGTAGGAAGTACAATACGCCCACTAAAGGCTAGAATTGGAGAACATATTAGGATGCTTAAAAATGATGATGCAAGATATCCATTAGTTGCTCATATTCTATCCTGTAACTCACAATCAATTCATAAGAATTTTGAATTTTTTGGACTAGAACATGTTCCCCGCAATCCGAAAGGGGGTAATAGAGAATTAATGCTACGTAGGAAAGAGGCAACATGGATAATGAGATTAAAGGCTGTGGAATCGGGCCTTAACTCTGACAGGGAGTTGGAGTTCTTTTTGGGTGATCGATAATAACATGAATGTGATATTCACCAGTCAATTTTATGTTTAAAATACATGGATATGATTGTTTCATACTTTAATTTATGTGTACAAATAATGTAATTATTAACCAAAATTCTCAAACCAAAATACTACTATATCAGTTGATAATATATGGGAATTTAAGGGCGTCACAGTTTAATTGACTATGAATTATTTTATTTCTATTTTCCTTCTTTCAACTTGTTGATTTCTCTTGATCACTTGGTTTCAAGTTGGGTGCCCTGATTATAATAAGGACGACGACATGTGCTAATGTATACGGTTGCTTTAGAACTCACTTCTCTATTTGATGAAATAGCCTAGAACAGGTAATGTGCTTAATAGGGGTTGGTATTTCATGTTAGTTGTTTCCTTTTCAAGTTGAGGAGTAATTGTCAATTGTAACAGTAAGTGATAATTAGTTTGTATTATTTGGGTGTTGTATATTTGTGCACAAAAAATATGAGCATCTCATTTACAACACGGTTGTTTTAAGACGCACCGGCATTGTATAGTCTCGTCTTGTACTTACAAATGACCTTCAGTCTGTGGTGTTAGAGGGTATACTGTTATTAGATGTCCGGAAACTTTATATAGCCTTCGTGCGTGAAATTGTTGATTTACGCACTTGCATTGTGGCACTGCATGTCGTTTTGCTGTAGCAACGGACTACAGTCCGTTTATTATGTTGATCACGCGAGGTGATCTCGCGCTCCCGGAGATGTATTTAACTTCCGGTGAGGCTAAGCGCGCGTGTGCGTACTCGCAACATGGCGTTTTCATAGCGGTTAAACGCCGTATCTGGATCGGTTGCATTATAATAGGTAAGGACGTAGAGGACAATGTTTATTGACTGTTTTGGCTTTTGAACTTTAGAGTAATGATTAACATGGTTTATAGATTCAACATGTCTATTCGTTTTATAGCTTTGAATGGAAACGGCTTTTCAAAATACTGAGCATACAATAATCAAGGAACTTGATGTAAGATATATAATTTCAATTCATGGATATATAATCGGATTTGGGAGTATTTGTTATATACTTTATTGAATGATGTGCTCTTCCTTGTTTAAACAGGTATGTTTTCTTGCACAGAGCAGTTATATTAGGAACAATACCTACCTTTTGAAGTAACTATAAATTATTTGGAATTGGGAGTATATAAGGTATGATTAGGAGGTAATATATTTTCAGTACAGATTATTTGTGGACTTTCACTAATATTTCACTTGATTTAATGTTTGGTGAGTTTCCATTGGGTGTTTTGATAGTAGTGCAGAGTTTTCTTATTGGTGAACGAAGGAGTGGGCTACAATGACATATGTTTTTGTAATTGCTTGTGAATATGCAGTATATTTGGTGATTGGTAGTACTTGTTTTATCTTCACGTGGTGACTTTGTAGATCATAGATGTGGGTGTGCTTTTTCTGAACTATACAATTGGGGGATTTTCCACAACTAATGGCATCACTTTTCCTCTTGTGCAACTTGGGGATCTGTTTTTCTTTTACCATAAAGGGGACCTTTATATATTATATTTTTTCATTATGCAGTTTGAGCATTTTGGTTTCTAATATAAATTATTTACTTATAATGTAGAGCCCTGAAGAAGTCGTTGGGGACTAGAGGACTTTCCCATGACGAAACACGTGTTGGCTCGGAGTGTATTTCCATGGATGATGCTGTTAATTTGAAGATGTGATCCAATAAACTTCTGGATTGGATTTTATAGATTGCGTTCTCTTGAACTTTACTCACTTGGGTTTTGACTTGTTTGATTTGTGAATAGACAACTTTGGGTGAGGGGGGCCTCACATTGT
Source organism: Pleurodeles waltl (assembly GCF_031143425.1). Taxonomy (NCBI): domain Eukaryota; kingdom Metazoa; phylum Chordata; class Amphibia; order Caudata; family Salamandridae; genus Pleurodeles; species Pleurodeles waltl. The sequence continues at coordinate 453,697,746 of NC_090448.1, forward strand.
GTCAAGTATTGTTGGGTTTATTTTGAACCTTTGAGGGATGGGTGTTTTCTCTTGTGTAGGCAACCCCTAATTATATATTTGCCCAATTAGTATCCTGAGCGCCATTAGTCCCCTGTTATTACACCCCATTATACTTATTAACAACCCAGTTACTGTGTGTTAAAAGGATACAACCACTGATTCTTAAGGATTCAGAATGATCTAAACCATTAAAAAGCATTTGCAATGCAATGGGTCTTGCATTTGCTTGAGTTAAAGCTATTGGCGTTGCAAATTCACAACTGGACTTTTCTTGCCACAATCATTGGTCAACCCTGTCTCATAATTTGGTCTTTTCCTTCCTCATAATTCCAGTGGCCTTGCATATAACTCAAGCACTTCCATTTAACTTATTCCTCTAGCTGCAGCCAAACATGAAAAATTTGCCATTTAGCATCCTAATTTGAATCTGCCATGCTAATTCCAATAGAATACCACATTCACCACCCCACCATCAGAGTTGCTGGCTGGCTAACACAATTCCCTAAATAAAGTCACAAGACAGCCACAGAGTAACAAGGGAGATAAACCAGAAGGGTAGCCCAAACATATCAAGAGTGTCATAATGTAATAAGAATGCTAAGCTGGCCTGAATCATGGTCATAATTACAATAAGGGGAGGTTAATAAAACATATCCAATGTGCATCACACATTTTCAGAGCTTGCAGGCCCACCTCAATGATATTACAAACAAGACCCTTAAAACACAAATTACCCTCAGCTGTGAAACAAATGTTACAGTCATGAGAAAGGTTAAAAAGACTCTGAATGGTGGTAGGGGTTATTTTTTGGGATCCCATTTAACCTAATATGGGGACCCAGGGATGATCTAGACCAGTGGTTCCCAACCCTTTGAATTCTGTAGACCCCCATTTATCATTACTGGAACTCCGGGACCCCCACTGAATAATCAATTTTCAAACACAATAAAATAACATTTTTCATTTTAATAGGAGCTTTTCTAAATTCAATTGAAGCCATACATCGTCCATACTATAGTCTGTTTGATGCACATGCACTGCTCCCACAAATCAATTTGAGGATACAAGTTACATTTTTGGCGTCCAATTTCAAATTTATTGACATTTACACAGCGTTTTAACATTTTCAATTGCACATTTAGCCACTTTATTTATATGCACTTTACTAATCTGTTAAATTCAGTTAATTTTCCAAGCACTCACGGACACCCTGAGGAGGCCTCGCAAACCACCAGGGGTCCCCAGACCACAGGTTGGGAACCACAGATCTAGACAGAAAGAGTAGGTTGTAGTGAACGTTTTGAAGGTTGGCCTTTTGTCCTAGGGCCACCAAAGGCCGGGTCTATGAGCAAAAATGTTTAGTAAAAGAATGCCCTGCAAAGCATTAGGGTACAACTAAGTGCAGCAAATATTGTAGTATGTTGACTGTAATGCTCAGAACAGCCCCTAAAGGACACCACAATAAAAGTACAATTTGTGAGAAATATATTCATGTAACCATATAGTTAGTCCTAAGAGGGCATAACCACAAGAAATTAGAATGGCAGAAAATGATGCAACCCAATCACAGATTTAGCCTCTAAAGGACATAATAGATTACATTCAGGACTAGCAGACCTACTGCAATACTAAGCTCCTGAAAACACAAACTACTCCCAGCTGTAAAGCAAAAATTTCCAGCTGTAAGAGAGCTCAAAAAGAGACTGAATGGTGGGAGGGACTATTATTTTGGGGTCCCCACTAACCTAATATGGGGGACCAAAGATGACCTAAACAGAAAAAAATGTGTTGTGCTGAACGTTTTGGAGGTGGGCCTATTGTCCTAGGACCACCACAGGCTGGGTTATGGGCAAACATGTTGTGAAAAAGAATGCTTGCAAAGCATTATGGGTCAAGTTTTACCGAGTGCAGAGAATATTGTAGTAGTGGCTCTCCCGCCGTGCTGGTAGAGCTGCGCTGCAGATTACTTTGTTTTTTAGTAAAGCAATTATCAATTATAAGTGTTTTTGGGAAAGCTATGGAGTGCGAAGGGGATCGCCCAAAAAAATGACTCTGATTAAGTAAGTGTGAAGAATATGACCAGAGCTTCAATACCTTCGATGGAGTTCACGCTGTTGGTGCTGTGAGCACTGTGGGGGCCATGGCTGCCATTGAGCACAAAGTGGATAGACAACAGAAAAAGTAGTTTGCGCACGCTGAAGTACATCAGCAATCTTTCAATTATCCATGTAACAGGGTCAGTCTGCAAGACGGTTACAAAACCTCCCCAAAGCGGGACAAAAGTAAAGCATTTACCAATGACATCACAGGATTTTGGAAAGGTAAGTCCACAAATGAGTGAAAGTGATGGGCGTGAGATGGGTTTGCTTAAAAGCCCACAGATACACAACAAGAGGTTAGAAAGCACTTGCGCGCTCGACCTAAAGTGTGATATCTTGACTTGTGCATTTTGGCCTTATGTTATTCAGATAAATATTATCTATTTTTCTAGACTGGTGTGGAGTACTTTTTGTGGTGTTTTCACTGTGTTAATGTATGAGTTATTGCACATTTTACATTACACATTGCCTTCTATGTTAAGCCTGCCTGCTCCGTGCTAAGCTACCTGAGGGTGAGCACAGGATCATTTAGGTTGTGTTGTGACTTATCCTGGCTAGGATTGTGGTCCCTACTTGGACAGGGTGCATACCTCTGCCAACTAGAGACCAAGGGGCAGATTTAAGAAAAGTGTGCTGCTCCCAGTGCAGCATCACTTTTCTTGCACCCCTTAGCGCCTCCCTACCACCACCATGTGTGTGCTGTATTTAAAATCTGGTGCACCATAGCGCACCGTAAGGAACAATAGCGTCAACATTTTTGATGCTATTGATGTACTGTTTAGGGTTAGCTCAAAATTGTTGGCGCTAGCCCTGAACAGTACACAGGGGCACATTGTAACCAATGGTGTGCCCCTTTTTAACGCCTGCTCTGAGCAGGCATATAAAATGCTGCAAAAAAAGGTGCAAAGAAATCTTCTAGATTTCTTGTGCTATTGTTTCAGCCCCCCTAATGGGGGAACTCCCAGCTTGTGAACATTATGCCTGGCACAGGCATAATGTGGCACAATGCATGCATTGCACCACTTTGTAAATCTGTCGCTGTGATTTTGGCCTCGTTGGGCCATATTAGCATAAAAGAATTGCGCTAATGTGGCGCAAGGAGGCACTAGGCCCCCTTAAAACTGAGCCCAAATTTCTAACATAATTTATTGAGACAGAGTGCAGAGATGCATTTGACGCAAAAAAGCAAGGCTAATGAAAAGCAGCAGCTGAGTGGAGAGGCAGACCGCAAAAAAAGAACAGAAACAATGCCTGCCTTTTACAATCTACAAAACACATTGGCCCCAATATATCTTTATCAAAGAGATTTTATCCCATATCATGGCAAACGGTAGGCATATGCACTATTTCATGTGTTACCTTGAAATATTTGAATTTTGTACTGGTATTATTGTAAATGCAAAATATTGGTTACATAAACCAAGGGTTGAATAGTGTATATGGTAAACAGTAGTATGGGAAAGACTTTAACAAACTTTAAAAAGAGTCCAGCAGGAGGAGGGGCTCAAACTGCTGGATGCTTCTAGAACTTAGCAAGAATGATGGGATGCAGACTGGTATGTTCTGTATGACCTCCTGGTTCAACTATTGGGCCCAGAAGCTTTGTTAAAAGCCAGGCAGGAAGGGGGAGCTCAAGTGCCTGCAGTGAAAAAGCATACCCGTGCTCTGAGGCAAGAACTGAGAAAACCTGTAATTGAATATTTTACAGCATTCGTGAACAAGAATTTTCATTTCTATTAAGGACACAGATGTGAAGATTATGCAGCCTGTTCTTCACCGTTTATTCTCAACAGCCATAAGCACAAAACATAACAATGTATTAATGTAAAAAAAACTACAATGCTCATGAATACAACAAAATACAAATCCCAAAAGTCAAAGGTATAATGACCAATCAGCATTCAAGTGACCTTATAAACCATGATGTCCAATCGGAATCACCCTCTTCTTGCTGCAAGTATCCAAAGTCTTCCGGAAATTGTAAACATAAAGCAGAAGTCTTCAGCTTTTTTATGCTGAGCCCTCCTCTAAACTATTTTGGCATCATGCCCCCCGCCCACCACCTGGCAAACATATCTGGAAGCTCATATTCTGCATCATCGACGCCCATCCACTCCTGTAGAGTCAAGATAAAATGTGGCAAATAATATTATACAAATTAAGAGTGTTTAGTAAACTGAAAGTTTGGGAGCACCTGTGGTTAGGTGACATGCTTATTACATATTTCAAATTAAAAGCCTTCAAGAAAATTTTTGCACAGAACAATTTATAATTGTGCTTTACTTTTCACACAACACACATAATTTGACATAACACTTTCAAAACTAATGTGACAGGTGTGTCTGTTTTTTTTAACACAGAGACAGTCAATTTGTAGATGGAGTTTTGCTACTGCCATCCTGAGGTTGTGCCCTACTTTCAGTCTTGAGCGGTACTTAGGCGGTCATTACAACATTGGCGGTAAAAGTCATTTACCGCCGTGCAGAAGACCGCCAACACACCGCCACTGCCGTAGAAATCCGCTACAGCTATCATGACCCACATTTCGGAATCTGCCAAAATTCAGACACCCACACAAGTCCACCACACCAAAGGTCAGTGATAAACTAGCGAAAACAAAACCTCCACCGTCACGCCAACAGAAATACGCCCACACTATCACGACACATGAATCCACGCGGCGGTCTTTCAACCGCAGTGTTCCACTGGCGGTACACACCGCCGCTCTCAAAATACACACACTCTTACAAAACACAGCCACATTGGACAATTCGAAATACACACACCTGATACACATACACACACCACTCCCACACACACAACACAATATAAAACACACACCCACATCACCCACAAACCCCCATGACAAAAAATTCCGAAAGAAGGCCAGAGAGAGAACACCAGCCAGAACAACAGCATCCACAGAAACACAACACCATCACCCACAGAACTTCCACGCACCTCACACAACACACCACTACATATCAGCGCACATATCACCACACACTCCACCCCACACATAACCTACACCACCCCATGGCACGGTAAAGACACCCCAGGTTCTTGGAGCTCAGGGTCATGGTGGAGGAAATCGTCCGGGTAGAGCCACAGCTATTCGGAGTACAGGTGCAGCACACCTCCATTGCAAGGAAGATGGAGCTATGGCGAAGAATAGTGGACAGGGTCAACGCAGTGGGACAGCACCCAAGAAATCGGGAGGACATCAGGAAGAGGTGGAACGACCTACGGGGGAAGGTGCGTTCCGTGGTCTCAAGACACCACCTGGCGGTTCACCTCCTCCCCCACAACTAACAACATGGGAGGAGCAGGTCTTGGCTATACTGCATCCTGAGGGCCTTGCAGGAGTAGGTGGAGGAATGGACTCCGGTAAGTCAAATCTTAACTATTACAACCCCCACCCTACCTGCATGCTATCACATACCCCCACCCTCACCCCCAGCACCCCAACTCCTCACATATGTCCCAACATCACTAACCACCCATCCCAACACCAAGCCCTGCATGCAACAACAAAGCATGGACACCCATCACTAAAGCATACCCACTGCACATACCCATAAAACGCCCTAAACCACCCTAACACAAGGTCCCACACAGGAATGCAAACACTGAGGTACATGGTCACCCACCGATTGCACACCATGACACACACACAGATGTAATAACCATCCTTTTATATCCCTGCAGGACCCCTACCCAACGTCACCGGACAGGAGGGTCCACACAAGTCCACACCACCAACAGAAGAGGCCCACAGTGATGACAGCAACTCTGTCCAACTGGATCTAGATGACCAGCCCAGCCCATCGGGGACCTCGGGACAGTCGGTTCCCATCACACAGTCACAGGCCACTACAGACCTTCCACCCTCTGGAAACACCAGCACAGCACCCACGCAGCGGGCCCATACCTCGTCCACAGGACACGTCAATCAGCTGTGTGTCCACCACTAGAGGGAACCCAGGATAACCCACCACCACAACAACAACAGGGACCTTGGGGCAGTGGTAGGGGGCACACGGTCCAGGGGACGGAGGCCCAGGAACACAGGGGAACTGGAAGGGCTGCTGTGCGACAGGGGGCGGACAGGCCAAGGGAACCCACTCTCCACGAGGTCCTCTCCTCCATCATGGGAGCATACCACCACTCCCAGGAGACGATGGCAACGGTACTGGCCAAGTTTCAGGAGACCCAGCGCCTGCAGGAGGAACAGTATATGGGGTTCAGGGAGGAACTCAGAACCATCAGCTCCACCCTGGGCACCATCGTAGGGGTGCTGAAGGAACTTGTGAACACCAGGAGGGATACTGTGGCACTACAAGGGGCCCCAGACACTAGCATGGACGATGAACTGCCCACCACCTATGCCGGTGCTAGTGGACAGGACGCCCCGCCATAGGACCACCACATCAGCACCCCACCCCCTGCAGAGGGAGAACCACCCCGCAAACGGTCCCTGAGATCCAGGACAAAGACAGAGCACGATGCCAAGACCCCTGCCAAGAAATGAGACCACCCTGATTGTCATCCTACTGTCCCACTTTGTCACCCTGTCCATACTTAAACTGCCCCATCTCCACTTCCTACGCCCATATGGGCAATGCACCTGTGAGACTAATAGACTGGACTCTGCCATGGACATTCCTCCGCCATCACCCCTCACCATTTCACTACCCCCTCCAATATTGAGCACTAAAATAAACACACTTAAAGCACAAAACAATCTGGAGTATGTCTGTGATTTCGAAATAGTGTATTAGCAATTACAGTGACAAATTGCTCTCTCAAGTTTAATGTCAACATGCCTATGTCACACAGCTCTAATCCATGAGGAATCTAAGCAGATGTCACACAGTGGGACCCACATCTGTGAAATCGTAAGGGAAAGTGACAACTCAGTGACCATACACTGGGTGAAAACGACACACAGTAGAGAGGTAGTAGTGTTAAAGTACATGTAGTAGGCAGGTCTGTATTCTTACCTGTGTCTCACTGGAAATATTGCTGTATCACTGAGTCCCTGTTGTGCATGTCTTCTTCCTCTGCTTCCTCGTCTTCATTGTCCACAGGCTCCACAGCTGCAACAACACCGCCATCTGGACCATCCTCCTGCAGAAAAGGCATCTGTCGTTGCAAAGCCAAGTTATGAAGCATACAGCAGGCCATGATGATCTGGCACACCTTCTTTGGTGAGTAGAATAGAGATCCACCTGTCATATGGAGGCACTTGAACCTGGCCTTCAGGATCCTGAAGGTCCGCTCGATCACCCCCCTAGTTCGCCCATGGGCCTCATTGTAGCGTTCCTCTGCCCTTGTCCTGGATTCCTCACTGGGGTCAGAAGCCATGACAGGTTGGGGTAACCAGAGTCACCTGCAAATATCGAGGGACAACTGTTAGACACACACTAACCTGGAGGGATATCCCCAGACCCAGACAACCATTCCCACTGACTTGCTTCCAGGTGCTCACCTAATAGCCACACATGGTGCCTCTGGAGTTGACCCATCACATAAGGGATGCTGCTATTCTGCAGGATGTAAGCATCATGCACGGAGCCAGGGAACATGGCATTCACATGGGAGATGTACTGGTCTGCCAAACATACCATCTGCACATTCATAGAATGATAACTCTTCTGGTTTCTGTACACCTGTTCACTCCTGTGGGGGAGGAGACCAAAGCCACATGTGTCCCATCAATGGTACCTATGATGTTGGGGATGTGTCCCAGGGCATAGAAACCCCTTTTCACTGTAGGCAAACACTCCACCTGAGGGAAAACGATGTAGCTCCGCATGTGTTTCAGAAGGGCAGACAACACTCTGGACAATACGTTGGAAAACATAGGCTGGGATATCCCTGATGCCATGGCCACTGTTGTTTGAAATGACCCACTTGCAAGGAAATGGAGCACTGACAGCACCTGCACTTGAGGGGGGATTCCTGTGGGATGGCGGATTGCTAACATCAGGTCTGGCTCCAACTGGGTACACAGTTCCTGGATTGTGGCACGGTCAAGCCTGTATGTGATAATCAAATGTCGCTCCTCCATTGTCGACATGTCCACCAGCGGTCGGTACACCAGAGGATTCTGCAATCTCCTCACATGTCCCAGCGGACGGTGCCTATGAAGGACAACAGCGAGCACAGAGTCAAACAACTCAGAGGTATGTATCCACAGTCTACACAGCCGCGGCTGTGTGTTGGCGGTCTTCTGCACGTCGGTAAGCGGCTTTTACCGCCAATGTTGTAATGACCGCCCAAGTCATTAATATGAATGTTTTCCTCAGGAATACTTGTGAAAACTGCCCCTGAGAGATGCCAGGTGATTTCTTATTAGCTCAGCAACATTTGGAAAGTCATATTCAGTTTTCTCAAGAGTATCTTCTAAACATTGGAATGGTTCAAACAGGCCAGCTTCAATTATTCTTCTCCATAACTCCAGCTTCTTCTTTAAAGCAGATTTTGTATGCATGGTAAAAGATAGCAAAGATTGATTCAGGGAATGTAATTCCTCTAAGGTTTCAGCAAAGTATGTTAAATGTACAAGTCAGCTGGGATTACATAGTTGTTCTGCTTTCCAATTCCAGAAGAAATTGCTGTACGTTATTCCTTTGTTCACAAATGTGATTCATCACTTTTCCCCGGGATAGCCATCAGACTTCGTTGTGAAGCAGCAAGCCATCATGTGTAGCTTCCATTTCTGCACATAAAATTGCAAATAGGCGAGCTCTTGTTGGGTGGGTCTTTATGAAATTAACTATTTTAACAGCAATTCAATATATTATGAAGCTTGCCATCCATGTTTCGTACATCAAGGGCTTCCCTGTGTATCATACAGTGGGTCCACAGAAAATGTGGAGCCACTGACAACACTTTAGCTATTACGCCAGCCCCAGCACTACACATGGAAGGAGCACCATCTGTGCAGATTCCAACACAGTTTTCCCATTTTAAGCCATGAAGATCCAGGAAGTCAATAATGTTAAAATAGTCAGATTCTGTTGCTTGCCCCTTGATTGGCTTGCAGAATAAAACATTTTCCAATATTACTGTTTCATAACAGTATTAGATATAAGCATGTGCTTCCTTTGACAAGTCAGTTGCTTCATCCAACTGCAAACCAAACCAACTCAATGTCAACCGGGCTATGGCATGTCTTTGGATATCTTCTGACATGTCAGAGATCCAGCGGCAAACTATTGTGTCCGAGATAGGTATCATTTTGAACTTCTCTGTTGCTTTTTCACCAAGCATTGTTGTAGCCGCGTCAAGAATTGCTCAGAGAATCACTTTTTCTCCATGTGTATATGGTGTTTTTGCTTTTGGCAATATGGTATGCCACTTGGTATGATGTTTTCAATGCATCTACTGTGGTGAATGCCACATTTTTTACTGTTTCCTTCTGTTAAGTCATCTCCTGCAACTTCTTGGCAAAGATCACTTTACTCTGTCCTGCTATAGTCCCTTGCTTTGTTTCTAACTGGTGTCTTAGTTTTGTTGGTTTCATACTGTTGCCATCTAAGGTCACACCACAAACCACACACTGTGTCCCAATTTCTCGACTAACAATGATACAGGTGAAACCAAAATCCAAATAGGCAGCATCATACTTCCTTATTTTTACAGCTTTTCTCTCTCCATCTGTTTCTGTTTCGGCCTCTCACTTGAGAACACTACTGTCTTTTGGCAGCAGAAAACGATCCATGTCTGATGAATCTTTTACCTGAGATACAAAATGCCAAAGCTGCCCGTTGATGAACAGCACATGACTGCAATTGCCCAGCTGCATGAGGTACAGTCATTTTTTAAAGTGCAGTTTAAAAAAAGACTTTTCAAAAATATCTTCTTATATGTAAAAAAAAATATGGATAAAAGAATAGTTCCATAGCACGTGGATAAACAGTAATTCCAGCTGATCCAGGCTTTGGTGGATGATCCCTAAACTGCTGAGGTACGTTTATGCACATACTGTCAATGAGGCTCTGCAAGTTACTTTTTCAAAGTTTGGGGAGGGAAGACTTCAGCATTGTCCCTTAAGCCATCACCCAAAACAAATGTGTACCTTAGGCGGACTGGATTTCACTTCTGTTGATCCTGCTGTTTGAATAGCAGCCCTCTGTCTAGCAATCTAGTGGCTTCTCATCTTGCAACAAAGAAAAAGTTTAAGAAAAGTTACTTGCATGTTCCTGTGTGAGGCACCTTGAAAGCCCCCTTGAGATCACAATGACAGTGACCGGTAAGGGTATAAATGACGCCTACAAATTAGCTGCTGCCTGGTCCTAAAGGCCAATAAAAATATGCAGTGATTCATAAGTAGTGAATTTGAAGTCCTGAGTGCCAATAAGATAAGTCACAATATGTAAGTTAAGACTTTGAATTCTGGCAGGGCCAGTTTGATCCTTCAAATACTTCCTAGCAGCTCCTTTGCTTCATTATCCTCCCACACACTTAGAAGCACAGAATGTGCTTTACTTTGTCACTATAATATTTCAACAGCAGTGTACTTCCTTCACACACTTTTGCATAGAATCACAATTAAAACTGGCATATGTGACTACCCTAATGTGCACTCTGCAGAGAGGCCAACAATGGAATGAACATGTATTTGGATCACCTTTATGTTAACTCAAGAGGTGTCAGTCTTGGTCTACTATTATTTACAACTACCCGCAACTATAACTCACGCAGACACGTAAATGTGACTCAATCCACAGTGTGTACTATACATGAGTAATAATCGAATGAAAAAATTACAAAAACACAACATCCTATAGAAAGCAAGCAATCTTATGTAATGCCAGGTTAAGTAAAACATGTGAAATGTGAACAGGAGGTTTAATGAAACATGACCCAATCCTCTGTTGGTGGTAAGAAGGGTAGTAGGTTTGGTTGGCACTCAGCCTTCCTACAAATCCATGTGTCAGTGGTGCCAAAGAGCATCTTTTATCATTTTTGCACTGCTCACCATGTCTTCCCTTTTGTGACAATGTAACATGGGACGCTCAGGATTCAACGTGTTTCTCCATTCTCACACTTACTGCTGCTATGTTTGTAGGTACTGCCACCAAACTTCTGGGTAGATTCCAATGTAAACAGAACACTGCTGCCTGGATGATTTTTTGATTGTGTAAGAATGGACTTGTCCCTGATAGACTCTGGAGTTTAACATAATTTGGTTGGGAACCTGGCCTTTGCTTGTGGCCTGTGCCATATTACTGACAGAAGGCAAGGGCCAAAAAGCACTCAGCATTTCCATAGTCCAAACATGGCTGCGGTAAGGTTGCAACTACAGGGTGTGGTGTTCTGATGCAATATAGATGAGGTGTTTGACCAGGAATTGGCTATCTCGGATCTCTGCATCCCACAGAAAGGTCCAATCCTAGGTCAATACCACAATCTCAAGCAGCTTTAACAGAGGGAGGAAGACACCCCATCACTGCAGGCCAGTAAGCCAGGTTCCATTTGTCAAGTTTTTGGGATCAGAAATTCTGTTTTTGACAGGCTCAATTTAAGAAAACTGTAGACCATCCATTAGTGTACACTGATTATGACATCAGTTAATCCAACATGCCTGGAACACCTGCTTGTGAAGGGCTGGAGGGTGCCTTTGATAATATTTTCATCATGTTAAAATAATTGAAGAGGAACATGGTTCTAAAGCCATTTGTAACAATAACTCCTATGCGCTTCATCTCTTTTTCCTAATTTTACATAAAAAATAATGCTTACAAAACCTTCAGCCGAGCTTATGTTCATAATGTACAGGGGCATGAAGTCATGACTGCTTCTGACAAACGCACTCCGTTCATGACTTTTCCTACGATTGATTGACTGAGCTTTGCTTTTGTATATTGATTATAATGACACCACAGGCCCTGATGGGAAAGGGAATTAAGCTAGTGACGTTGCAAAAGTAATTAAGGCGTGTGGTAGGTGCTTTAAGGCTGTTTTTCAATCATTGCATAAAATATTGGAATGTCACACACAAGCGCAACAAAACATGGAAATGTCACACATAAGCAAAATGGAAACCGGGCAGCTATGATGTTGCTCTTACAAACAGACAAGCATAAACCAGTCTCCAGGACCACACATTTGCAGGTTTTTACTGGCACACATGTGGTCAGCATTGTAATTTTGATAACAGCATGCACAAGCCTTGGCCACCAAAACAATATATATAACAAACTAACAAGAGCTGGGGGCACAACAACGAAAGCCAGCAGCCCTGGCCTATAACGCAACATCCTCTTCTCTCCAGTCATCAAACATTCCAATAGCAGTGGGAGAAAAGGAGCAATTCTAAAAAAAGAAGGTGTTAACGCTTACCTACCAGTGATTAGAATCACTCTAAAGATGCAGAAGGAGAACGCCTACAGCAGGATGCTTCCGATAAAAACTCCTTCTCAGTGAGGCAGTGAAAACAAGAAGGGGCAACATTACAGACCAATCCAAGTAGCTTTGAGGGTGAAGGCAGCCACCAGGAAGTGACGTGAAGTGAACTAGGAAACGAAATGCAGCAATGACAACGATAAAAACAGCAGTGAAGAAGCACTGTTCTACCAGCCAACTAAGGCAACTCATGACCTTTATGCACCAAAAAAAAAAAAAATCTAGCTTATGTGTCAAGAATTTTCAATTCTATTAAGGACACAGAGGCGGGGATTATGCTATCTCTCTCTTTACTGTCCAAAACAGAGCAGCCAATCAGTTAACAGTAACAGAAAAAACTACACATCTCATGATGCTTAATACATAATCACATGGTCCAATCACCATCCACGACCTCTGTCCATAAATGCCATGACCCCCAATGTCACTTCCTCTTTCTTTGCAAAAGTCAGATAATTCTTAAAACGTCCGAACTGAAACTTCTTACGTAGGTGTCGCTTCATCGATCTTCCAACTAGATCTGGATACATTAAATGAGATCAACAGGAGCCAGAAGCAATGAACTTCCAAAGAAATTAATCCCCCTGTAGGTGATGTCATCAACCAACAAACGTGGAGAAACTTCAAGTAGTCTTCTGTTCAGATCCTATGAACATAAAATAATAAAAGGTAATATCTCATGCCAGTCAAAAAGGACCACAATACTTCTAACATATTTAAAAAGAGGGAGGGTAAAAAGAAAACAACATTCTTCAGATGATAAATATATATCATTTGCACATTACATAAGCATATTTTAAAGGGAGGGATAATTCTCCCAATATAATGTCTTCCAAACGAGAACCTAAGGCATACGTTTTTGAGGTCATAGCTCCTCTAACAGAGTGAGCACCAAATTGACTGGTATCTATACCTGCTTCATTCATTAACCATTTCACCCATCTTGCAAGAGTGGCGGAAGATACAGGTTTAAAAGGTTTTTGTAAGGAAATTAGTAATTGACCATTAGCAACTTGTCTACATTCGTCAGTGGCCACTTCATAATCCTTCAAACATTGAACCACACATAGTTTTGAATTATCCGGATACATTGGATAAGTTCCTGACCTGCAATTAGTTTTTGTTCTTCGGGTAATAGTAAAGGTAACACCTTTAAGGGAATACACCCTACCAGCCATGTCCAAAGCCTTAACATCCCAAACTCTCTTACAGGAAATCAGACACAATAACATAGTCAGTTTTGCTGAAATCTGTTTATGAGATAAATATTTATTGGAAGGTCATGCATCTAAAATCCTCCAAACAATGTTCACATCCCATAATACAGAATATCTGGTTTGAGGAGGATTGGATAAATGAATACCCCTCAATAATTTACAGACCAGAGGATGTTCACCAACCGGTTTACCATCCAGATGAACCTGACCAGCGGAAATGTCAGACCTGAAATTATTAACAGTTCTATACACCAAACCTGAACCAGCCCAATTCTGCTAGTAAATTTACAATCAGCTCAATGTGTGACTCCAAGGGATTAATTCCCCTTCCATCACACCAACTATGCCATCTGCACCATGCTGATGAATATCGCTTATGCGTGCCTGACGCCCAAGCTCGTTTGATGAAATCTGCAGCCTATGTCGAAAGACCTGGGGAATTCCATCTTGACCCGAAACCAACCAGGCCATCAACATTAGTTTTCCTGAAATGATCAGTGGATGTTGATGCCCTTCAGGGCTCAAGAGAAGATCCTGACGAGGAGGATTGAGAAGAGGGCGAGTACATGCTAATTGCAGAAAAATGGAGTCACCAATATAAGGTCTGCTTTCTGTCTCCGTACTTGAGATAGGACCCTGGAAATCATCAGAAAAGGAGGAAAGGCATAACCCCGAAACTGAGACCAATCCTGAAGGAAAGCATCCGTCGCCAGAGGATCCAGGCACCAGCTGAAGAATTTTGCTAACTGAGAGTTGAGGCGAGATGTAAATAGATCCACTTCACAAGGACCCCACTCCCTGATTATCTGAAAGAAGATCATAGGATCCAACTTCCAGTCGCTGTAATCCGTGAGAAACCTGGAGTTGCAGTCCGCTATTGTATTCTGATATCCTGGGAGATAATCTACTATGACAATCAGGCGGTGTTTGAGACAATAGTGCCATAAATCCTTGGCAATCTCTGCCAGGATCCTGGACTTTGGGCCCCCTAGCTTGTTGACATACCGAACCGCTGAGGTTTTGTCCATCCTCAGCAGTATGCAACAGTCACCTTCTGAGGAGACTCTTTATGACAAATGAGCCTGCCAGTATTTCCAGACAATTGATGTGAAGAGTCTGTTCCCATTCTGACCAACGATCCCCGGTCACGAGGGGACCACAACGGGCTCCCCAACTCCAACAGCTGCTGTCGGACTCTATCACCACCTCTGAGTGAGAACCGAAAATTGCTCTGCCATTCCAGGCTTCCATGTGCTGGAGCCACCAAAGAATCTCCGATTTGACCTCTGCTTTTAAAGGAATCAGTTCAGAGTAACTCAGACCCTGTTGCAGATGCCTGATTTTGAGTCTCTGTAAGGCACAGCAGTGAAGTGGGGCTAGGAAGATTGCCTAAATAGATGAGGACAGAAGTCCCACTATTCTGGCAATATTCCTCCGAGAAATTGTTGGGCAGACTAAAGCAGACCTTAACTCTTTCTTGATATTGTGAATCTTCTACGAGGGGAGAACTAGCTGAGCATGGACTGAGTCTATCTTGAAACCCAGAAATTCTATCACTTTGTTCGGAATCAATAATGATTTCTGTACATTGATAAGGAAACCCAAGTCCTGCAAAAGACTGATGGTCCAGTCTAAGTGAGTCAGAAGAGATTGAGGGTCCTGCATCATCAGTAAAATATAATCTAGGTAAATGATCAATCAAATTCCCTTGGTCCTCAACCATTCCATCACTGGTCTCAACAGTTTTGTGAAACACAAAGGGGCTGACGACAGGCCGAACGGGAGTGCATTGAACATTGACCCTTCCAAAGGAATTGAAGAAATCTCTTGTGGAGGGGGAGACAAGAATCGAAAGGTAAGCATCCTTTAAGTCCAAACGGACCATCCAATCCCCTTCCAAAAGAATGTCCCTTAAGATGTGAATCCCTTCCATTTTGAAAATGTCTGTACAAGATCCAGTAATTGAAATTCCTTAGATTCAATATTAAGCGATGACCCCCTCCTTTTTTGTATACTACAAAAATGGGACTGAGAAATCCTGAAGGGTGAAGAGCTGAAAAGCTTACTGCTCCATTGGTTAACGGGGTGTGAACCTCTGCGTCTATAAAAGTCTGATCTGTGAGGGAAAAAGTCATTTGAATAGGGGGTGTAATTTACGTCGGAGAGCCAATAAACTCTAGATGAAACCCCAACGCTGTCTGAAGAATCCAGGGATCTCCTGAAATCTTTTTCCAGTTTTCTATAAACATTGCCACTCTGCCCCCAAGAATCACCTGAGAATATGGAATAATGCTCACCTGAGTAACCAGCTTCTTGGATTGCTCCTTGTTGTCCTCTATGAAATCTGGAGCAACCTCCTCTGGAGTGAATGGGATAGAAGGTGAGGGCTGATTGGTTTGAAACAACCCTCTCCCTCTGGGATAGCAGTTCTGAGGACCTGAGAGGAGGAGGCTTTGTGGCCAGAGTGCTTCATTTTGCCAAGGACAGAGGTAGTGGATGGCAATATCCACTGGTTCTGCAGGGGGCTTTGTGCCCAGAGTGCTTCATCCTGCCAAGGACTGAGGTAGTGGATGCCTTTCTCCACTGGCTCTGGAGGGGGCTTTGTGCCCAGTGTGCTTCATCCTGCCAAGGACAGAGGTAGTGGATGTGATACTCCACTGGTTCTGGAGGGGGCTTTGTGCCCAGAGTGCTTCATCCTGCCAAGGACAGAGGTAGTGGATGGTAATATCCACTGGTTCTGGAGGGGGCTTGGTGTCCAGAGTGCTTCATCCTGCTCATGACGGACTCAGTAGCGTAAGTGCCCTTGGTGCTCATGGACCAGTGGTGCTAGTGGCGGCGGTGCCCTGTTCAGCAGTGCTAGTGGCGGCGGTGCCCTGTGCAGCGGTGCTTGTGGCGGCGGTGCCCTGTTCAGCGGTGCCTGTTGCGGCGGTGCCCTGTTCAGCGGTGCTTGTGGCGGCAGTGCCCTGTTCAGCGGTGCTTGTTGCGGCGGGGTCCTTTGCAGTGACTCAGCTGCTGGCAGTCCTGTCTGGCCCACTGGGGCTGGTGCTGGCGGTCCTGTCTAGCCCAGCAGGGCTGGTGCTGGTGGTCCTGTCTGGCCCAGCGGGGCTGGTGGGCCTGTCTGGCCCAGTGGGGCTGGTGCTGGCGGTCCTGTCTGGCCCAGCGGGGCTGGTGCTGGCGGTCCTTCATGGCCCAGCGGGGCTGGTGCTGGCGGTCCTTCATGGCCCAGCGGGGCTGGTGCTGGCGGTCCTGTCTGGCCCTGCGGGGCTGGTGCTGGCGGTGATGTCTGGCCCAGCGGGGCTGGTGCTGGCGGTCCTGTCTGGACCAGCGGGGCTGGTGCTGGCGGAGGCATCCTGGGCAGCTGTGCCGGTGGCCTCCTGGGTAGCAGGGCTGGTGGCCTCCTGGGCAGCAGGGCTGGTGGCAGTGGCCTCCTGGGCAGCAGGGCTGGTGCTGGCGGTGGCCTCCTGGGCAGCAGGGCTGGTGGCGGTCACCTCCTGGGCAGCAGGGCTGGTGGCGGTGGCCTCCTGGGCAGCAGGGCTGGTGCTGGCGGTGGCCTCCTCAGCAGCAGGGCTGGTGGCGGTCGCCTCCTGGGCTGCAGGGATGGTGCTGGCGGTGGCCTCCTGGGCAGCGGGGATAATGGCAGTGGCCTCCTGGGCAGCAGGGCTGCTGGCGGTGGCCTCCTGGGCCGCAGGGATGATGGCGGTGGCCTCCTGGGCAGCGGAAATGATGGCGGTCTTCTCCACTGTGCTGCTCTTCCCAGCCTTGCTGACTTTCTTGTGGCCCTTCCCCACCTTGGAAGGTGTCGCAGCTGAATCTAAACTCCCACCTGTACCCCTGGGAGTGGCTTTGGTGGCTGGGGTCTTCACCCTCTCCCGCCGGGCACTGGCCAACTTTTGATGCTTGACAGGTGGGGGACTGTCCGTGCTGTGGCTCCGTGCCACATTGGCTGCCCTCGTGGCCTGTGCACTCCAGATTCCGGTGACTGCAGGCACCACTGGTCCCGGAGATGTTGTGGCTGAGGTGCTAGGTTGGGACCTGGAGAGTCGGGCCCTAGGAGACGGACGGGGCAGGAGAGTTGTGGGAAAGAGGTCAAGGTTGGACAGGAAAAGTTTTTGGGGAACACTGGGATGAATAGCTAGAGGGGGTTTGGGAGTGGAGGAAGACATTGTGGTTGTAGGAGGTGTTCGTATGGTGACTTTGGGTGAAGGTGCATGCACTGGAGGCTGTTGTGAGGCGGATGGCTGTTGGGTGGGTGTGTGCCTGTGTTTGTGTATCTTGGGAGGGGGCGTCACAGACACACTGGGAGAGGACACAGGGGACGTGTGAATGGTAGTGGGGATGGTGACTGCACTTGAGCGGGGTGTGCTGGTGGGTGTGCTGGTGATGGAAGTAGTGGCTGTATTTGTAGTGCATGCAGGTGTGAGTGTAGACGAGACAGGGAGGGAGGAGGGAGACGAGGAGGAGGGGGACACAGTGGAGGCAGTGGATGTTGGTGTGTCTGCATGTGTGTGATGCTTGCGTGAGTGCCTGTGGGAAGTGTGGTGATTATGTTTGCCAGAGTTTCCCTTGTGTGTTGACGTGTGTGCATGCTGGTCTGAAGGTGTGCTTGGGATAGGCTGAGGTAGAGGGGATTGGGTCTGGGTGGAGGAAGTTGGAGGGGGGAGGCTAGAGACAGGGACAATGGCTGCCATCAGTGCTGAGGTCAGAGTCTGAAAAGCTTGCTGAAGGGCCGCCTGACCAGAATGAATGCCCTCCAGGAATGCATTGTTTGTTGCAACTGCCTTTCTACACCCTGGATGGCATTCAAAATGGTAGACTGCCCAACACTGAGGGATCTGAGGAGGTCAGTGGCCTCCTCACTGAGGGCAGCAGAGATGACATGGGCAGGGCACAAGGTGCCTGGGGCGAATGTGATGTCGACCCTCCTGGGTGAGCGGGCATGGGGCAAAGGCTGAGCGGCTGCTGGGAGGGTGGTGCTGGTGGGGGGTGTAGGAAAGTACCATCTTGCCTGGCATGTTACCCCCATATTTCACTGTATATATGTTGTTTTAGTCTATGTGTCACTGGGACCCTGCCAGGCAGGGCTCCAGTGCTCATAAGTGTGCCCTGTATGTGTTCCCTGTGTGATGACTAACTGTCTCACTGAGGCTCTGCTAACCAGAACCTCAGTGGTTATGCTCTCTCTGCTTTCCAAATCGTCGCTAACAGGCTAGTAACCAATTTCACCAATTCACATCGGCATACTGGAACACCCTTATAATCCCCATGTATATTGTACTGAGGTACCCAGGGTATTGGGGATATAGGAGATCCCTATGGGCTGCAGCATTTCTTTTGCCACCCATAGGGAGATCTGACTATTCTTACACAGGCCTGCCAGTGCAGCCTGAGTGAAATAACGTCCACGTTATTTCGCAGCCATTTACCACTGCACGTAAGTAACTTATAAGTCACCTATATGTCTAACCTTCACCTGGTGAAGGTTGGGTGCAAAGTTACTTAGTGTGTGGGCACCCTGACACTAGCCAAGGTGCCCCCACATTGTTCAGGGCAAATTCCCCAGACTTTGTGAGTGCGGGGACACCATTTCACGCGTGCACTATACATAGGTCACGACCTATGTATAGCTTCACAATGGTAACTCTGAACATGGCCATGTAACATGTCTAAGATCATGGAATTATCACCCCAATGCCATTCTGGCATTGGGGAGACAATTCCATGATCCCCCGGGTCTCTAGCACAGAACCCGGGTACTGCCAAACTGACTTTCCGGGGTCTCCACTGCAGCTGCTGCTGCTGCCAACCCCTCAGACAGGTTTCTGCCCTCCTCGGGTCCAGGCAGCCCTCGCCCAGGAAGGCAGAACAAAGGTTTTTCTCTGAGAGAGGGTGTGACACCCTCTCCCTTTGGAAATAGGAGTGATGGCTGGGGAGGAGTAGCCTCCCCCAGCCTCTGGAAATGCTTTGATGGGCACAGATGCTGCCCCTCTCTGTATATGCCAGTCTACACCGGTTTAGGGATCCCCCAGCCCTGCTCTGGCGTGAAACTGGACAAAGGAAAGGGGAGTGACCACTCCCCAGACCTGCACCTCCCAGGGGAGGTGCCCACAGCTCCTCCAGTGTGCCCCAGACCTCTGCCATCTTGGAAACAGAGGTGTTGCTGGCACACTGGACTGCTCTGAGTGGCCAGTGCCATCAGGTGGCGTCAGAGACTCCTTCTGATAGGCTCTTACCTTTCTTACTAGCCTATCTTCCTTCCTAGGTAGCCAAACCTCCTTTTCTGGCTATTTAGGGTCTCTGCTTTGGGGAATTCTTCAGATACCGAATGCAAGAGCTCACCAGAGTTCAGCTGCATCTCCCTCTCCACCTTCTACCAAAGAATCGACCCCTGACTGCTCAGGACGCCAGCAAAACTGCAACAAAGTAGCAAAGACGACTACTGCAACCTTGTATCGCTTCATCCTGCCGGCTTTCTCGCCTGTTTCCTGGTGATGCATGCTCTGGGGGTAGCCTGCCTCCTTCTTGCACCAGGAGCTCTGAAGAAATCTCCCATGGGTCGACGGAATCTTCCCCCTGAAACCGCAGGCAACAAAAGAATGCATCACCGGTCCTCTGGGTCCCCTCTCAGCACGACGAGCGTGGTCCCTTGAACTCAGCAACTGTGTCCAAGTGACTCTCACAGTCCAGTGAATCTTCAGTCCAAGTTTGGTGTGGGTAAGTCCTTGCCTCCCCACGCTAGACTGCATTGCTGGGTACCGCATGATTTGCAGCTGCTCTGGCTCCCTAACACTCTTCCAGGATTTCCTTCATGCACAGCCAAGCCTGGGACCTCGACACTCTAACCTGCAGTGCACAACCTTCTGAGTTTTCCTCCGGCATCATGGGACTCCCTTTTCTGACTTCGGGTGGACTCTGGTTCACTCCTCTTCTAAGTGCCTGATCCGGTACTTTGGCGGGTGCTGCCTGCTTCTGTGAGGACTCCCTGACTTGCTGGGCGCCCCCTCTGTCTCCTCATCCAAGTGGCGACATCCTGGTCCCTCCTGGGCCACAGCAGCATCCAAAAACCGTAACCGCGACTCTTGCAGCTTGCAAGGCTTGTTTGCGGTCTTTCTGTGTGGGAACACCTCTGCAAGCTTCTTCACGACGTGGGACATCCATCCTACAAAGGGGAAGCTCCTAGTCCTCTTCGTTCTTGCAGAACACAAAGCTTCTTCCATCCGGTGGCAGCTTCCTTGCACCCTCAGCTGGAATTTCCTGGGCTCCTGCCCACTCTCGACACTGTTGCGACTCTTGGACTTGGTCCCCTTGTCTTACAGGTACTCAGGTCCGGAAATCCACTGTTGTTGCATTGCAGGTGTTGGTTTTCCTTGCAGAATCCCCCTATCACGACTTCTGTGCTCTCTGGGGGTTGTAGGAGCACTTTACACCTACCTTACAGGGTCTTGGGGTGGGCTATTTTTCTAACCCTCACTGTTTTCTTACAGTCCCAGCGACCCTCTACAAACTCACATAGGTTTGGGGTCCATTTGTGGTTCGCATTCCACTTTTGGAGTATATGGTTTGTGTTGCCCCTATACCTATGTGCTCCTATTGCAATCTATTGTAACTTTACACTGCTTGCATAACTTCCTTTTGCTATTACTGCATATTTTTGGTATTGTGTACATATATCTTGTGTATATTTCTCATCCTCATACTGAGGGTACTCACTGAGATACTTTTGGCATATTGTCATAAAAATAAAGTACCTTTATTTTTAGTATATCTGTGTATTGTGTTTTCTTATGATATTGTGCATATGACACCAGTGGGATAGTAGGAGCTTTGCATGTCTCCTAGTTCAGCCTAAGCTGCTCTGCTATAGCTACCTTCTATCAGCCTAAGCTGCTAGAAACACCTCTTCTACACTAATAAGGGATAACTGGACCTGGCACAAGGTGTAAGTACCTCTGGTACCCACTACAAGCCAGGCCAGCCTCCTATAGGGGGGGGTGGCGGCTGTACCTGTAGATGGGGGGGGCACAGATGTTGCCGCCACCACAAGGGAGCTCCCATCAGAGGACGAGTCTGTGTCACTGGTGTCAGCTCCTGTCCCCTCCGTGGAGCTCCCCTCTCCCTCCGTCCCACTGGTGAACTCCGAGTCCGTAGTGTCACCCTCCAGGGCGATGTGGGATGCAGCTCCCTCCTGCTCCGGTGCCACTGCTCCTCCACCTGATGATGCTAATGCACACAAGAACAGGGAGACCACAAAAAGGGGGGTACCACAGAAGAAGGACATGTTGAGTGCATGCATTACCGCTACCGTTGGCGGACACGACAGACACAGAAGCCCCCATGCACTATGCCGCGGACTTGGCCTCCACTGTTGAATCCTTGGGACATAGCCTACAAGGCTATGGACGACATCTGCACACATGGATGACCCAGGAGCCTGACTAGGTGTACTTGTCACTGTACACAGGTGGGTTTGGGGTGCTACAGGGTCTGCCAGAACAAGGGGACCTAACTAGCAAACTCGCCCTGGCCTAGGGAAACCCAAAGCCCACCTCCCCCACCCAGACACCTCCACTGCGCGCAAAATCAACAGAATGACCCTCTTGTCGCTGCTGTGATGCCCTCAAGTGCCCATCCAACTCTGGGTACGCTACCACCAGGATCCTGAACATCAGGGGGTCATGGTGCGACGGGCACCCCTTCCACGTTGGGAGGCCATCCCCAGCTGGGCCTCCGCCGTCTTCTTGCTCCAGCGGCGAATGTCCTCCCATCTCTTACGGCAGTGGGTGCTCCATCTGTGGTAGACCCCCAGGGTCCGGACGTCCTTGGCGATGGCACGCCAAATATCTTTTTTCAGGTGGGCGCTGACCTACATGAATTGTACAGGGGGAAAAGAAAAGTTATTACCAAATGCACCGTCACAGTCATTGGCCCCCATCCCTACCCTTGCCATGATGCACATGCACTCACCGTCGTTTCATGCACGCCTCAATCTCCCCCACCCCATCTTTCATCCACCCTACACCACACAGGTATAGCCCATACAGCATGCTCCCAGTGTATTTACCTGTTTGTCTGGAGGACCGTAGAGTAGCGTGTACTGGGGGAGGACCCCATCCACAAGTTTCTCCAACTTCTCCGATGTGAAGGCAGGGGCCTTTTCCCCAGACGCACAAGCCATTGTCTCTTCCAGACCGAGGTCACAGCAGCACTTGCAGTGTAGGTCCTCTCCTGTCGAAGATCAGGTATCGAGTGATTGAACAGATAGAAAATGGCACTCACGTCCGCAGTGGTGCGTACCATCACCGCCGGCGTACATCGTCATTGGCTCCTGGGACCCATAGGGTCCAATGTTAACCAATGCAGCATTGTGATGCGGTTTTCGACGGCCTACAGTGACGGTGTAGAACGCCAGCGCAGTTACCTCACATCCCATTGTCCCACTTTACAGGTCAGGCAGCCGCCATTTCAGGGGCCCACATGGCTTAATTTTTAACTGCGTCACACATACCTAGGCCTTGCCTCAACACTCATACAGGCCAAATATCGGATTATGATTTGCGTTCTGTGTAAGCTGGGGGTACGTACCTCTGAGTTGGTTGGCTCTGTGCTCGCTGTTGTCCTTCATAGGCACCGTCCGCTGGGACATGTGAGGAGATGGCGGCATCCTCCGGTGTACAGACCGCTGGTGGACCTGTCGACAATGGAGGAAAGACATGTGATCATCACCTACAGGCTTGACCGTGCCACAATCCTGGAACTGTGTGCCCAGCTGGAGCCAGACCTGATGTCAGCTATCCGCCATCCCACAGGAATACCCCCTCAATTGCAGGTACTCTCAGTACTCCATTTCATTGCAAGTGGATCATTTCAAACAACAGTGGCCTTAGCATCAGGGATGTCCCAGCCTATGTTTTCCAACTTGTTGTCCAGAGTAATGTCTGCCATGCTGAAACACATGCAGAGCTACATCGTTTTCCCTCAGCTGGAGGATTTGCCTACAGTGAAAGGAGACTTCTATGCCCTGGGACATATCCCCAACATCATAGGTGCTATTGATGGGACCCATGTGGCTTTGGTACCCCCCGCAGGAGTGAACAGGTGTACAGAAACCGGAAGAGTTATCATTCCATGAATGTGCAGATGGTGTGTTTGGCAGACCAGTACATCTCCCATGTTAATGCCAAGTTCCCTGGCTCAGTGCATTATGCTTACATCCTGCGGAATAGCAGCATGCCTTATGTGATGGGTCATATCCAGAGGCACTGTGTGTGGCTATTAGGTGAGCACCTAGAAGCAAGTCTGTGGGATTGGTTGTCTGGGTCTGGGGATATCCCTACAGGTTAGTGCGTGTCTAACAGTTGTCCCTCGCCATTTGCAGGTGACTCTGGTTACCCCAACCTGTCATGGCTACTGACCCCAGTGAGGAATCCCAGGGCAAGGGCAAAGGAACGCTACAATGAGGCCCATGGGTGAACTCGGCGGATAATAGAGCGGACCTTCGGCCTCCTGAAGGCCAGGTTCAGGTGCCTCCATATGACAGGTGGATCCCTATTCTACTCACCAAAGAAGGTGTGCCAGATCATCGTTGGCTTCTGTATGCTTCACAACTTAGCTTTGCGACAACAGGTGCCTTTTCTGCCGGAGGATGGTCCAGATGGCGGTGTTGTTGCAGCTGTAGAGCCTTTGGACAGTGAAGACGTGGAAGCAGAAGAAGAGGACATAGACAACAGGAACTCAGTGATCCTGCAATATTTCCAATGAGACACAGGTAAGAATACAAACCTGCCACCTACATGTACTTTAACACTACTACCTCTCTACTGTCTGTCGTTTTCACCCAGTGTATGGTCACTGAGTTGTCACTTTCCCTTATGATTTCACAGATGTGGGTCCCACTGTGTGACATCTGCTTTGTTTCCTCATGGACTAGAGCTGTGTTACATAGGTATGTTGACAATACATATGAAAGAGCATTTTGACACTGTAATTGCTAATACACTATTCTGAAATCACAGACTGACTCCAGATTGTTTTGTGCTTCAAGGGTGTTTATTTAAGTGCTCAATATTGGAGGGGGTTATAAAATGGTGAGGGGTGATGGTGGAGGAATGTCCATGGCAGAGTCCAGTCTATTAGTCTCACAGGTGCGTTGCCCAAATGAGCATAGGAAGTGGAGCTGGGGCAGTTTGAGGATGGACAGGGTGACAAAGTGGGACAGACAGATGACATTCAGGGTGGTCTCATTTCTTGGCTGGGGTCTTGGCATCATTCTCTTTCTTTGTCCTGGATCTCAGGGACCACTTACGGGGTGGTTCTCCCTCTGCAGGGGGTGGGGTGCTGGTGTGGTGGTCCTGTGGTGGTGCCTCCTGTCCACTAGCGCCGGCGGAGGTGGTGGGCAGTTCATCGTCCAGGCTAGTGTCAGGGGCCCCTTGTTGTGCCACAGTGTCCCTCCGGGTGTTGAGTACTTCCTTCAGCACTCCTACGATGGTGCCCAGGGCGGAATTGATGGCTCTGAGTTCCTCCCTGAAGCCCAAATACTGTTCCTCCTGCACGCGCTGGGTCTCCTGAAACTTGGCCAGTACCGTTGCCGTTGTCTCCTGGGAGTGGTGGTAGGCTCCCATGATGTTGGAGAGGGCCTCGTGGAGAGTGGGTTCCCTTGGCCTGTCCTCCCCATGTCGCACATCAGCCCTCCCAGTTCCCCTGTGTTCCTGGGCCTCCGTCCCCTGGCCCGTGTGCCCACTACCACTGCCCCAGGTCCCTGTTGTTGTTGGGTTAGCCTGGGTTCCCTGTAGTGGTGGACACACTGCTGATTGACGTGTCCTGGAGACAGAGGTATGGGCCCGCTGGGTGGGTGCTGTGCGGGTGTTTCCAGAGGGGGGAAGCTCTGTAGTGGCCTGTGACTGTGTGAGGGGAACCAACTGTCCCGAGGTTCCCGATGGGCCGGGCTGGTCATCTAGATCCAGTTGGACAGAGCTGCTGTCATCACTGTGGGCCTCTTCTGTTGGTGGTGTGGACATGTGGTGACCCTCCTGTCTGGTGACGTTGGGTAGGGGTCCTGCAGGGTATAAAAGGATGTTTATTACATCTGTGTGTGCCATAGTGTGCAATAGGTGGGTGACCGTGTACCCCAGTGCTTGAATTCCTGTGTGGACCTTGTGTGATGGTGGTTTAGGGGGGTGTATGGGTATGTGCAGTGGCCATGCTTTGGTGATGGGTGTCCATGCTTTGTTGTTGCATGCAGGGCTTGGTGTTGGGATGGGTGGTTTGTGAAGTTGGGACATTTGTGAGGAGTTGGGGTGATGGGGGTGAGGGTGAGGGTGGGGGTACGTGATGGCATGCAGGTAGGGTGGGGGATGTAATAGTTAAGATTTGACTTACCAGAGTCCATTCCTCCATCTACTCCTGCGAGGCCCTCAGGATGCAGAATCACCAAGACCTGCTCCTCCCATGTTGTTAGTTGTGGGGGGAGGAGGTGGGGGTCTGCTACCAGTCCGCTGAACCACAAGGTGGTGTCTTGAGACCACGGAACGCACCTTCCCCCGTAGGTCGTTCCACCTCTTCCTGATGTCATCCCAATTTCTTGGGTGCTGTCCCACTGCGTTCACCCTGTCCACTATTCTGCACAGTATCTCCATCTTCCTAGCTATGGATGTGTGCTGCACCTGTGATCCGAATAGCTGTGGCTCTACCCGGACGATTTCCTCCACCATGACCCTGAGCTCCTCCTCAGAGAACCTAGGTGTCTTTGCCGTGCCATGGGGTGGTGTGGTTGATGTGTGGGGTGGTGTGTGTAGTGATAAGTGGGGTGATATTTAGTGGTGTGCTGTGTGAGGTGCGTGGAAGTTCTGTGGGTGATGGTATTGTGTTCCTGTGGATGCTTGGTAGTTGTTTGTGGTGTCTCTCTCTGGCCTTCTCTCTGTAATTGTGGTGGTCGTAGGGGTTTGCGGGTGATATGGGTGTGTGTTTTATATTGTAATGGGTGTGTGGGAGTGGTGCGTGTATGTGTATCAGGTGTGTGTGTTTTGAATTGTCCAATGTGGCTGTGTTTTGTAAATGTGTGTGTATTTTGAGTGCGGCGGTGTGTCCCGCCAATGGAATACTGCGGTTGAAAGACCGCCGCGTGGATTCGTGTGTTGTGATAGTGTGGGCATATTTCTGTTGACGTGACGGTAGAGGTTTTGTTTTCGCCAGTTTATCACTGACCTTTGGTGTGGCGTACTTGTGTGGGTGTCTGAATTTTAGTGGATTCCGAGCTGTGGGTCATAATAGCTGTGGCGGATTTCTGCGGCCGCAGCGGTGTGTTGGTGGTCTTCTGCACGGCGGTAAGCGGCTTTTACCGCCAATGTTGTAATGAGGGCCTTTGTCTTCTAAATCTGGTCTAGGGCATTCCGCCCGGAGGCGAGAGCTCACCTCCTAGTCAAAACTCTTTCTAAGATTAGAGTGAACATATTGAGCCACTTCAGGAGAAGGAACCCAATTGGAAGAGCTGGGATGCTCAATCTCTGCTGGGTCAAAATCCAAAACCTGAAGGGGAGGTGCCTGTTTCTTTGCTTTTTTAAAGAGACCCTCAGAGTCATCAGAATCCTTAGAAGAAGTATCCTTATCAGAAGAGGAAGGGGAAAAAGAAGAATCTTTTCAGAGCTATAGTTAAGTTCGGCAGCTCGTTTTTTGTGCAATTTTTCAAATAAATCAGCATGTAAGTCTCCAGAAGGCGCATCCATTCTTTCTAATTTGTTTGATTTAGACTTGGATTTAACTTTAGTTCCCTCAGGAAGAGGTTGTTGGCCATGAAGCCAACCCTGGGAATGTGCGTAATCAAACAGCTGGCCCAAAAAGGGTCCTAAAGCCCTCACTAAGGCATCGTTTACTGAATGTTGAACCCTAGTATCCAGGGCTTCAACTAGATTAACCTCCAGTTGGTTATCAATATCTTCAGATATCACACCATTGAGCCATTGTATTATACAAAGGAATTAAAGACGTATAAAAGAGAAGGTGGAGTGCAAAATCCCCTAACAGGCCAATGAAAAATATATGTGTGCCCAATAAAGTGTGGAGAGAGCAGCCTGTTGGGCACTCTAGGCAAAGCCTTATGTAATTTATACAACCCACTCGCTTGAAACGCGGTGGGCATCAGAAAGCACCGAAGGAAAGAAGGGATACTGGGGATTCCTTTCTAGCACGCAGCAATCACAAACCGATCTCTTTCAAAAATTAAATTGAAAGGACCGGCTCGTGAAACAGCGTGCGCACAAGGAGGACTAAGGAGCATAAAGCACGCTCCCACTCCACCTAAAAGGGGCAATGAAAGACAGCACGAAGCCGATAATAAAACAAGCACGCGAAGCGCTAAAACAAACAATAAAGCGAGCGAAATTGCATTGCTAGAATCAATGAACAATCCCCATATAACAAAGTGAAAATATAAGCATAAATAAGGAGAAGACATAAAATAGTACATATCTGCTGTGGAGAAGCAAAGAAAGAGGAAGTGACATCGGGGGTCATGGCATTTATGGACAGAGGTCGTGGATGGTGATTGGACCAAGTGATTATGTATTAAGCATCATGTGATGTGTAGTTTTTTCTTTAACTGTTAACTGATTGGCTGCTGTGTTTTGGAGAGTAAAGAGAGGGATAGCGTAATCTGAGCCTCCGGTCCTGATATAGAATTCGCGGCAATTCCAGCATCTGTGCTGCTGTCCCTTTGATTGGTGAAATGTCAGTGCTGACATCACTGGTGATAGTGCCACTTGCTGATTGGCTGATGTGCATGATTACTCCTATCAGAGAGTACCATTTTAAGACAGGGGAAAAAACATGTAAGGAAACATACTTTCAGAGTGGAAAACAAAAATGGAAGCTGAACAGGTGAGGTAGAGTGCATGCACCCCCTGAGAAGATGCCCCCTCCTCCCCCAGGGTGCACCCCTTGCTTTAAAGACCTATACCATAATATCTATTCTTGCTTCCGATCTGGACCTCCACAAACAAGGCAAAACTAAGAAACTATACTAGAAAATAAGGGAAAGAAAACAATGCATCAAATTATTAAGTACAAATCTGTCAGATAATAATTATTCCTAAAGGGTGGGATCCTTAAAAGATTTGAAAATTCTTATTCATTAATGCTATAAAATGTTTGTTTCCACATCAGGAACAGGGGCCCTTAGGTTATGCAAGTTTAAAGCTTATCAGCAATTAAAGAAAAAATATTATTTATGGACTAATAATAGAATTCCTTTATCTCTGAATCTGAAAAACAAACTACCATACGGATAATGTCTGCAAGAGAATCACCAGCATAAAAAGATTTTGAAGCCATTGCTCCTCTGACGGAATGGAGTCCAAATATAGAAATGTCAATGCTTGCTTCAGATAAATTCCATTTGATCCATCTAGCTAAAGTAGGGCATGAAACTAGTGCATAAGGTGTTATGAATGAAATAAGTAATTGTCCACACTGAGATGATCTGAATTCTTCAGTAACACATTCGTAAGATTTCAAACAATGTAGACACATAGGGGCATATTTATTGCCCATTTATGCATGTGCGATGCAAACCTTTAGGCAGATTTATGAAGCCACGTAAGGCCACCTTGAAGGAAGACTTGCGCAGCTTCAAAAATCTGGAGTAACACAATGCAGCACAAATTGTTGCATTACTCTGCCCTAGGAAGGCGTTCTATGGGCGTTGCATGGGTCTTTTCTACGCAACTCCCATGGGTTTTTTATTTTGATGCATTCCTAGATTTACCAGAACTGGTAAACCTGGCAATGCACCACAATGCTTCCCATGGGAGGCGTAACGAGTAGAAATACATTATGCAGCACATATAGATAGAGGAATATGCCTCAGGGAAATGTTTTTGTGCAGGAAGGTGCCTGTTCCTGCACAAAACAATCCTGCATGCAATGGAGGCACCCTTTCAATCTGCAAGGGTGTCTGGGTTGGTACTAGGCAGTCAAAAGGGTATCAGCACTGGGGGAAAAGTAAGAGTGTGCCATATTGCCTTAAATACGCACACTACTGCCCTTTCCCTGTACGCATAATTTAAGCTAACAAATTGTCACTACTAAGAGGAATCACAATTTTCAAATTCGCTATTAGCGACTTCCCAAATTGCAATTGGAGCCACAATTTTCAAACACAACTGCAAATGAAAAGAAAGAACACTTCCTGGTCATGGATAAATACCTCTGAAACAGGAAGTTCCTCACAGTAGTTGCTTGCAGATCAGTCTGAGTGGATGTGGAGGTGGAGTGCACCTGCCATTTCCAGCACAGGTATCTAAGCCTCAAAGAAGGTCCATCAGCACCAAGGGCCAGCCAAAGTGGAGAAAATCATGCAGCAGGCAGAAAAAGAAAATTAAATTATCGGAAAAGGAGTTGGAGCTCCCGACTGAAGAGCAGTTGGCGGGATGAATGGTGAGTGAGAACACACAGGCTGAAAAACTCAGGCAGTGTCACTGGATCAGGCTGGAACAAGCAGGAACTGGAGGCCGCAGACAAGAATCAGACTAGGTGTCCAGGTTCCTACTGATGCGGTCGCACTGAGGCTTACATTAAGTAGGTCCTGGGGTATTCAGGGCTTCTGTTGGTGGGAGGAACGGTGAGTAGGGAAACCTGGGTATTAAAACCTAGGTGTGAAAACCTGGGCAGCGGTGGTGTCACTGGATCAGGCTGGAACAAGCAGGAACTGGAGGCCAAAGGCAAGTGGCAGGCTAGGTATCCAGGTGCCATTGAGAAGTGTTGTAACACCTTTCATTTTGGTTTGCTGAGGCTAGGTATAGGGTCAGTATGAAAGGCCTTAATGCAAATTAACTGTCAACTGGAACAAAAAACATAAGCGTGAGCATTGTAGAACCTGAGATTTGGAGGTCACATTCATATGTGTTATGATGCAGCATCAAATTACCAAATAATTAGCCATATTCAAACTCTCTTCTTTCCAGGTGTTGGTGTGTTCCTTTCTGCCTGAAGATGTATTAGTGATGGATATTACCTGGCTATTTTGCCACTATATCTGTATTTTCATTATGTGCAACACACACAACGCTGATATTGTGGGAATATGTATTTCTGAAACAGGTATTCTTCATGGGCTGGAGGACAATTTGGAACATGTGTTTCATCTACACACTTTAAGACATGAGGAAATTATAGGGCATGGCCAAGATGACAGCCATATCAGACACACTCTAAAGAGCTATATGGCAGGCCCAACCAAACTGCAATTATCCTCCCCATCCAGCTCCCATTCCTAACCTGACTGCTGGGTTTGTCCCTGCTGCTAGGGACTTTTAACTTTGCACCTGGGGAACAAGTACCACCTCTGAGTGATTAGCTGTTAGGCCTGAGGAGAGGATCAGTGGCGTGGCACAGAACGAGGCCTTTCAGCTCAGAGCTCCAGAGCCAAGTGAGGACTGTGCTAGGCAAATATCACTGTGAAAGGTGGGGAGGAGGTCTCCTCTGTGGCCATTGCCTGGGTGTCCCCTCTTGGGGGACCTGTTTGCTGGCTCTTATGGGCAACGGTTTGACTGTCTATTGCAGCCCGAGCCCCAGGAAACCCTGCATTGCTGTGTGGATTTGAGCAGACGCCCAGCACAAGAGTCACGGGGCACTGGAGATGAGCTAGTGGATACTACTTTGGGGGCCTATTGGGAAATCCCACCCCGATGGACGCCTCTATTGCCTGCATCGCACTGAGGCTGTGTCAGTTCTGCTAGGTGGCACTTCACTTACTGGATACCCTTAGCCCAGTGCTTCCTTCCTTGGGCTTGTCTCCAGGACAAGAGGGCTGCCATTCGACGGACTAATTATTGCAGCGGGCGTACAGAGCACTGCTGCATGCATGGAGGGGCCTTGCTGTGCCCGTTCTCCCTGTGGGTCTGATGCCCTGATGACCAGCGAGCCCGTGGGAAGATGGGGAGACCGTGTGCATTGGTGGTGTGCACCACTGGCAATTTTAGGATGAGAAATGACTACCCCCTGATCCTGCCAATCCCGGGCACACCCTGCCCTGGATTGCTGAGGCCTGACTCTCCAGGGAACCCATGTCTTTCCTGAGGTGCCCCCTCCTGCCTACTGATGGACTCATTTGAGGGTGCAGTATCCAGTGATTTTTCATGTCTGGAGCCCCTAGGAGTTAGCAATGCCAGACACCGCATCAACGGGCGGTGCGGGGGCCCCTAGCTGCCACAGTCTCTTCACCTGTTGATACCACTGGGGGAACAGCTCCTTTCTTAACCACAGATTGCCTAACCACAGATTGCCATCAATCTAAGGATCTCTTAATGCTCGTATACTAGGGCAGTGTTGCTGACCTCTGAACCTGTGAACTACTTGCTCCTGGTGGTGGGGACACCCAGCAAGGATGGATGTTTTGTGGCAGTTTAGCTCCCCAAATTGCACCGCTGCCTGATAGTGTATGGCCTAACACCTCCCTTGTTGCCTTGCCCTACTCACCAGCACCTGGCTTGTGGTACTTGGAGACAAATCATGTCCTGTGAACCTTGTGCACTGCAACCCCTACCCAGGGGCTCAAAAGCTCTGGCATGATGAGGGGAGACTCTCTGTGGTCTCCTTCCTCCCAATAGCAGAGATGCCCAAACTATAGTGGCTCAGTCACCTTATAGAGCCCAGAATTGTGCAACTAGCACACAGTGCAAGGGTTTGCTTTGTCCTTGATACCCTGGACTGCTCACCGGTGGCAGGATTGTGGTTCTTGGTACCAGGTAAAGTTTTCTGAGTTTTGTGCACTACACTCCACGTCCTGGGTTTCAGAAGTCCTGGAGATAAGGGGGACATTATTGGCCCCGCCCACACTTGATGACATCTGTGGCACATGCATTGGCAAATACACTGGGAGCACTATTACCTGCTCACACCTCACAGACCTATACTTGAGCAGCTCAGCCATGCCTGGTGGCTCCCTGCCATTACCAACCTTTTTGTATCCTCTGGGGCCACCCTGTATGGCCTTAATGATAGTGACACCTCAGGCCACCAAACCATTATCTAACTTCAATGAAGAACTGATGCCGTCCTCTGCTCCCGTGAACCAGACCCTGGACACTTTCCACCGCCTTGAGGCTACTCTTCAAACCCACTCTACCAAATTTGGCAAGGTTTTGAAGGCTATTTTAAACACTAAGGGCCAGATGTAGCAAAGGGTTTTACCCATTCTGTGTCTATAGGAAAATGTGTTCGTACATATGGCCCTAAATCCACGATGGAAGCCCAGATCAGCACTGTCTCATTGGATGTGAACCTACTAAGGTCCGATCACCACAAACTGGCTGAACAGATAGATGAAACTGCGTCCGCCCTGACTGCGATGAGACCAACTGTGCAGGAACTGCAAGCACAGCTGAAGACCACTGAGATGTAAGTGGCCAGTCTACACCGGAGAGCGCAGGAAGGGGAGGGTCATTCTAGCACAACTACATCCACCTACTGGGATTCCCTGAATGGTCCACGGGCTCCAGTATATAACTCTTTCTCAAAAGTGCTGAAATTCTTTTATATTGAAAGGGCACATAAGATAGCAGGTAGACCACACCCTCCGGATGCCCACCATGTCATACTTCGCAATTACTGGCACCGTGATGTGATGCCACAGCAGTTCTGTACTAAGTAACCCTGGCAATATGAAAATGCAGTAATCACAGCGTAGCCAGACTTTATGATGTAAGTGCAACAACGCCATAACTCTTATTCCAAAGTCAAACAACATCTGCGTGAATTGGATCTCAAGTATGCACTTCCTGTGTCAGGCAAAACAAAGAGTGGTCGGCGGGGAGAACACCCACATCTTTCCCTCATCTGGGGATGTGTGGACTTGTCTGCATGCTGAAGGACAGGTGCAAGGTCCTTATGAGGAGATGAATGCTGGAGATTGGTTGATACCTGAATCTAAGCGACTCAAATGATGACCCATCAGGGCTCAACCATCCCAGGATCATGTGGCAACAGAGCAGGCACATGTGGTGTCAGAGGCCATGCAGCACAGCACAAGCTACTTCATTCTTCTATGATCTGAGCACCCTTTGAGGCCTGGATTGGACACGGGTGGCTTTGTGGCCTCAACAGCTGGCATCTACTGGGGCCTGAAAGTCACCCCACGGTCTGCCGTTCACCTATATTGCAGGTATTGCAGGCTCCGGTATGAGCGCACTTGCACATCCTGACTACTGAAGTATCTCAACTTTCCAAAGGTAAGCTGTGACACTGGCACTTCCTCCATTTTGGGCCTACTCCATGGGAAGGCAGACATTGGCACTTCCACACTCCACAGAGAAATTCTAACGTGGATATGTGTAGGAAAGCACCCTTTTTTGACTTAGTTAGCCCCTAATGTTGCCTGGTTTCTGATGTAGCTTTGACTGTTAACAGGTTCCCAGAGTCAGATCTTTTTTCCCAAAACTGCACAGTTGTTTTGCACAACTGGCAAAATCTTTAGCTACCCCTGTTAGTCCCTAGTAAATGGTACTCTTGGTAACTAGGGCCTGAGTTACTAAGGAAGGACTCTGAGGGCTGAAACACTAATTGTGCTACCCTCACAATTAGTGTTTCAATTGTATTTTGTAAGTTTATGCCGCTTTTGCATAAAAAAATGACAGTAATGCGGCACACAAAAAGTATAAGTCAGGGCCTATGTGTCTACTGGATGACTTTGGTGTTCCTCTCAGTCCTCATAGTAAACAGGCCCAAATATTGCTTGTTCCCTCTCACTTCGACCTGGGAACACTACAGGGACTTACTGATTGGGCCCTCAAGGAAGGAAATGTGGATCGAGCTGTATGTTTGGTTTGTGGGTCCCTCCTCTTTTGGTGCTCATTGCCCTCGTCTACACTGAGGAGGGTGGCTATAGCTAAGACACTAGTGCTTCTCAAACTGCTATAGTATTTGCTGCACTGCATATAGTACTCCCTACATGTTTTTTTCCATGAACTTAATGGCCTCCTATTAGATTTGAAATGGGGAGCAGGTCGCCGATATGTGGCACTGACCATAGCACAGCATCTGCTCCACAAGGGGGGCATGGCCTAACCTAATTTTGAATTGTATTATGCAGCGGCACAAATGGAATGGCCGCTGCACTGGTTGGACGTTAATTCGTGCACTGAGCAGGTGACTGTCTACTCTAGACATGGCAACATGAGTGTCTACACTTGGCTGACCACACTTGCCCGCCGCAACAAGAGTAGACCCTGGTGATGACAGCAAGAGCAGGGAAATGTTATGTGACCTGCTCTGATAACGCTGTATATACACTGTGTTATTGTCATGATTGTGTAGTGTACTCCTACTGAATTGTATTGTATGTTGCTCACTTGGCTTCACTTGTAATAATAAAAACAGATTTCCTAAAAAATAAAACGACATCAGGGAATTTGGAAGTTTAACTTAGTGATTTCAATTGTACCTACTGACGTTTAGGAGCATGTCACCTAGGAACATCCACACAAAAATGAGACAGCGCACTTTGTGACACCCCACCAGCAACAGCAATTGTGCCCTGGTAGCTGCCCAAGGCTAAAAGGTGCAATGAGAACAACACCTGCACATGAGTGGGGATGGAAGTGCTGCACAGGTTACTGCTTTCAAGATGTGGTTTCAATTCAATCAAATCTAATATCACTGCGCTATTTATCAAAGATTTCATTCTCTGTCTGTTGGAAAATGGTAGGCCTGGTTCTAAAGATCCTCTCCTGTCTCCTCCTCCTCCGCTGAGCAGTCAGTAGTTGCATCCTCCTCGCAGTCACATACAATGCAGCCATTGAGGAAACCCTGATTCAATCTGGGGCAGGGTTTATAGTATACACACAGTTACCACCTGAGAAGAATCAGTGAAAAATTGCATGTGCAAATGGACATTTTCCCAACTAGTCGCTAAGTGTGACTGCCTTGAACATAAGGTTTGTGACTCGCAATATCTGTCACAAACAATAGTTATTCACAATCAGAAACATCGCAACTTATGGTTAGAGAATGGCGTTTGTACATAACGAAATGCTACTTTTTTAGTCACTAACCTATTTGCAACTGATTGAGGAGACGCAAATCTTTATACATCTAGCCCTCAGTTTCCTTAGATGTATAAAAGGAAACGCCTTCTGGAGTAAAATATCTATGTGCAAGACCCAATACATGAGTATACGATAATCTTTTACAAGAGGTTAAACGAAGCAAAATAAATATTTTGACTAATAACTCCTTTCTAGATAAATATTTATTTTCTAGCAATTGTTGAAGGAATTATACAACAATAAATACATCCCATACAGATGAATATTTAGTATAGAAAAACAGATACCTCTTAAAAGCTTTGGCATTGAAGGGTTTTCATCAACAGTATGATTAGCTATTGGTGAAAGAACTACAGAAATGGCTCAACAATAAGAATGTATTGCTCTATAGGAAAGGCCTTCAGAAGCCAAAGATGCTGAGAAATTAATTATATTTTATATCTGTTGCCACCAGATCCAAATCTCATTCCAAGCACTAGCTAGACCATCTGTTCAATGCTGAACGATTTATTTTGTGTATGGAATCAGCCAGTGCTTTGTCGATGAAGGTAAGAGCTTGTTCTGAAAATCCTGGCACTTGCCAACATCGCCTTAACCTAGCTACTAGGCAAAATAATTGATGGGAGACTAAAGGATGAATATGACCTAGAGAATCTTTAAGAATACACTGGAAATTTGGGAGTAAGCAAGGAAGTTGACAAGGTAACTAGTAGGACTGGAAACCAGGGGCCATATTTATCAAGGACCTGCGTCTCTCTTGCACCAAGCATGTGGTGCAAGAGTGATCCAAATCTTAAGGCACCTTGTGTGGCCTTGCCTGGCTTGAAAAATCTAAAATAACACAACCCACTGCAAATTGGTGTGTTGCGTTTCTCTGCCCCGAGAAGGCATTCCATGGGTGAAGCATGGGTGTTCCAGTGCATCCATCCATACATTTTGGCACATTCACAGATTTACCAATACTGGTAGAACTGGGAATGCTTCAGAAACCTACACCTCCCCAGGTGAGGTGTAACAAGTAGAAATGTCTTTATTTCTCCTCGTTAATATTTCTTTCAATGTGTGCTGTGTTCTACAGCACACATACAAATTGTATGCTGTGGGCTCTAGCTGAGGATGGCAGGTGACAGAAGAAGGATGGAGAGGTATTGATGTGTGACCCTGAACAAAAGAGGGCCCCACAAACGGAATTCCTTAGGTTCCGGAAAAATAAACATAGCAATCAACAAAAAAGGATTCCTGCTTAGCTTGTATTTCTTCACCCTCAAAATTAATCAGACAAGTAATCGCTGACTCAATATTATTCTACATATATTTATTCAGTTTGCATAATTTTTATATATTTTTAAGTTTCAATCAAGTGTAGAGTCTCACCACATAATACTGTCAAATGTAGATTTTCCAAGTATTTTATGATGGAAAGTCTTAATTTTATTAAAGACACGGAGGCGAGTATTATGCTTTCTTTTCCTGCTTTATTTTAATAGCAGCCAAGAGGAAAACACCAATCCCAGAGGTTTGCGCAACAAGCAACCAATGGGAGGTAAGAACAATAACATTAACCAATCAGTACACTGTATTAGATAACCTATACCAATCCTGACTGCAAGCAGCCCTCTTTTCGATTGCGAGACAGTCAAGAAACAGATTTGAATAAAGGCACTATACAACAAATTAAACATATTGCCAGGATTAGAGCAAAAAAGTCTTGAATTCTGTCCAAGTTAGGTCAATAGGACGGCTTGACGGAACGATGGATGCAGGGATCTGAGATCAATGGAGGTTGTGGTGAACGAGTCCTGCGAGGAGAATCGGCATCCAATGAATTAGGTTGAAGAGGATGCTGGAGCGTTGGTATTAACTAGAGAGGGTGGGAGAGAACAATGTTAGTACAATAAGCGGTGGGATAATACTCGCCTCCGTGTCTTTAATAAAATTAAGACTTTCCATCATAAAATACTTGGAAAATCTACATTTTATGACAAGACCGGAGGCTCCTATTATGCTTGTTTAAAGCATGTTCACTACAATAGAAGTTGCTGAACTAACAGGTTTACAATAAAATGTGCGAAAAGTAGAATCATTTGACCAATCTGCCGATCTTAGAATATCTTCCAATCGTGAACCAGCCCAAAAGGCTTTTGACGCCATGGCACCTCTAGCAGAATGGGCGCCAAATTTTGAAGTATCAATGCCCGCTAGGGACATCACCCATTTGACCCAACGAGCCAAGGTAGGGGAAGATACAGGTTTATAGGGTTTCCTAAAGGAAATTAAGAGTTGGGAAGCAGAAGATGTTCTAAGATCGGCCGTTTTCTGTTCATAAACCTTTAAACAGTTTCCCACACAAAGTTTTGGCTGGTTTGGAAAAAAGGGATAGAACACAGAAGTAATATTGGTTTTGGTACGACGAGACACATTGAACAGAATACCAGTAGGAGTGAAGTGACGAGCCGAGATATCTAGGGCTTTGACATCTGACAAACGTTTGATAGAGACAAGACAAAGTAACATTGTTAGTTTGGCCGAAAGCATTTTCAAAGATAAGGCGTCATTATCCTGCCAAGAGACAAACATTTGGAGGACTAGGTTCACATCCCATAACGTGGAGTATTTGGGAATTGGGGGATTGGAGAATTTTACTCCTTTTAAAAGACGACAAATAATAGGATGTTCTCCTACGGGTTTCCCGTTTATAAACGGGTGATGTAGGGATATCGCTGATCTATATAGGTTGATGGTTCTGTAAGATTTGCCGGCGCTAGCTTGAGAGGCAAGAAAATAAGCTATCAAAGTTAGATCTGCTGAAAAGGGATCACATGCTTTTCCCAAACACCAGCTAGACCAGATGGACCAAGCTGATTTGTAAGCCTTGGAAGTGCCTGGAGCCCAGGAATTGTTGATGTAGGTTGAAGCCTCGAGTGAAATTCCTGGATAAGATGAGGAAGACCTGATACTTTCCAGGCAGATAGGAGAAGGGTTTTGTTGAGAATGAGGTCGTGGGGAAGACCTTGCGGATTGAGAAGAAGGGAGGGGAAGGAGGGCAGAAGGACAGGGAAGTCGACAGCTAATTCTAGGAGAGTGGGATACCACCCTTGTGCTTGCCACAACGGGACTACTAAAACTACTATGGCTTCTTGACGCCGGAGATGGGTGAGGACTCTGTTTATCATGATGAACCGAGTGAATGCATAATGCGTTGCGTGATGCCACTGTTGAAGAAACGCATCGGTCGCTAAAGCGTGAGGGTCTGGTCTCCAGCTGAAGAAACGAGGAAGCTGTGTGTTCAGACGGGATGCGAACAGGTCTGTATGGAAGGGACCCCATTTGCGATGTATAGAATTGAAGACTGAAGAGTGAAGCTTTCAGTCGCTGTAATCGGAAAGATGAAGAGAAAACCAGTCTGCAACTGAGTTAGGGGAACCTGGCAAGTATTCTGCTTGAACTGAAATTTTTCGGTGAAGGCAGAATTCCCAAAAGCTCTTTGCTAGTTCTGCTAGCGGTTTGGATTTAGTACCGCCAAGGTCATTGATGTATTTTACTGCTGTGAGGTTGTCCATACGAAGAAGTACGGAACAAGAGACTCTGTTCTTGGTGAAAGTTTTTATTGCAAAGGAGCCTGCAAGCATCTCTAAATAATTGATGTGCAATGAAGACTCCTGTCGAGACCATGTGCCTCCAGTCGATATCTGCCCACATCTTGCGCCCCAGCCTGTTAGGCTTGCGTCGGATTCTAATACAAGATCTGGGACTGAGGCAAAGATGGTCCTGCCATTCCAGGCTTCGAGATGGTCGAGCCACCATTGAAGTTCTGTACGGGATTCGAGGTCGAGGGGGATGAAATCTGAATAAGCAAGACCTTTGCATAGATGACGAATTTTTTATCTCTGAAGAGCCCGATAGTGAAGAGAGCCTGGAAAAATTGCCTGGATCGATGAAGAAAGAAGACCTACAATCCTTGCAAGAGACCTGAGGGAGAGAGAAGTCTGCTGTAAAGATAGGGTTATCTCTGATTTGATATTTTTTATTTTTGAGGTCGGGAGTTGAAGGAGACCTTGAGAGGAATTGATCAGGAATCCTAGGAATTCCATTGTCTGTGACGGGGTAAACATCGATTTCCCTTTGTTGACTAGAAAGCCTAGGTCCGAAAGAAGAGAGATTGCGTAAGAGAGTTGGGATCGAAGGGTAGAAATGTCTTGATGCATTAGAAGAATATCGTCTAAATAGATTATCATTCTGAAGCCTTGAGATCGAAGAAGGGCTACGATAGGTTTCATTAGCTTGGTGAAGCACCAGGGGGCTGATGAAAGACCGAAGGGTAGACAGGTAAATTGATAGGTGCGGTGATTCCATTGAAATTGGAGAAACTTTCTGTGAGAGTAATGTACGGGAACTGTTAGGTACGCGTCTTGGAGATCTAGACGGACCATCCAGTCGTTGAGAAGGAGCGAAACTCTTAGATGGAGAATCGTTTCCATCTTGAAGTGTCGGTAGACAACAAATTGATTGAATTGTCTGAGGTTGATGACTGGTCTGATTTTCTTGTTTTTTCTTATCACTAAAAACAGTGGGCTTATGAATCCTGAGGGAAGGGGACACGCTGGTTGAATAGCATGTTTTTGAAGAAGCTCTTGTATTTCTGTAGAAATGAGATTTGACATTTCTTTTGAAAATTTGAGGGGAAGAAGGGGGAGGGTTGAAAGGGAGTTTCGTAAAATTCTATTAAATAACCTTTGATTGTGTTGAGAACCCAGGGGTCTGAGGTAATCTCCATCCATTTGTGGAGAAAATTTTTTAGACGACCTCCTATAGAAAGATGGCCAAAAGGTTGGCTTACCTGAATTGTTATAGGACCTGCGTTGATTCCTCCCTCTGAATCCTCTGGAACGCTGGGGGTAGAACTGTGGTCGAAAGTCTTGTTGCTGTTGCTGTTGGTAACTATAGGAGCCTCTGAAGCCTTGGTTTCTGAAGGACCGGCCGGTGGAGCGGCTTCTTCCTCTACCGGCCCTGGCAAAAACCCGTGAGTTAAAAACTTTTTTAAGTGACTGCTGGGCTTTGTCGATAGAAGCAAAGGTGGTGACGTATTTGCTTAATTCTTTAATGAAGTTATCTCCAAATAGTAAGCCATCAGCTTTAGCTCCTGGATCCTTAGTTGCCAGATTTGCAAGCTTAGGATCTAGCTTGAGCAAAAGTCCTTTACGACGTTCGTGAGTCATGGCTGAGTTCGCATTACCCAGTAAACAGAATGCTCTCTGAGACCAGAGTGACAGTTCTTCAGGATCAATTGATTCGTCATTGGTTCTAGCGGATTCAGCTAGGTCAAAAATGCGGGATAAGGGACCGACCAAATCAAGGACTTTGTCTTGACACAGAGCCCAGGCTCTGTCTACCCCTTTACGGGGATCTTTACCAAATTTGGAGAAGAAGGTTAGGAGGGACGGATCTATGGCAGGGGTAGCAGTGATGTGTAATGGGAGTGAGGGTCTGGGACATTCAGAATGTAGTTTTGTTCGTACCTGTTTATCTAGAGGAAGGCGTAGTTTTGCTAGGATATAGTTTGCGACATGGTCAGAAGGTAACCATTCGGTGGAATTGGGATGGTGGATTAAACCAGGGTCAAACATGGGATTTCCATCAGAATCTAAAAGGGGGGCATGGGTTTGGTTAATTGATGTTGTTTTAGATTTTTTAGGGGGAGGGCCAATCCAAAAATTGGAGGAGTTATCGTCCTCATTGTCCGAGGAGGAAGAATTGGTATCACCATCATCATCATCGGTGTCTTTAATGTCCGCAATCACAATTTTTTGGGTCTTAAACACATTTTTTGTTTTGTTTTTACTTTTAGTACCCAAAATGTTATTCCCCTCCGTAGTAGGAGGCCTTTGAGGAGCTTCGTCCTCTACCCTGAGTGAGTTTGACTCACCATCCATAAGCGCAGACAAGGCGTTAGCCTGGTTTAAAGAAGCCTCAGAGGCTTTGCGCTTTCTGCTTTCCCCCGCAGAATGGGCCACTTGTGATTGGGATAAACAGGACGATACGGTGGAATGAAATTGTTTAGAAATTTTTCCCATAGAAGCAGAAACTGCTTTTTTAACTGAAGATTGAATGAAATTATTTAAATTATAAGAAAAATCGTCTTCAGAATCATCATTCGATTTGAAATATTCTGAGAAATCCATAGCTATGGAGAGGAAGAGAAAAAACTGGTAAAAAGGGGGTTAATTTGGGAGAACAAGCTTTAAATTTTGATGGGCGTGTGACTCACCAGGCAAATGATAAAAGAAACGTCAGCAAGACGAAGGGCGGCTCGCTAAGTGTCTTGAAAGCTGAGCGCCGGTTTCCTGGAGAGGAGAAGCTAATTAAAAAGCAATAAAAGCTTTTAAATGCGAGCGCTAGACCGGAATGCGGTCAGGAATGCGCTCGGAATGCGAAGACCGGGCTAATAAAGGTTGCGTCAGCCGGCGTTCAGAATAGAACGTTCACGGCGGCGCGAATCCAAAGACGAGGGAGGATTTCCCTTCACGCGCAAATGAAAGAATTAAAGAGCGGTTGGGGCAGCAAAGGCACGCGGATATCGGGTAAACATAAGTTAACACAAAACGTTAATAAAATATGAACATAGAATAGTAAAACACATTGAAATGAGAGTAAATGTATGGAGCAACGAAAGATATACTTATCTTGACTGCGAGCAGCAAGAAAAGAGGGCTGCCTGCAGTCAGGATTGGTATAGGTTATCTAATACAGTGTACTGATTGGTTAATGTTATTGTTCTTACCTCCCATTGGTTGCTTGTTGCGCAAACCTCTGGGATTGGTGTTTTCCTCTTGGCTGCTATTAAAATAAAGCAGGAAAAGAAAGCATAATAGGAGCCTCCGGTCTTGTCATAAAATTCAAATTCATCATAGAGAGAACATGATTATATAGTAATACTAAATTCATTCTATGTTCCTTGCAACAAAGACCTATTAAAAACATCACTTCATCAGCACAAACCCCCTTTCCCTAACACAGTAGCACGTCCACCATTCATTCGAACTCAAATAAACTGAAGCACACAATCCCCAAATTAAGTCCTTTGTGACCCAAAAGAGAGGCAGTTATTCTTTCTTCTGTTGTTATTGTGCCGCGGCTGGGGGACACAATCACAGCCAATGCACAATTTGATGTAGATATTAATTTCCATCCACCTTCTTCAGTGCCTAAAGCAGGATCCATGGTGTTTGTTCTCTCTAGGCAGCACATGCCTTACAGCCATCACAATGATGGACAATGAGCACAAAAGTATTTTGCTGACTGACTGTCATTTGTGACTATATGGTATAGATTGATCTAATGCATATTTATCTCAAGCCCACTTGTTACATAATTTTCGGCAAGTCATATGTCTCACAACAAGGCCCAGTTCCCATCCATGGTGTCTCCTCACCACAGTGCATACATTATATTTCCGATTCATGAACTTTCTGGGCATGCCCGTACTCCAATACCTCTTCACCCCCATATGCACACAAAACTTTGGGTATGTACTCTGTCCTGGGTACTATGTGCTTGAGTTTGTTTGTACTCTATATGTTGAATATAACAGTATAATTTGATGATTAGGCACTTTACACTTGTCACTTTATATTAAAAGTTGATAAAAAGATATAAATATGTATGCAAACTGAATAAATATATATAGAATAATATTGGATCAGCAATTACTGGTCTGATTAATTTAGAGTGCGA
This sequence comes from Pleurodeles waltl, assembly GCF_031143425.1. Taxonomy (NCBI): domain Eukaryota; kingdom Metazoa; phylum Chordata; class Amphibia; order Caudata; family Salamandridae; genus Pleurodeles; species Pleurodeles waltl. The sequence continues at coordinate 453,741,258 of NC_090448.1, forward strand.
ATACATACAGGTTAAGCTGGAATACTTTTTTGTTGATTACGAGGTAGTAATGTGTGTGCCGTATGATGTCTGAAAGAAAAGGAATGGAGAATGCAATAAGGTATGTGCAGTGCATGAGGCAACGGAGATACTTTTGGTCAGTGCAGAGTTCAGCATGAGGAAGCATAGGGTCAATGACCAGCAATAGCTGCATGGTTTTCTAAAAATTTCCGCTAAAGGTGGGGACTGAATAATGGAAAAGAGCAATTTTGAATGAATCTTCTAGGAATGCATATGAGAAAAATCCAAAGGATCAGGTGATGTCATAGAATAGTGGTTCTTTACCTGTGGTTCGGAGACCTCTGAGGGTCCACAAAGCCTATTCAGGGAGTCCTTGACTGCTTGGAAAATTAAATAAAATTAATAGATTTATTAAGTGTAAACAAAGAAGAAAATGATTTAAAGATAAAAATGTAATGTTCTGTAAATGTGAAGGAATTTGAAACTGGAAGCTAAAAATTAAGATAGTATACTCAGATTGATTCATGGGGACAGTGCAAAGGCATCTAACAATATATAATATGGATAATGAGTGGCCTCATTCAAATTTAGAAATGCCCCAAGCTTCCCATTACAATTAACATTTTGATTTTAATAATATTTGTTTTAGAATTCAGTAAAACATGTAATCATTTGTGTATTTATTTGTTCAACTAATGCTTGTTTCTGTATTTTTTGTGCATCTTTTTTATGATTCAAATCATTGAAAGTGCTGAAGTCGGGGTCACTGGCTTCCAGTAATGACTGAGTGAGGGTCCTGCGATTCCACCAATGTGTCAGTGGAGTTCCCCGAGCTCCAGTATTGAATAATTGGGGGTCTACAGAAGTCAAAAGGTTAAGAACTACTGCCATAGAAGAAAATGGTGTGGAAGAAGGAATCAAAAAGTGACCGGGGGGGGGGACCCATATCAGAAGCTGGGTGACGAGGAGTCTGTGGAGCTCCAAGAGATGATGAAGAGCTGGTCAGCAAGATAAGATGGGAACCACATTAGGGTTGAAACAGTAATCCCTAGTAAGCCGAGTAAAGTCAGATGTTTGGGTGGTTGGCTGTGTCAAAAGTAGATTAAAGGTCAAGAAAAATAAGAATTGAGAAATAAAGGTAGCCTTGTACTCTGGTGGTCAAGTTGGGCCATTGAAACCAACATTCCTGGTTGAGTTATGACTACTGTATCTGGTTTGCAGGAGTTATAGAAGGTTATTTGTGGTGAAGCAGAGTGTTTCTCCAGTGAAAACCAGTCATTCAATAGTTTTAGAAAAGAAGGGCAGAATTGAGGTGGGCTGATTTTTAGAACGGGAAGGTGGGCCGCTCATGTTTTTTTTTTTAGTAGTGAGATAGTAAGTGTCACATGAGTGATTAGTAAGGTTTGAGATTTGAGAGTGTGGAACAGTATCACACAAGAAGTGACATTTGTGGATATTGGTGGTAGGTAGCATGTGTGAAAGAGGTTGTGTATGAGGTAGAATAAGGCAAGGGTGTTTGCCAATTTACAGGGCAATGGATCAACCAGGACCAAGAATGGAATGCCTGGCTAGCGGATGGGGATGGAAATACACCCATCCTGGGATGTACTTGTGAGAGAGATTCAGTTGGAAAGAGGAGGTTGTAGTACTGGGTGATGGGAGAACAAGTAGATGCTTGTGGTGGTGAGGATGAGCGTGATTCTGAATGAGAAATAGGGAGTGAAAATGTGGCTTGTAAGTCAGGACTAAGAAAGAACAGTTTAGGCGGAGGGCAGTGGGGCCCTGGATAGTTTTTTTAGATGGACTTGTAGGGCTAAAATGAGGTTGTGGTTATAGGTGAAAATAACTTGTAACAAAGTTGTGGTAAGGATGTAACTCATCTAGGTTGAAGTCAGAGAGGACCATAACAGCGTGGGTTCCAGTGGATTTTTTCGATGTGAATGTGGAAAGAGGTTAGCTGATCATGAGGCTCATAACATTACCAGGGCAAGAAACTGGGTGGGAAAAAGTGGTGTGTTCAAAGCATTTATCCATGGTTGTGGCTGGGTCACTGGAGTTTATACACATTTCTTTTATAGTTGTGAAATGAAACAGGGAAAGGTTACAGTCAAAATGGTTCACAAAAATAGTTTTGTTGCATAGAGTTGACACAATGATGATGTGTAGAGGTATCCTGTTAAGCCTGTGGGGAGAGGACGTTTGTGGGGTGGGGTGAGATGGTCAAAGTGACATGGGAAGAATTATTACACAGGCATGAGAGAATGGTCATATGGCAGAATATTGACATCACAAATACCACCATCCAGGTACCTTGAAATATTATATATGTGTATAAAAGCTGCAGAAAACAGCTATGTCCTGGGGGTGTGCACCCTAGGGCATAGCAGGAGCCAGCCATTGGGGGTGGCCATCCCCAGGGCCATCTGTGGCTCCTCGAGGGTGGCCGCGCGGCCTCCTTCCAATGTGAAGATAGCCCCAGGGAGGTGGTGGTCCCCGAGGCTAATAGGGGTCTGAAAATGACCACCTTTACTTCTTTTTACACTTTGCCCCACCCACATATATTATATTCAAAACCCCAGGGAGGTAGTGGCCCCTGTGGTGTGGGGGCCATGGGTCCCCTGCATATATTATATTGAAAGACCCAGGGAGGTGGTGGTCCCCGGAGCTAAAGGGAGTCCTTAACGGACCCTGTTACATTTTTATTATGGCCCTGGCAAGGTGCTGGTACCTAAGTCGTGGGGTGGCCGGAGGCCTCCCTATAATAAAGAATGCACCTGGGACCTGACCCAACCGGGAGCATACATTGAAAGCAAGCGCAGAAGCCCGCACTTGTTTTTTTGAAAATTTTATTGTGGATTCGCAACCCCATCACCAAATTGCAGTAAACATTTTTTAAGAAATGCTTTTGAGCCCTGGGGCACCAGAACTAAGGGATCAGGGTGCCCTTGCCCTGGCCCCCTTTAATTTTTTCAGGGACTCGGCTGAAGCCGATATCCAAGATGGCTTACAACAATTCCTAGTTTGGAGTGTTGTCAACCAATCAGGTCTCTGCACGAGATCTGGATGGGTCACAGTCACCACTGGGTAGTTATTGCTAGGTCCATGTTTCCATAGAAAAAGCGTTTTTTGACTTGCCTGTATCTATGGCACCATTGATGAATTTTCAAAAAATAGTGCCCCAGTGATTGATGTTGCACACAGAAAGTTTTGAGGTGATCCGTCAAGTCAAGTGGGCCAAGAAAAAGGGGGGGCAAAAACATTGTGTTTCCCATGTTAATTCCCATAGTACCTTTGAACAAAGCTACAGTCTGAACCATTGGACAGAATTACACCATATTTGGCAGAAAGCTTGCTTTCAGTATGCTTATTTGGTCTAAATCAGTTCAGTAGTTTTGGAGATGTTAAAGGGAAAATACATTTGTATATCTTTGGCTGCAACAGCTTCGCAACAAAATATGAGCACGTGCAGGGAAATGCGCAGCAGGATCCAGGAAGTGTTAACAGCTATCTTGGGACTTGGCTTCAGTGAGTCCCACTAAAAAAGTAGGAAAAAAACAAAGGGCCAGGGTACAGACACCCTGATCCCATAGCCTTGGTGCAGGGGTCCCTGAGGTATCCCCTAAACCTAAAAAGCACTTTTTTTGTTTTTTTTGCTGCGAAATCGTGAAGTCATCACTTGTTTTTTAATAAGCCTCCAGGTGGGCCAGATCCTGTGCCATTGTTTTTTTTTTTAAATGGTGGGCCTCCTGGCCCCCTTCTGCCCCGGGGCCCACCACCTCCCTAGGGCTATTGTTAGAGTAAATGTGAGGGGGGACAACGTGGCCCCCCGCAGCCCTGGGGACTGCCACCTCCCTGGGGCAGTATGCAAAAGTATTACTGGGGGGCCTCCTGGCCCCCACGCAGACTTGGGATCTGCCACCTCCCCGAGGCATGAATGAAAACTCATGCAGGGGGACCATGTGCTCCCAATGCACCAGTTTCCTTGCGTTGCCCTGCACCCCCTAATGACACCGTGTTAGCGCAGTATTTACAATACAGTGCACATGGCGCATGTTAGCAAAAATAACTATTGTGACACTTTGCTGGACTTGCACCAAAAGTTTTGACGCTAGTCCAGCAAAGCTCGGGGAGGCCCATAAGAAATAGTCTAGCATCACTTTAACGTCTGTCCTGGGCATGCGTTAAAAAGTGATGCTAGAATGGCAAGGTGAAATCTTGTAAATTTCACTGTGCCATGTCTTGTGGGTCTCCCTGTGGTGGAACAACCCCCTTCCAAACATTATACCTGGGGCAGGTATAATGTGGTGCAGGGGTTTACATAGTGGTGCAATGTACGCTTTGTGCCACTTATTAAATATGGCGCAGGGTGAGGGCATGTTTAGCGCTCCCGTAGGATAGACAAAAATGAAGCTAAGGGGCCCAAGGGGCTTGTAACTATGCTCCATAGTGTGAAAGTGTGTGAACTGTTGCAGATTTAATGTGTCAACTAAATACATTATGAGGTATATATGGTAATTTTGGTAGTGTGCGTGAATGGTGTCAGTAATCTTAAAGTCATAAGTTTAAAAAATTTACCTATATACCCTGACGCAGTATAGTATGGAAAGTTTGTGGTATACTACGGTACATGCAGATGAAATGTCAATGTGTGATTGACTAATGGCTGTGTTTACCAACGGCAAGAGCCAGCCATGTGGCTTTTAGCACAATTTGGCTGTGTTCTGCATTCTGTGTTTGACTGCATTCTGGGTTGCGGTCTTAGATGTAGGTAAGAAGTAGGTTTTATTTTTGTTCACTACATATTACCTCTTTACTAAAGTGGTAATAGGTAGAGAAATGTAGTTGTAATTTTCTATATATTTTTCCAGCAGTTTAGGGAGAACTGTGCTTTTTTTTAAGTAGCATTGTAATATGTATGTATTACCGCAGTAGGCTGTAGATTTGCTGTGCGTATTTAAATATGATAAAAATAGAAAATACAATGTAGTACACTATGGGGGTCATTCCGACCCTGGCGGTCCATGACCGCCGGGGCGGAGGGCGGCGGAAGCACCGCCAACAGGCTGGCGGTGCTTCCTGGGCTATTCTGACCGCGGCGGTAAAGCCACGGTCAGAAAAGGGGAACCGGCGGTTTCCCGCCGGTTTTCCCCTGGCCCAGGGGCCCCCCGACCCCCTTCCCGCCAGCCTGTTTCTGGCGGTCTTCACCACCAGAACCAGGATGGCGGGAATGGGTGTCGTGGGGCCCCTGGGGGGCCCTGCACTGCCCAGGCCACTGGCATGGGCAGTGCAGGGGCCCCCTCACAGGGCCCCATACAGATTTTCACTGTCTGCTTAGCAGACAGTGAAAATCGCGACGGGTGCCACTGCACCCGTCGCACCCCTGCAACTCCGCCGGCTCCATTCGGAGCCGGCTTCCTCGTTGCAGGGGCTTTCCCGCTGGGGGTCATTCTGACCGCGGCGGCCATTCCAACTTTCCCGCTGGGCCGGCGGGCGACCGCCAAAAGGCCACCCGCCGGCCCAGCGGGAAAGCCCCTGCAACGAGGAAGCCGGCTCCAAATGGAGCCGGCGGAGTTGCAGGGGTGCGACGGGTGCAGTGGCACCCGTCGTGATTTTCACTGTCTGCTAAGCAGACAGTGAAAATCTTTGTGGGGCCCTGTTAGGGGGCCCCTGCACTGCCCATGCCAGTGGCATGGGAAGGGCAGGGGCCCCCAGGGACCCCACGACACCCGTTCCAGCCATCCTGGTTCTGGCGGTGGACACCGCCAGAAACAGGCTGGCGGGAAGGGGGTCGGAATCCCCGTGGCGGTGCTGCAAGCAGCGCCGCCATGGAGGATTCCCTGGGCCAGGGGAAAACCGGCGGGAAACCGCCGGTTCCCCTTTTCTGACCGCGGCTTTACCGCTGCGGTCAGAATAGCCCAGGAAGCACCGCAAGCCTGTTGGCGGTGCTTCCACCGCCCTCCGCCATGGCGGTCATGGACCGCCAGGGTCGGAATGACCCCCATAGTGTATTGCAGTGTATTTTTAATTTTTTCACATCTATATTTTTTATTTTTTTTAAGCACCACTGAACTCCCAAGGTAATACTGTGGTACTCCATAGTTGTTTTGTAAATATATAGAATATTATAAATATTTTTCCTTATCTATTTTCCAGTTTAATAAAGTGGTAATAGGTAGGTGAAAAATATCAAGCCTAATATTTACCTGTATCTGAAAGCATAAGGCAAAACATAGCCAAAGTGTACCTAAGAACAACATAACTGCCTTTAACTTTCATAAAGGCAGTCATTAGCCAATCACATAATGACTTGTCATTGCTATATACCACGGTACTCCAGCGAAATACTGTGAAATTTCATGAAAATTCTGCAGCTACAGATATAACTGAGTTAAAATAGCTTACAATTAAAAAGAAAATACTTACCTGTAGTACCCAAGAGAAAAAAGGGGTGTCCAAAAATGCTTTTCCCCAATACATTTAATGAGACAACAATAGCAAAAAATGGCTGAAAAAGGATGTCAAATTTAGCAGAAATCTAGATGTTTATCTTGAAAGGGTGTTTTTATTTTTTATTTAATGTAATTCTGTTCTGCCCTGTTGGACCCAGCTAGGGACACTCTGAACCTCAAACACTTGTGGGGGTCAAGCCAGAGGAAACCCCCAAGGGCGAAAAGTTGAAAAACAAATTATTTTCATACCATAAGCAATGAAGTATCCCCACGGACAAGCACGAACCTCCAATTATGTACTGTGGTACTCCCATGGGCTACTGCTCTGGTTCCCACAGAACTGCAGTACCATTCATTTAGGCTTCCTAAGTAAGGTTGAATTGTATCACTGTACCATAGAGGTGAAGCTTGAGTGTCAGTTACTGCTGTAGTACTGTGGTACCCAAAAAAGTTAAACAAGTAAAATTTTAAAACACAATAGAGTTTGAATGACTTTTGGGTGTTGGCCATCAGCCGGGGTTGGCCTTCTGCAGCTGGGAGTTATGTGCACAAGGCGGGGTTGGATGCAGGGCCCGACCATGTGACATGCCCTGCAGACAACCCATCACTGCTCAACATCAGAGATCTTGTGCAGGGGGCATTTGCCTCCTGCGGTCGGGTTGGGTGATGGGCCTTGGCTCTTAGGCCAACCATCTCTGTGCATGGGCAAAACCCTACAGAGCTGTGGCTTGGATGCCCTCAAGGGGTTGGGTACAGTGCTTTGCCTTTTCCTTTCTTATGATTTCTCCAAAGTTGTCATATTTCTGCCTAGTTGTCATATTCCCTTGATGCTGCTCATTGGTTATAATTTTGTCATCAATAGTTCCTGCAAACAACATCTTCACAGCCAGGGTCCCTTGTTTCATATTCATATGCCATCCTACGTCCCTCACTGGAAATGTGACCGCATAGTGTCACGCTTCGGAGTCTAAAAGTAGTAAGTAGTGCAGGCCAGAATACACAGTCAGTTGTGACAAACCAAGGAGGAAAAAAACTCAATCAAAACAGGGGCCTTCTGTATTCCTCTAAGCAGCACAGCTGATGGTGGTGCAAGACCATATGTAAGGAGCCCTTTGCGAACATGGTAGAAACTTTCAGCAGACAGTTTAACTCACACTCAGGGCTGCTTGCACAAAAAGATTGAACGGTGCATACGTGAAACAAAACACCCTATGCATTTCCTCCTTTTCCATGGATACATGTCCCTGGCATATGTTTTGTCATATTCAGTCCCACTTGCAAAGTCTTCTTCTTCGACCTACCATTGATTAGTAGGAATGGACAGTGACAAGGAACATGACCGAGATCATCGTGGTCATTTGTTTTCATGCCTACAGAAGTGTACACTGTGCATTATGTTGCATATTATTAGATAGACTTTTTTACTCCCATACTGTGCATTTTGCTCAATGTAAATGTTTAAGAATGACGTACATTTTTAACATGAATAGGTCAGTGCCCTGTTTTAGTGTAATTTATATGTTCCTATACACTTCTAGAGTTTGTTACTATTCCTAGATTGTACCTGTTACACCCTGACTCGACCATCACCTCTATTTATGTATTGATTCCCAATTTATACACAGGGATTTGAGGGCTGGATCCCCTGTGAACAAGGAGGTTGCTGAAACGGGCAGGGTGCTGTACATTCATGTTGCTGACATTTTTAATGGATTCTCATAACAGGCTCCTTACACCTGGCATCACACCAGTGTCTGCACCATTTGGAGATTTAGAGGAACACACACGTGTGCAATACACACACACTATGGCCCTCATTATGAATTTGGCGGGTGGCAGAGGCCACCCACCAAACTTGTACCGCCACCTGATCGCCAGTGCAGCCAGAACACCACCCGCCCTATTAAGAGTTCACCGCAGGGCCGGGGGTGGAAATGGTGTTTCCGACGGCCGGCCCTGCGGTGAACAGGGCCTTAACATTGACGCCGGCTCGTTATGGAGCCAGCGGCAATGTGGCAGTGCAGCGGGTACAGCAGCACCCGTTGCGCTTTCCACGTCCCGTAATTCGGGCAGTGGAAAGCGTGGTGGGGCTGTCCTTGGGGGCCCCTGCACTTCCCATGCCAAGCGCATTGGCAATGCGTGAGCCCCCATGGGGCCCCCGGCATTCCCTTTCCGCCAGCCTTTTCATGGTGGGCTACCACATCCAAAGGCTAGTGGAAAGGGGACTCGTAATCCCCAGGGCAACGCTGCAAGCAGTGCTGCTCTGGTGGATTGTGATCGCCGAGACCGCCAGGCTGGCAGCTGGCGGCAACCTGGCGGTGTCGCGGTCCGACCGTGAGGGCTCAGCCACGGTCTTAATGTGACGGTCTTAAGACCACCAGACTCGTAATGAGGGCCTATATGTTACACAGTTGCTGTCGCCACGGTGTAGTTATGGTTAGGGCAGATTTTCCGTAGGATGAGCATTTTATGTTTTACTAAAAACTTTGATGCCATTTGATGAATCTTCATAAAACACTCCAAAAAAGTTCATTCAACTCAGCTCCTTCTTCGAAATTTTCAGGGTGATCCATCAATCAGGGGCCACATAAAATAGGGGGGCATCACAAAATGCAAATTACCCAGGCAAGTTCTATTGGTAATTCTAGAAAACAATACAGGAAAAAGTGCTGAACAGAATTACAGAAAATCTTGCAGAAAGCTAGATCTTTACCCAGTGAGTGTTGTTTTCGTGATTGGGTAAAGCTGTTCACCTGTTTCTAAAATTAAGTTAATTAAGGTTAAAAAAATAGATGTCCCTGTGTGACATGTCTAGCTATGCTTAGTTTTGCTACTTTAAATGGAACTAGCCAATCCTGATTGGCTGGCCACAGCATGGACAACTTGTTGTCACAGCCACTTAAGGACTCGTCATGGATCCCATTAAAATGCATTGTAGAGAAAGACTGTTTCTGAGGGTCACAAAAAGGAGCCTACATAACGGGTGCTTACAGAATTTGGCCACAATATAAATATAAATATATTTTTCGGTCGTACCATACCTCATTATCAGTTTGGCCGGCGGCGGAGGCCGCCCACCCTACTCATATCGCCAACTGACCCCCAGTGCGGCTAGAACACCGCCGGCCCTATTACAAGTTCACCCCAGGGCCATCAGGTGGAAACTGTGTTTCCTCCCACCGGCCCTGAGGTGAACAGAGCCTTAAAATTGATGCTGGCTCGTAATCGAGCCAGCGGCAATGTGGCGGTGCGGCGGGTGCAGCATCACCCATCGCGCTTTCACTGCCTGTATTTCGGGCAGGGGAAAGCGGGACGGAGCTGTCCATGGAGGTTCCTGCACTGCATATACCAAGTGCAGGGGCTCCCATGGGGTCCCCGGTACCCCCTTTCTGCCAGTATTTGCATGGCAGGGCTACCGCCATGCAAAGGCTGGCAGAAAGAGGCCTAGTAACCCCCAGTGGATTGAGACCGCCGATGCCGCCAGGCTGGCAGCTGGCGGCAACCTGGCGGTGTCATGCGTCCGATCTCCACGACCGCAGCGGTCTGACCACTACTGCGAGTCTGGCGGTGTTAAGACCGACAGACTCGTAATGAGGGCCTAAGTCTAGGAATTGTGATATAGTCTAACAAGATTTTAAACTGTGTAAAATGCTGATCCTCTGCTGAGATTTGATTAACTATGTTCAACTGTTTTTACTCATAATTTTCTCAAAGAGATTATAGAAGGTGCTCCAGAAGCTAAAATGAGAGCTTATGTTTTGTAAATTCACACTGTCTTCCTAAGTCATGTGAGAATAAAGTCTGACATACTGAGTAAAACTTGCTGCAGACTGTCAACTGATTCTCCAGTGTTCTATTGCAGCTTTCCACACTGTTCTAATGTGCAACTAAAATGCTAACACTCTTAACAAGGACAAAAGTGAACCACAGCTGAAGCCATCTTGATTGAATCAAAGCTGCAAGACTTAAACCATTTTCTTTAGAAATTAACAAAATGATTATGATCATTTTGAGGTAAGTTCTGTAGAATGCAAAATTAGGACACATTTTGTATGAGTTCTCAAATATTGTCCTCATTCATTTCGTTAACGCTTTCTGACATGCAGACTGAAACATGCACTTTCAACACCAGCAGCAGCTTGTCAGTTACGTCCCTGGTTATCAACTGCAGCTTTACCACAGTATTCTAATGAGCGACTATAGTGACTAACATTTTCTATTTATGACTAACCTGTACACGTGAATGCCATCTTGATAGAATCAAAGCTGTAAAACTGAAAGCATTTCTGACAGAAGATACTGACATAAATGAAGAATTGAGTTAGTTTGATAACAAAAATGGTATCCCAGCAAGGCTGCCTGAGAGAAAATTGCTCAAATATAAGTAAAATATAGCCCAAATATAGCCCAATGACAGCACTGTGCAAAATGCTTAAGTGACACATACAACAAATAATCAAGTGATCAATTGGATAAAAAAGAAAATAGCAACTAGTTGAATATCCCATTGTCACTGATGACAACTCATTAAATGTGCCCTCATTAGGTTTCAATAATCATAATTTCTGTGAGAAAGCTAACCTTCTTATTTTGTTTGATTCTAAAGGAAATGCTTTAGGTCTCTCACTTTTGGTTCCAACAAGATGACTTCATGTGTGCCTAACGTTTGTGATACATACAGAATATAAGCACTTTAGTTATTCATTAGAACACTGTGGGGATGGGCAGCAGCAACACAACTAACTATGGAGGGCAGGAGGGACGGGTAGGGGCATGGATTTGGACAATGGATTGCAGGTGGTAGTGGGCTAGACAGCAACCTTACCACATTAGGCATATGACAGGGGTTGTGGCAGTATAACAGACCATGCAGGGCAGGAGGGATAGGACAGTGCACAGCTCGGACAATGGAGTGCAGGGAGGAGGGGGCAAGAGCAGCAAGTTGATCATGGAGGAAAGGATTGCACAGGCAGGATCAGTGCAATTGGCCATTGCGTGCATGAGGGAGGGGCAAGGACACTAAGAATGAATGGCACAGATGAGGGGGCAGGAGCAGAGGCATTAGTTGACCAACTATGGCAGGCAAGGGTAATAGGCTGTCTACAGAGGGCTGGCAGACTGGGGCGGTGTCACATAGATGGTGAATGGAAGGCTAACAGAAGGGGCAGAGGTAGCAATCTGACCACAACAAGCAGGCAGGCATGGGCAAGATCAGCACAATATCCATGGAGGGCAATAAGGAGGGGCAGGGGCATGCACATGGAGAATGGAGAGCAGAGGGTGGGGGAAAGAGATAGCAAGCTGACCACAGGGGGCAGGATGACAGGGGCAGCTAAATCGACAATGGAAGGCAGGCAAAAGGGTGCAGGGGCATGTACATGGAGAACGGATGGCAGAGGAAGGGAGGCATGGGCAGCAAATCTACCATGGGGAGCAGTTGGAAGGAGCAGGGTTATGCAGAAGGAGAATAGGGGCAGGGGCAGCAAGGTGACCACAGAGGACAAGATGTAGAGGCAGTGGCACACAGAAGGGGAACAGAGGGCAGGCAGGAGGTGAGCAGGGGAAGCAAGCTGACCACAGAGGGCAGGTCTGTGGGAACCACCATTGCGAATTTCGAAGGCTGTCCACAGTAGACATGTAGGCTAAATATTTTCAAAAATTCCTCAAAACAAACCAAAGGATAAATACATGTTTTAGTCAGGTATAGTAATATGATCTTGCCTAACATTAGAAAAACAGAAATTCACTTAAAGCATCAATGGTTAATGTGACATTACAGCTAGGTATGTAAATAAGATCTCAGCTTACAATAAAAAACTAAAAATTAACTGAAAAAAAGGTTGAGGTGGTGAAATGAGTTAAAAACGAATTCTTAAAAAACAAAAAAGACAATGAAATTAGCTAGGTATATTTCAGGAAGCTAACTATTAATCGTGCCCCTGCCATGAACTGCTTATGACCTCATAAATTACATCAATCATGATATGTTCAGTGACATCACTGATGACATCATCCAACCTAGCGCTGTTCAATTTACTGTAAATACCAGTACAGCCATTCAAATATGTAAACAACAGCTGCATGGCACAGAATCTTGAAAAGTATGAATTACCTCAAGGTATGTGCTTGTATAAAATATTTATACTGTAGCCCACTCCCTGTACACACAACCACCCATATGTAGAAAGCCCCTACCATGCACACTCTGTTCACAGCTCTGTATGAAGATTCCCTTTTATCAGCATGCCCAAGTTTTATTAGGTAGTCAAACTCCTACTCCCTGCATCAAGTTCACAACTATTCAAATGAAAGGCATATCCATGTAGACACACAAGTCCCAGTAGATGGCCTAAGATCCTAATGCACCCAGCCTTCACCCTGGGCACAACGTTTTACTGAGATATTACTACCTCCACACACATGCCCCATTAGGTGTCTGAACCCCAACTATAAACAGCCTTCACACTGTACACTGCTCTTATAGACAGCCCACTCCCACCAGACACCCAAAGCCCATTAGGTGACCGTAGGAGGCTGGCCTGGCTTATAGTGAGTACCTTGTGTACTTACACCTTGTGCCAGGTCCAGTTATCCTTTATTAGTAGATTAGTAGTGTTCTAGCAGCTTAGGATGATAGAGGTAGCTGTAGCAGAGCAGCTTAGGCTGAACTAGGAGACATGCAAAGCTCCTACTATACCACTTATATCACTTACCACTATATCATAAGAAACACAATACTCAGAGTTACTAAATATAAAGCTACTTTATCTTAGTGACAATATGCCAAAAGTATCTCAGAGGATATACTCCCTTTAGGAAGTAAGTAAAATACACAAAATATACACACAGACCAAAATCAGGTAAGAAAACAGTTAGAAAAGTAGTGCAAACACTGTAAAACACAATAGAATGCAATAGGAGACAATAGGCCTAGGGGCAACACAAACCATATACTCCAAAAGTGGAATGCGAAACACGAATGGGCCCCAGGCCTAGTGTAGTGCGTAGAAGGTTGCTGGGAGTGTAAGAAAACACTAAGGGTGTCCAAGATACCTGTTAGACCTGACAGCCTTAGGGTAGTCACCCCTAACTTTTTGCCTGCCTCCCTCCTCGTTTTGGATACTGTTTTGCTGGTTTTTAGACTCTGCGCACTTTACCACTGCTAACCAGTGATAAAGTGTATATGCTCTCTCTCTGTAAACATGGTAACTTTGGATCATACCTGATTGAACTATTTAATCTACTTAGAAGTCCCCAGTCATGTGCACTCCAGGTGCCTAGGGCATATAGATTAAATGCTACTAGTGGACCTGCAGCACGGATTGTGCCACCCACTTAAGTAGCCCCTTTTCCTTGTCTCAGGCCTACCATTGCTAGGCCTGGGTGTGCAGTTTCACTGCCACCTCGACTTGGCATTTAAAAGTACTTGCCAAGCCTAGAACTCCCCTTTTTCTGCATATAAGTCACCCTTAATGTGTGCCCTGGGTATCCCCTAGAGCAGGGTGCTGTGTAGGTAAAAGGCAGGACATGTACCTGTGTAGTTATATGTCCTGGTAGTGTAAAACTCCTAAATTCGTTTTTGCACTACTGGGAGACCTGCTCCCTTCATAGGCTAACATTGGGGCTGCCCTCATACACTGTTGAAGTGGCAGCTGCTGATCTGAAAGGAGCAGGGAGGTCATATTTAGTATGGCCAGAATGGTAATACAAAATCCTACTGACTGGTGAAGTCGGATTTAATATTACTATTCTAGAAATGCCACTTTTAGAAAGTGAGCATTTCTTTGCACTTAAATCCTTCTGTGCCTTACAATCCACGTCTGGCTAGGTTTAGTTGACAGCTCCTTGTGCATTCACTCAGACACACCCCAAACACAGGGTACTCAGCCTCACTTGCATACATCTGCATTTTGAATGGGTCTTCCTGGGCTGGGAGGGTGGAGGGCCTGCCCTCACACAAAGGACTGCCACACCCCCTACTGGGACCCTGGCAGACAGGATTGAACTGAAAGGGGACCTGGTGCACTTCTTAGCCTCTCTTTGAAGTCTCCCCCACTTCAAAGGCACATTTGGGTATAAAACAGGGCCTCTGCCCTACCTCATCAGACACTTGCTGGAGAAGAAACCGGAACCAGAAACTACATCCTGCCAAGAAGAACTGCCTGGCTGCTCAAAGGACTCACCTGTCTGCTTTCTACAAAGGACTGCTGTCTTGCTGTTGCCCTGCTGCCTTGCTGAACTCTTGTCTGGCTGTGAAAGTGCTCTCCAAGGGCTTGGATAGAGCTTGCCTCCTGTTCCTTGAAGTCTCAGGACCAAAAAGACTTCTTCCTTTCACTTGGACGCTCCGTGCGCCGAAAATTTCGACGCACAGCTTGTTTCGCGGCGAGAAAAACGCCGCACACCGACGCTGATCGACGCGACGCCCTCGGGACGATCGAGACTTCGACGCACAACCTCGCAAGGACAAAGCCGCTCGACTTTCCAGGAGAAATCGACGCGACGCCCACCGTGAGTGCGAAACTTTGACGCACGGCCTCGCAAGGACAACGCCGCCCGACTTCCAAGGAGAAATCGACGTGACGCCTGCCGTGAGACCAAACTTTCGACGCACGGCCTCGCAAGGACAACGCCGCCCGACTTCCAAGGAGAAATCGACGCGACGCCTACCGTGAGATCGAAACTTCGACGCGCAGCCCCGCAGAACGACGCGCAGCCGGAAAACAAGCAGGAGAATCCACGCACAGACCCGGGACATCTGGTAATCCCAGCGATCCACAAAAAGAGACTGTCTGCGCGCCGGAAAACGACGCCCGACTTCCCCGCGTGGAAAAGACCGACGCAAGTCTGTGTGTGCTGAGGAGAAATCGACGCACACACCCCTTTTTCCACGCATCTCTTCTCCTGTGGCCCTCTGAGGAGATTTTCCACCAGAAACCAGGTACTTTGTGCTTGAAAGACACTGTATTGCATTCTAAAGACTTAAGACACTGTATATCACTTCCCTGTGATATTTCTACAATTTTCCATTGCAACTTTATTCTTTTTTGACCTACAATTATCCTGATAAATATTATATATTTTTCTAAACACTGTGTGGTGTAGTTTTGTGGTGCTATATGGTGGTATTGTATGATTTATTGCACAAATACTTTACACATTGCCTTCTAAGTTAAGCCTGACTGCTCGTGCCAAGCTACCAGAGGGTGGGCACAGGATAATCTTGGATAGAGTGTGACTTACCCTGACTAGAGTGAGGGCTTTTGCTTGGACAGGAGGTAACCTGACTGCCAACCAAAAACCCCGTTTCTAACATTGGTGATCAGCGGTGAGGATAGGACTTGTATTTGTGCAGTGACATACAGTAGCTAAGTATCTCACTACCTACCCACAGTTGAAGGTCAACTTGGTTTTTATCTCTTTTTGAAAATCCGTTTTTTCCTGACAATCTTCAAAAACTAAATCCTCACTCAACATGTCTCTGACTGGGTCTCAGACAGGGGACTTTGACCTAGTCCAGTTGGATACATACACGGTCAAACAACTAAGAGGATTCTGCAGGGCATTGAGGGTACCCACCCAAGGGGCCTCCAGAAAGGAGGACTTTCAAGTGGCGCTGAGGGCCTGGGCAGAAGCCCATTTAGAGGATGATGAGGAAGGGGAGCCAGAAAATGGCCCCTCAGAAGGATTTTCACTATCTATGGATGGTGTTACCACTGCAATTGTGCACCCTTCCAGACCAGGGAGCAGTGTCTCCATGCAAAGCCTGACCGCAGAGGAAAGGAGAGAGGAAAGGGAGTTCCAATTGCAAATGGCAAAACTGAAAATTGAGGCGCAACAGGAGGAGAGGAGGGCAGAAAGAGAAGCCAAACAAGCTGAGGCTGAAAGAGCAGCCAAACAGATTGAAGCTGAAAGGACAGCCAAACAGATTCAAGCAGAAGCTGAAAGGGCAGCCAAACAAGCAGAAGCTGAAAGAGCAGCCAAACAAGTGGAAGCTGAAAGAGCTTTGGCTGAAAAGAAACTATTGTTGGCTCATGAACTGAGTCTCAAGGAGCTGGAGATCAAGGCAAGACAGTCTGAATCCAGCAATAATGGTGGCAGCATACAGACAGGACCTGCTGGAGAAAAGAGGGTTCGTATACCCAAAAATGTGGTGCCCAGTTTTGTGGTGGGAGATGACATAGATAAATGGTTAGCTGCTTATGAAGTTGCACTAAGGGCTCATGAGGTTCCTGAAGGGCAATGGGGGGTAGCTATGTGGGGTTATGTGCCGCCATTGGGGAGGGACACACTTCTCACATTGGATCCACCGGATCAAAACACATACCCACTCCAGAAAGCCACTTTACTTGCCAAGTTTGGGCTGACCCCTGAGGGATACCGTCAGAGGTTCAGGGACAGCACCAAACAAACCACACAAACATGGGTAGATTTCTTTGATTTCTCTAGTAAGGCACTGAATGGATGGGTGCGGGGCAACAAAGTAGCAGATTATAAAAGTTTATATGATTTGATCCTGAGAGAGCATATGCTTAATGTTACTTATACAGATTTGCGCCAGCACCTAGTGGATAGTAAGCTGACTGATCCCAGGAAGCTTGCTGAGGAGGCGGACCTCTGGGTTAGCACCAGAGTGTCCAAAAAGGTACCTGGGGGGGACTCCCACAAAGGTGGTCAGGGTTCCCAACAGAAGAAAGAGGGGGGAGATAAACTTACAGATAAGGAACTCTCTAAAGGCCCCCAAAAGAATTCCCAGGGAGGGGGTGGCAACCCTTCCTTTTCCAAATTTGGGAGAAAGCCAGGGACATTTGACAAGTCAGGAAAATCTAGCCCCAAATGCATGGAATGTTACCAATATGGTCACTACAAAGGCGATCCTCAGTGCCCCAAGAGGGCACCGTCCACTACCGGACAGGCACCTGGGTTGACTAGTGTAGCACTCGGGGGGGAGATGGACCCAACTAGCTTTGGGGAACAGGTAGAGATTTCCCTAGTGTCCCTGGGAGAAGGAGAAATGGTGCCCAAGGCCCACATGCCTAGAAATACTTCCAAGTACCGGCAGTGGGTCACCATTGATGGGCAGAGGGTGGAGGCTCTGCGTGACACAGGAGCCAGTATGACTACTATCAAGAGTCAGCTGGTTTCAGCAGAGCAGATAATGCCTAATACATTCCACCAGGTCAGAGTAGCTGACAATCGCGAGAGTCACCTACCGGTGGCTCTGGTTCCCTTTGAGTGGGGGGGGGTCTCTGGTACTCTGAAAGTAGCTGTGAGTCCTGCCATGCCTGTAGATTGTCTGTTAGGCAATGACCTTGAGCACACTGCTTGGAAAGAAGTGGAGCTCAGGTCTCACCTGGAGATGTTAGGGTTACCTGAGTGGGTCTGCATGACCACACGGTCCATGGCTGACCGAGAGGGAAGTCAAGGGCATCTGGAGCCTGGAACGATGGCCCAGAGAGCTGCCAGGAGGAGGGACCAGGGGTGCGGGAAACCGGCCCCCGCTGTTCCCACAGTGGCTGACGGGGCTCCTGAGGAGGAGGCTTCCGAGCCAACTGGGGAAGACATTGCCGCCCTAGGTGACTTACCTGAGCTTGCTGGTTGGCAAGTTGAGGGTGGACCCACCAGGGAGGACTTCTGCAAGGCGCAGAAAGAATGTCCCACTCTAGAAGGTTTGAGGAAACAAGCCTCAAACCAGGCAGCCGGCGACGCCTCTGGCGATCACCACCTATATTGGGAGAATGATCTCCTTTACAGTGAGCCTAAGGTTCCGGGCTTTGGGGCAGCACGTGTGCTGGTGGTCCCCCAATGTTACCGAACCTTCCTACTGGGTCTGGCTCACGACATTCCCCTGGCAGGACATTTGGGGCAGGGCAAGACCTTTAACAGGCTTGTCACCCACTTTTATTGGCCCAAAATGAGGACACACTCAGACAAGTTCTGCAGATCCTGTCCTACCTGCCAGGCCAGTGGTAAAGCAGGAAAAAGGGTTAAAACCCCCCTGATTCCACTTCCTGTCGTTGGCACCCCCTTTGAAAGGGTGGGCATCGACATTGTTGGCCCCTTGGACCCCAAAACTGCCTTAGGCAACAGGTTCATCCTGGTTTTGGTGGACCATGCCACCCGTTACCCAGAGGCAATCCCTCTAAGGACAGTAACTGCACCGGTGGTGGCCAGAACCCTGATGGGGATATTTACCCGTGTGGGGTTCCCCAAGGAAATAGTGTCTGACAGAGGCACTAACTTCATGTCCGCATACATGAAGTCGCTGTGGGATGCGTGTGGTGTAACTTACAAGTTCACCACACCCTATCACCCCCAGACGAACGGTCTTGTGGAGAGATTCAACAAGACCCTGAAAGGCATGATTGGTGGCCTTCCTGAGGCCATGAGGCGTAAGTGGGACGTCCTCTTACCATGCCTTCTCTTTGCTTACAGAGAGGTCCCCCAGAGAGGGGTAGGGTTCAGTCCCTTTGAACTTCTCTATGGGTACCCTGTCAGGGGACCCTTAAGCATTGTCCAGGAGGGATTGGAGAAAGCTCCAAAGGCACCCCCTCAGGATGTGGTCAGCTATATGTTGGCCCTCCGCAACCAGATGACCCGCTTCTGGAAAGAAGCCCAAGATAACCTTGAGGCCAGTCAAGAGGTGATGAAACAATGGTATGACCAGAAGGCCACCCTGGTAGAGTTTCAACCTGGAGACAAAGTGTGGGTAATGGAGCCAGTAGAGCCCAGAGCTCTCCAGGACCGCTGGTCTGGCCCATTTGAAATAAAGGAGCGGAAAGGGGAGGCCACTTACCTAGTGGACCTCAAAACCCCTAGGAATCCCCTAAGGGTGCTCCATGTGAACCGACTAAAAGCTCATTGTGAGAGGTCGGAGATCAACATGCTTCTGGTCACAGATGAAGGAACGGAAGAGGAGAGTGAACCTCTCCCCGACCTCCTCTCTGCCCAAGAAGGTGATGGGTCAGTAAGCGGGGTCATTCTGTCTGGCACCCTGACTCTAAATCAGAAAGGAGACTGTTATGAGCTGTTGGAGCAGTTCTCCCCCCTGTTCTCCCTTACTCCTGGGCTGACCCACCTCTGTGTTCATGATATTGACACCGGTGACAGTCTCCCTGTGAAAAACAAAATTTACAGGTTGTCGGATAAGGTGAAGGCCAGCATCAAGGAGGAGGTCTCCAAGATGTTGACTCTAGGGGTCATTGAGAAATCCAGTAGTCCCTGGGCCAGCCCAGTGGTATTGGTCCCTAAGGCTACTGCCCCAGGTGCAAAGCCAGAGCTCCGGTTCTGTGTGGACTACCGGGGTCTCAACTCAGTCACCCGGACTGATGCTCACCCCATCCCCCGAGCTGATGAGCTCGTGGACAGGCTAGGCGCTGCCAAGTTCCTGAGTACGTTTGATCTTACTTCAGGGTACTGGCAGATCGCCCTGACTGAGGGGGCTAAGGAAAGGTCCGCCTTTTCCACCCCTGACGGCCATTACCAGTTCCGAGTGATGCCGCTTGGATTAAAAAATGCCCCCGCTACCTTCCAACGGTTGGTTAACGGGGTCCTGGCTGGCAAGGATGCCTTCTGTGCAGCCTACCTGGATGACATAGCTGTCTACAGTTCCAGCTGGGAGGAACACCTGCTCCACCTCAAGGAGGTGCTTCAGGCCCTGCAACAGGCAGGCCTGACCATCAAGGCTAGTAAGTGCCAGATTGGGCAGGGTTCCGTGGTGTACTTGGGACACCTAGTAGGTGGTGGCAAGGTGCAGCCACTCCAGGCCAAGATCGAAACTATCAAGGCCTGGCAACCACCTCGAACCCAGACGGAGGTGAGAGCCTTTTTAGGCCTCACCGGATACTACCGCAGGTTTGTCAAGGGCTATGGTACCATTGTGTCCCCCTTGACAGAACTCACGTCCAAGAAGCAACCTAGGTTGGTGAATTGGACAGAGGCTTGTCAGAAAGCCTTTGACGCCCTAAAGGAAGCCATGTGCACGGCCCCCGTGCTCAAGGCCCCTGACTACTCCCAGGAATTTATCGTGCAGACAGACGCTTCAGAGCATGGCATAGGGGCAGTCCTAGCACAGCTAAATGAGGAGGGCCAAGATCAACCGGTAGTCTTTATTAGCAGAAGGCTATTACCACGGGAACAGAGGTGGAGTGCTATTGAAAGAGAAGCTTTTGCTGTGGTCTGGGCCCTGAAGAAGCTGAGGCCCTACCTGTTTGGGACTCACTTCCTAGTTCAGACAGACCACAGACCCCTCAGATGGCTCATGCAGATGAGGGGTGAGAATCCAAAACTTCTGAGGTGGTCCATTTCCCTACAGGGGATGGACTTTACGGTGGAACATCGCCCAGGGGTTGACCACGCCAATGCTGATGGTCTCTCCAGGTACTTCCGCCTTAGCGATGAGAGCTCCCAGGAGGTCGGGTAGCTCTCCCCACTTTCAGCTGGGGGGGACACATGTTAGACCTGACAGCCTTAGGGTAGTCACCCCTAACTTTTTGCCTGCCTCCCTCCTCGTTTTGGATACTGTTTTGCTGGTTTTTAGACTCTGCGCACTTTACCACTGCTAACCAGTGATAAAGTGTATATGCTCTCTCTCTGTAAACATGGTAACTTTGGATCATACCTGATTGAACTATTTAATCTACTTAGAAGTCCCCAGTCATGTGCACTCCAGGTGCCTAGGGCATATAGATTAAATGCTACTAGTGGACCTGCAGCACGGATTGTGCCACCCACTTAAGTAGCCCCTTTTCCTTGTCTCAGGCCTACCATTGCTAGGCCTGGGTGTGCAGTTTCACTGCCACCTCGACTTGGCATTTAAAAGTACTTGCCAAGCCTAGAACTCCCCTTTTTCTGCATATAAGTCACCCTTAATGTGTGCCCTGGGTATCCCCTAGAGCAGGGTGCTGTGTAGGTAAAAGGCAGGACATGTACCTGTGTAGTTATATGTCCTGGTAGTGTAAAACTCCTAAATTCGTTTTTGCACTACTGGGAGACCTGCTCCCTTCATAGGCTAACATTGGGGCTGCCCTCATACACTGTTGAAGTGGCAGCTGCTGATCTGAAAGGAGCAGGGAGGTCATATTTAGTATGGCCAGAATGGTAATACAAAATCCTACTGACTGGTGAAGTCGGATTTAATATTACTATTCTAGAAATGCCACTTTTAGAAAGTGAGCATTTCTTTGCACTTAAATCCTTCTGTGCCTTACAATCCACGTCTGGCTAGGTTTAGTTGACAGCTCCTTGTGCATTCACTCAGACACACCCCAAACACAGGGTACTCAGCCTCACTTGCATACATCTGCATTTTGAATGGGTCTTCCTGGGCTGGGAGGGTGGAGGGCCTGCCCTCACACAAAGGACTGCCACACCCCCTACTGGGACCCTGGCAGACAGGATTGAACTGAAAGGGGACCTGGTGCACTTCTTAGCCTCTCTTTGAAGTCTCCCCCACTTCAAAGGCACATTTGGGTATAAAACAGGGCCTCTGCCCTACCTCATCAGACACTTGCTGGAGAAGAAACCGGAACCAGAAACTACATCCTGCCAAGAAGAACTGCCTGGCTGCTCAAAGGACTCACCTGTCTGCTTTCTACAAAGGACTGCTGTCTTGCTGTTGCCCTGCTGCCTTGCTGAACTCTTGTCTGGCTGTGAAAGTGCTCTCCAAGGGCTTGGATAGAGCTTGCCTCCTGTTCCTTGAAGTCTCAGGACCAAAAAGACTTCTTCCTTTCACTTGGACGCTCCGTGCGCCGAAAATTTCGACGCACAGCTTGTTTCGCGGCGAGAAAAACGCCGCACACCGACGCTGATCGACGCGACGCCCTCGGGACGATCGAGACTTCGACGCACAACCTCGCAAGGACAAAGCCGCTCGACTTTCCAGGAGAAATCGACGCGACGCCCACCGTGAGTGCGAAACTTTGACGCACGGCCTCGCAAGGACAACGCCGCCCGACTTCCAAGGAGAAATCGACGCGACGCCTGCCGTGAGACCAAACTTTCGACGCACGGCCTCGCAAGGACAACGCCGCCCGACTTCCAAGGAGAAATCGACGCGACGCCTACCGTGAGATCGAAACTTCGACGCGCAGCCCCGCAGAACGACGCGCAGCCGGAAAACAAGCAGGAGAATCCACGCACAGACCCGGGACATCTGGTAATCCCCGCGATCCACAAAAAGAGACTGTCTGCGCGCCGGAAAACGACGCCCGACTTCCCCGCGTGGAAAAGACCGACGCAAGTCTGTGTGTGCTGAGGAGAAATCGACGCACACACCCCTTTTTCGACGCATCTCTTCTCCTGTGGCCCTCTGAGGAGATTTTCCACCAGAAACCAGGTACTTTGTGCTTGAAAGACACTGTATTGCATTCTAAAGACTTAAGACACTGTATATCACTTCCCTGTGATATTTCTACAATTTTCTATTGCAACTTTATTCTTTTTTGACCTACAATTATCCTGATAAATATTATATATTTTTCTAAACACTGTGTGGTGTAGTTTTGTGGTGCTATATGGTGGTATTGTATGATTTATTGCACAAATACTTTACACATTGCCTTCTAAGTTAAGCCTGACTGCTCGTGCCAAGCTACCAGAGGGTGGGCACAGGATAATCTTGGATAGAGTGTGACTTACCCTGACTAGAGTGAGGGCTTTTGCTTGGACAGGAGGTAACCTGACTGCCAACCAAAAACCCCGTTTCTAACAATACCCCACCCCAAGACCCTGAAAAGTAGGAGTAAAGTTACCCTACTATCCCAGAAAGACAGTAATGTCGAGATAGGGGATTCTGCAAAGACAACAACTGACTGCAAAGCACTGAAGACAGATTCCAGATTCCTGGACCTGAGGACCTGCAAAGGAAGGGGACCAAGTCCAAGAGTCACGCAAGTTGTCCAGGGGGGGCAGGAGCCCACTAAACCCCTGATGAAGGTGCAAAAAAGGGCTGCCTCCGGGTGGAAGAAGCCAAAGATTCTGCAACAACGGAAGGTGCCAGGAACTTCTCCTTTGGTCAGAAGACGCCCCACGGTGTGCTGGAGGATGCAGAGTTGTTTCCACACAGAAAGACCGCAAACAAGCTTTGCTAGCTGCAAGAGTCGCAGTTGAGGATTTTGGGTGCTGCCAGGGCCAGGAAGGACCAGGAGCGCGCCCTTTGGAGGAGGAGACAGAGGGGGTGCTCAGCAACACAGAGAGCCCACGCAGAAGCAGGCAGCACCCGCAGAAGCACCTGAACAGGCATTCAGAAGATCTGAGCACGGCGGTCATCTCAACACAACAAAAGGGGGTCCCACGAAGTCAGAGTCCAACTCAGCAAGTTGGGCAATGCAGGACGGAGTGCTGGGAACCTGGGCTAGGCTGTGCACAAAGGAAGTCTTGCAAAAGTGCACAGAAGCCCTAGCAGCTTCAGTTCACACAGTATACAGGATTACTGTCTGGTGTGGGGAGGCAAGGACTTACCTCCACCAAATTTGGACAAAAGGGCCACTGGACTGTCGGGGACATTTGGGCCCAGCTCCTGTGTTCCAGGGACCAAGCTCGTCAGGATGAGAGGGGACCCAGAGGACCGGTGATGCAGAAGTTTGGTGCCTGTGTTGGCAGGGGGAAGATTCCATCGACCCACCGGAGATTTCTTCTTGGCTTCCGGTGCCGGCAGGGTGAGACAATGTTGCTGGTAGTCTTCTTGCTACTTTGTTGCAGTTTTGCAGGTGTCCTGGAGCAGTCAGCGGTCGATCCTTGGCAGAGGTCGAAGAGGGAGTGCAGAGGAACTCTGGTGAGCTCTTGCATTCGTTATCTGATGAGAAACCCACAGGAGAGACCCTAAATAGCCCTCAGAGGAGGATTGGCTATAGAGAGAGGTAAGCACCTATAAGAAGGGGTCTCTGACGTCACCTACTGGCCACTCAGGGGTCTCCATTGTGCCCTCACACCTCTGCATTCAAGATGGCAGAGGTCTGGGACACACAGGAGCAGCTCTGGGCACCTCGCGTGGGGAGGCGCTGGTCAGGGGAGTGGTCACTCCTCTTTCCTTTGTCCAGTTTCGTGCCAGAGCAGGGCTGGGGGGATCCCTGAACCGGTGTAGACTGGCTTATGCAAGGAGGGCACCATCTATGCCCTTCAAAGCATTTCCAGAGGCCAGGAGAGGCTACTCCTCTCAGGCCCTTAACACCTATTTCCAAAGGGAGACGGTGTAACACCCTCTCTCAGAGGAAGTCCTTTGTTTTGCCTTCCTGGGACTGGGCTGCCCAGGCCCTGGGGGGCAGAAACCTGTTTGAGGGTTGGCAGTAGCGGTAGCTGCAGAGAAAACCCCAGAGTGTTAGTTAGGCAGTACCCGGGCTCTATGATGGAGCCCCGGGGATGCATGGAATTGTCCCCCCAATACCATAATGGTATTGGGGTGACAATTCCATGATACTAGACATGTTACATGGCCATGTTCGGAGTTACCATTGTGACGGTATATATAGTTATTGACCTATATGTAGTTCACACGTGTAATGGTGTCCCCGCACTCACAAAGTCCGGGGAAATTGCCCTGAATAATGTGGGGGCACCTTGGCTAGTGCCAATATGCCCTCACACTTAGTAACTTTGCACCTAACCTTCACTAAGTGAGGGTTAGACATATAGGTGACTTATAAGTTACTTGAGTGCAGTGTAAAATGGCTGTGAAATAACGTGGACGTTATTTCACTCAGGCTGCAGTGGCAGTCCTGTGTTAGAATTGTCTGAGCTCCCTATGGTGGCAAAAGAAATGTTGCAGCCCATAGGGATCTCCTGGAACCCCAATACCCTGGGTACCTAGGTACCCTATACTAGGGAATTATAAGGGTGTTCCAGTGTGCCAATGAGAATTGGTCAAATTAGTCACTAGCCTGCAGTGACAATTTTAAAAGCAGAGTGACCATAAACACTGAGGTTCTGGTGAGCAGAGCCTCAGTGATACAGTTAGGCACCACACGGGGAACACATATAGGCCACAAACCTATAAGCACTGGGGTCCTGGCTAGCAAGATCCCAGTGACACATATCAAACACACTGACAACATAGGGTTTTCACTATGAGCACTGGGCCCTGGCTAGCAGGATCCCAGTGAGACATTAAAAACACCCTGACATATACTCTCAAACAGGCCAAAAGTGGGGGTAACAAGGCTAGAAAGAGGCTACCGTCCTACAGTGACTAAAGCACTACTATGCCCAGTCTTCACCCTGTGCACAGCACTTAATGAAAAGGCCTCTCGTTCCAGACACCCAAGCCCTAGTAGATGGACAAATGGCAATACCTTAGTATGCACTGCCTTCACCCTGTGCACAAGTCTTGACAAAGAGCACACTCTCTTCACATAACCAACCCCAATAGGTGACCAAACCCCTAATACCTACAGCCTTCACTCTGTGCAGAGCTCTTGAAAAGGACACTCAACACACGTCAAACACCCTTATTAGCAGTATAAAAGATGGAGACATTTTGCCGCATAAGTGATAGGCGTGATAAGTCTATAGCAAAATAAGTCTATAGCAAACTCTCACACTCATTGAATTATTTTATTAGTGATGTCATCAATTATGTAATTGAACATGTCATGATATGTGAATGATGTAATATGTGAGGTAATAAACAGTGCATGTCAAGGGCACAAGTAATAGATCACCAACTGTAATTGGCTAATTTCATTGTTTTGGTTTTTTTTCAAGCATTTGTTTTTAACTCATTTATAAAATTACTTTCATCTTTGGTGTTTCAGTAAATATATATATATATATATATATATATATATATATATATATATATATATATATATACATATATATCATCAAAATACTCCTTAAAAAGAAGACAATGTCGCAGCCACTTACTTACTACAGTCCCAGTGTTCTTTATTCAGGCAGATAAGCACCATGAGAAATAAAGCAAAATACCCCAACGCGTTTCGGGAGACTCTGCTCCCTTGATCACAGAGGTATTCTGAAACCCTTTTCACTTTCCATTATAACAATACAATAAACATAAAAGATGGACTACAGTTACTATCTAAAACCAATGGCAGCCATCTTAACACTATATCTTTCAGTAATCAAACATTTAGGATTCAAAAAAACAAAATAGAATTGAAATAAAATAAAATAAAATAATGTACCTTACTTAAACCCACAGTAATTCCTTTTTCTTATACTTCAAAATAATGGATTCTACCTAAATATATATATACACACATATTTAAATTGCACCTTATTCATTTCCCAATATTGTAAACTAATTATTACTTATGCTTATAATCATACTATAATAAAAAATACTCATCTTATTTTTAACTATGATATTTGTGGGTAATTCAACGATACCCCGAAGATATAATAGCTCTTTTGCTTCGTTTTAATTTAATTTACATCACCTGAAAAGAAAAGAAAAATTGGATAAAATTTATTAATTGAACTTCAGCATATAATCAAAACCTATTAAATCCTAAATACTTTTATATTTCATGATCAGTCAATGTAAATGCACAGATAATTCTTCATCCTTATTCAAACCCATGGGTTCCATTGTGTTACAACTAATAATCAGCCTTGGTTCCAATTTTCTTAAATCTAACGTTCTATTACCACCTCTTGTTTTCAATGCAACCCTATCCAGGACCACAAATTGTAACTTCTTTTCATTTTTGTTATGAAATTCTTTAAAATGTCTCGCCACAGCATAGGATTTATCCTCATTTCTATTTGCTCTTAAATGTTCCAGAATACGTTTCTTCGCTACATGTATGGTGCTCCCAATATAAAATTTGTTGCAGGGACACTTCAGAGCATAAACACAATAATATGATGTGCATGAGACATGTTTTCTTATTTTGAACAATTTGTTAGTCCCAGGAAATGATACCTCCTTACAATTGGAACTGAATTTACACGCCTTACATTTACCACAAATATAAAAACCCTGAATGGGTTGTGTTATCTCATTCTTAGATATTAAACTGGGGCTTAGTGTATCCTTTAAAGACCTACTTCTTCTAAATGTAAAAGCCGGATAAACGTCTAATAATTCACCTATATGTTCATCAGTTTTAAGGGCTGGCCAGAATTTGACAAATGCTTTCTTGATTTAATTTACTTTATCATGGTATGTAGTTATAAATCTTATTTTAATATTATCCTTCTTCGTATTAACTACATTTTCTACCAATAGGTCCTCCCTTTTGGTCTGTCTGACCCTCTTCACAGCTTCATTTATTACAGCTTGTGAGTAACCTCTTTCGGTGAATCTTTTGGTCATCACTTTAACCTCATTTTCAAATGCAGATTCCAAACTGGAGTTTCTTCTAGCCCTTAATAGTTCCCTATAGGGGATACTATGAATCAAATTCTTTGGATGGCTACTCATAGCATGTAATAGACTATTACCCGCCTAGTTTTTCCTGTATAATTCACATTCCAATTTGTCATTTACTACCATAATTCTCATGTCCAAAAATTCCAATTCAACTGAATCCATTGTGCAACTAAACCTAAGGTTCAGACTGTTACTATTCAATTTTTCCACAAAGCTCAAAGCTGATTCTTTGCTTCCTTTCCAAATACAAAAAATGTCATCAATATACCTCACCCACAGGACTGCTTGGTTTTCAAAACCAGAGATGTTCCAGACAACCTGCTCCTCCCACCAGCCAAGGTATAAACCCGCATAGCTGGGGGCGAAACAGGTTCCCATTGCAGTCCCCTGGACCTGACGGTATAAGATATTGTTAAAAGTAAAAAAATTATAAGTCAAACACAACTGCACCATATCTACAGTAATAACATTTCTGTATGCAGAAGGTAGGACAATGACCTCGCCCTTAAAAAATATCTAACTGCCTCAATGCCCTTTTCATGAGGAATGCACGTATATAAACTGTTCACATCTAAACTTAGTAAAAGGTCATCCTTTTCCCATCCAATTCCATTGATTATACGTAGAAAATCTCTTGAATCCTTGATGTAAGAGGGTAAAGCCTCCACAAAGGGATGCAAAAAGTAGTCTACATACTTAGAGACATTTTCCAACAAACTCCCCATCGAGGACACAATAGGGCTCCCAGGAGGGTTTTTTGCATTCTTATGTAGTTTGGGTAAAAAGTAAATAGCTGCTGTTATAGGGAATTCGACCTCTAAAAATAGATATTCTTCCCAATCAATCAGTCCTGACTCCTTCCATTCATCTAGTTTCTCAAAAACTTTCTTTTTAGCCATTAACATTTCATTTCTATCCACCACTGAATAGTTTTCTTTATCTTGCAGTTGTCTTAAACCTTCCTTTATATAATCATCCCTGGATAAAATTACAATATTTCCACCTTTATCGGATTTTTTAATTACAATACTCTCATCTTTTCGTAAGGACTCTATCGCTTCACGTTGTTTTCTAGATAAGTTATCATACTTAGATCTCCTTGAATACCTTAAAGTTTTCAAACAGCCAATTACTCCCTTCTCAAAAACATTGATCGCATCACAACTAACTTGCGGTAAAAAGGTTGATTTAGGTTTAAAATTACTAGGACATCTCCTATCGACTTCAATACCCATTTGTGATAAATTTAAAATCGGATCGTGTTCAGCCACAGTATTTTCATCTAACTCACACAACGTATGTAGTATTCCAATATCTCCAATTATCAAATTTGATACCTTATTGGTACTACTTACGTCTTGATCTTTAATTTTTGTTTCAAACCATTTCTTCAATTTCAATTTTCTCACAAAATGAAAAAAGTCAATACGACTCTGTGTGTAATTGAAGGGCATAACTGGACAAAACGATAGTCCTAATGATAAAATATCACGTTCTATTTCCGAGATATTTCTACTAGGAAGGTTGACAACTGTCATTTTTTGCATTACTTCATTAACAGTTGACCTCTTGTCTGTACTCCTTGTGAACCGTCCCTTGGTTCTCTGAAGCCTCTTCTTGATCTTCCTCCTCTTCCTCGACCTTGTTGAGCTCCTCTTCCTCGTACCATTTGGCCCATTGATCTCCCTTGGGCTATCAGGTCGAATTCCTTTAAAACACCCTCTTTTACTCCACCGCAGTCTGATTGAGAGGAAATGTCACTTTCACTTCCCTCACTGTCATGTGCTACTCTGGTCCCTTCTAACTGTTCTTTATCACTTACTTCTCCTAGCGTTGGGTTTATGTCCTTTCCAATTTTAATCTTGAAAAAATCCTCTTTTGACCTATTCCTTATAGTTTCATATTTTCTACCAAAGGTAAGAATCTGCCCTCTTTCATAGTCTTTAAGATCTCGTACAAACTTCTGTTGTTTTTTTACCTTTAGTGAATCCTCAGCTTTACGTAATTTTTCATTGCATTTTTCCATCTCTTTTTCAAAAACTTCTGCTGTACATAATTCTTTTAAATCCTTAGTTATTGTTGTAATTTCATCATTCAGTCTTAATTGATCTTTCCATGCGTATTTAACTAATATTTTTAGCATGTTGATACTGCACTGGTAGTTGTTTTCCATCCATTCCACCACCATCTCTGGATCAGGATTTTCATGAGTTGGTGTTATAAAAATCCTTAAACCTCTAGGGATTCTTCCACAATCTATATATTTCTGCAAAGTGACAGCTTCCCACCATTTTGATTGTTCCTTTTTAGAGGTTTTCCATAGCTTATTCCATAATGACCACTGATTCTTTGATCCTCCTTCTGTATTCGCAATTCTCAGGTCACTTACATCGACTGCATTAAATAATGCCTCAGCTGCTGCCAATCGTGTAACATTTTTGTCCATTCCCATGGTGTCTTCTGCCTGAGCATCCATAATTGTGCATATATTTTGTAGCAATCACTGTGAGTATTCACAGTTTATTCCGCTGCTTTATACCCAACTTATTATAAAAAATTCAAAAAGATTTAAAAGATTTTAATGTGTGTGGCTTGAGAACTAACTTAGATTATTGCAGCTGTCCAAGGACCCGCATTGTCTGGATGTCATCACTCATTTAGCATAAATGTTGTAACTGACTGGAATTAACCAGTCTTAAATGCGCGCTATGTCATAAACTGCACAAAACATACGCGTGTTACAAGCCTTCATCCGGCTTTTGATTTCCAAATAGCAGAAGAGAAAGGACAAAAATGGGATTCCAAAGCGTTCACTGAAGATTCCTTTAAGCGTGTTCTTATTTTATTGAAATGACCGCGTGTGTCCCATGCCAAATCCTTTTAAATCCTTCAAAGGGATAATATATATATATATCTTTGGTGGTCGCCACTATGTAGAAATAATTAGATCAGACTTTCCATAGGAAGAGTGTTTTTGGTTTGGCTAATAACTTTTTGGCCGTTTGGCAAGTCTTGACAAAAAAATTTATTGTTCTCAGCTGCTTCATGAAAAGCTTCAGGATGAACTGTCAAGCAAAGGTCAATAAAATAGGCGTGTCCCAAAATGCTTTTCGGCCATGCAGTTTCTATAGGGAAAATATAGAGCAGTACAGAAAATATAACTGAACAGAATTACACGAAATAAGTAAGATCTTTACCTAGAAATCATGCTTTTGGAATACATCTGTCTAGTGATTTTAGAGAATTTAACTTTCAAATTGATAGATACTTGTTGCTAAAAAAATTCCTGAAGGAGTTTCATAGGAAAATATGACCACCAAATCTTATAGGCTAATCCTGTGGGAGACCCGTAGGACCAAGAGATTTGATTGGTAGCTGCAACATGAAAAAGAATCTGCTGGGGCACCATTACAGGAAACAGGGACTCAGTCCCAGAGTACTGAAACGTTTAAAAAAGGGCATAAGGGGAGATGTCCTGAGCCTCTAGCCCTCCGGCATTAAAATTTTCATGAATAAATACATTTTAATTGTTTCTAGAGTCTAGTGGGACTCCAACAACACTTAACATGGTCCCCATGTGGTCCCAGAGGAGTCACACAAGCCCAGGTAAAACCACCCAAGTCTACGTCACTACGGAGAGCACACTTCCAAATCTCTATTGAGCCCAATTATGTTGTCAAGCCCCTTCTATGCACAGTTTGACCTTGTTGCACAACAGTGCATAGAGCTCACACCATCCAGAGACATGGGCCCCATTAATTCGGTAAGCCCCTACAGCACACAGTCTGCGCTCCATGTACAGACTTGACGTAGAGCCCACTCCCTCCAAACATGCCAGCATTATTAGGTGGACATGCGCCTACTACGCACAGTCAGTGCTTTGTTGCCAGACTGTGAGTAAGGCCCACTCCGTCCAGAGACCTAAGCAACATTAGGTGGGTGTTGGACCTAGCCCTTTTTGCAGGGTTATCCCCAAACTGCTTGCCTTCTTCAAATGTTATCTTATAATTTGTTGGATCCAAGGATCATCCAAGTCCCTACATACAAACATTTGTAAATCTTGATTTCTAAAACCAAAACTTCTGAACAGATGTACACCAAATCACAGAGAGCACACTTTCTTGGTAAAGATCTACCTTTCTGCCTAATTTGGTGAAATTCCATTCAGTCACTTTGGCTGCAGCTGTGTCTAATTTTTCTATGGGAAACTTCATGGAGAAAATGTGTTTTACCACCCTTTTTTTCTAGGCCCCCACTTGAGGGATCACCCTGGACATTTCCAGAAAGAGCTGAGGGGGAAGAGATCTATTTTTGAAATGTTTTGTGAAGGTTCATCAAATGGCACCAAAGTTGTTGCAATTCAATAAATCCATTTCCTATGAAAACTCAGTACTAACTGTAACTACCGAGAGATAGAGAGCGAGAGACAGAGTGAGTGAGTCAGTGAGAGAGAGAGAGAGAGAGAGAGAGAGAGAGTGAGTGTGTGTGGGGGGGGGGGGTTGTTTTTTTGTAGAAAGGTTACCATGCAGCTAAAAATGTCTCTGGGCTAGACCTAAAAATGACATGGTCAGGACCTCAGTATATTGACTGGGTGCATAATTCTTTATTTGCCATGTGGACCCATTGCAGATCAGGACCTTGCTCTTTACACAAAATCATGCACTGTTTTCTAACCCATGTACCATCTCTCTGACTGTAGCACAAAGCTGAACAGAAAGATTCAGCAATAGATGAGCATGAGTTCAAACCTCTTGTTTAACTGCAGGCAGACCCAACCTTACTTTGGAGGGGACAAATGCATAACTATGCCCTGCTTCCCATTAGCACATCTCTTGAGAGTTTTTTTTATTAATGCAATTACATTTGTGATAGCGAACAGGTGCACAAGCATCGCTGCTCCCTCATTTTTCAGTAGAGCACACTTGCCCTGCAATGGCAATGCCCTTTCACATTGCAGAAGGCCATACCAAAAAGAGTGGTGCAAAGTCTGTGGACCCTTTTGAAATATATTGGCAGTAAAAAGGAGGCATTAAAGCGTTCTTCTTTCACAGGATACTTCTATATCCTGAACCAAGACATTTTAATTATAAACCATTTTAGCTTCATCTGTACAGTTCTTTCAACAAATTATTCTTAAGTGAAGGGGAAACTGCCACTGTTGGACCTGGCCCTTTTTGCAGGGCTATCCTAAAACGTTTTGCCTTCTACCTCCTAATTTTTCTAACCTGTTTTTCTTGCATTAGGACTCTGGGCACTTGACCACTGCTAAACAGTGCTAAAGTGCATATGCTCTCTGTCTAAATTGTATTGTTGATTGGTTTATCCATGGTTGGCATATTTGATTTACTAGTAAGTCCCTAGTATTGTGCACCAGGTGTGCCCAGGACCTGTAAATCAAATGCTACTGGTGGGAATGCAGCACTGATTGTGCCACCCACATGAGTAGCCCTGCAAATGTATGTCAGGCCTGCTATTGCAGGGCTTGTGTGTACTGTTTTAAACTGCTATAATGACCTGGGAAGTGCGCCCATTCGCCATGTCCAAACCTTCCCTTTTATTACCTGTAAGTTACCTCTAAGGTAGGCCCAAGGTACCTACCTTGGTACAGGGCATATAAAATGTAGGACGTGTAATGGTGTGTTTTATATGTTCTGATAGTGAAATACTGCAAATTTCGGCTTTCAATATTGCACAGCCTATATCTCTCATTGGGTAACATTGGGATTGATTTAAAATATCTTTTAGGTAATTTTTCCCACTGATAGCAGATGGAGATATGGAGTTTGGGGTCTCTGAACTCACAAATTAAAATGACATCTTTTGGTGAAGTTGATTTTTGAATTGTAAGTTTGAAAATGGCACTTTTAGAAAGTGGGCATTTTCTTGCTTAACAATTCTGTGCCTCTGCCTGTTTGCTCAATACACGTCTGGGTCACAATGACAGGTGGACTGTTTGTGTATTCATTCTAGATAGTGATACAATGGGAGCTGAGGTGTGCCCTGCATATGGGATGGGTCTTCCTGAGCTAGAGCTGTAGGAGGAGTAGACACGTGCACCTGAATAGGGCTATGTCTGCCCTCAAACAAAGCAGTCTCCAACCCCCTGGACTGTGTCTGGGGCCAGGAAAGGGAAAGGCAGGGTATTGTGCAATACAAAGACTTCTCTTTGAAGTTTGTCTAATTCAAAGACAGAAAGGGGCATCAGTACGAGAACTCTTACCCTACAAAGTTTGAACACTTCTGGACTGAGGACATTCTGCCAGGAAGGGTAGCTGGATGCTGTCTCTGCCTGTTGCTTTGTTGTCCTGACCAGCTGCTTCTGTCCTGAGAGTGAAAGAACTGGACTTCGCTTTCTACATCCTGCTTTCCAAGGTTCTCCAAAGGCTTGAACTGAGCTTGCCTCCTGTTAAGAAGTCTCAGGGCCATCAAAGACTTCACCTACCAGCGCCTAGGCTCTCTTGCTGAGAGTCCTGACTTGCCAAGTGGTGCCACATCCAGCCCATGGGCCCTTGGAAGTGAGCTCTGCTGCAAGCAAAAAACAACTAAGCACATTGACTCCAGAGCAACTTACGAACTGGTGCTGCTCTGTGAAACTTTGCTGCCACCTGCCCTGGAGCCACAATCCCAGCTAAGTGCAACCACCGTGACCTGCAACACAGGCCATACGCCACCGCAGCACCTCCAAAATCTGGCCAAAGCATGAGTCCTGAGTGCTGTAGTCACCAACATCCTTGACACCCGACTCTGACTCTACCGCAGCACCTGTGGCCCCGTGGTGTGATCGAGACACTGCAAAGTCAATGCCTCACATCTTGACCTGTCTCGCCACCGATGTCGCATCACCTCCCCTGCAAGTATAAGGAACCAATGCTTCACCCCCCTGCCTAACAGTAACAAACCAATGCCTCACCTCCCCAGAAGCAGTAAGGAACCAACACCGTACCGGCTCCAGCGACGCCTCACCTCCCTCACTCCAAACAGCGTCTTTATTTCCTCATCATTTTTCAAGGTACTGTACCTGGGGTCTGTGTGACTTTGTGACCGACCCACAGTCCCTCATGAGTGGCGTAGGACTGTTGGGAACAACTCTGTCAAGATGTCGTGATAGCCCCAGTTTGGGCTATTGTGTTTCTAAGCACTTTACTAAGAGTTAATCTTTGAAAATGTGTATCTTTACTTGTGTGTGTGTTGGATTTGTGTCATTTTGCTCTTGTTTTACTCAAATAAATATTGGCTAATTTTCGAAACTGATGTGGAGTGCCTTTGTAGTGTTTTCACTGGGTTACAGCGTGTGTGAACAAATACTTTACACATTGACTCTGAGATAAGCCAGAATGCTCGTGCCAAGCTACCAAGGGGGTGAGCAGGGTTTATCTTAGCTGTGTGACTCCCTTACCCTGCTTAGAGTGGGGGTCTCTACTTGGGCAGGGTTCAAACCACTGCCAACTAGAGACCTCATTTCTAACACCAGGCACATGCTCAGCCTAAGGGTACAGAACTTGGGTTGGGGGACCAGTTGCAGGACAGCACTCCTGACCTGGTGGGAAAGTTGCACAAAATGGCTGCCACAAGCACCCGGGTAGTGCTGGATTCTGGGGGTACCAGTCCCAAAGGAGAGTACAGAGCCTGGAAAAGTGGAGCAGGGGGGAAGTACTCAACCCTGACTACTGTCCGTCCCAACAGTACAGACACTGGGTTGGAGGACCAATATCAGGATACCACCCCTGAACTGGTGGGAGGTAGATTGAAGGAAGTAACCAGTAACCTGGGGCTAACACCCCCTATTCTGAGAAACAACAGAGGTTAAAGAGCCCACGTAGTGCTAAAGCATGTTTCTTATCACTGACTGCTGTCAGTGGCCACTGTGGGTTGCTGTCCTTGTGGACAGAGTTGCCCTTGCATTGAAGACATAAGTCACACCCGAGGGTGAATGGGCCACACCACTACATGGGCCATGGTGGTTCTGTCTGCCTACTGTGATACATCTGGAAAAAAAGTAAGGTTAGGTGCAGCACAGATGGGGTCCGCAGATGAGGAGAAGGATTCCCCCTGGGTTAACTTTGTGGGCCCTGAGATTATGGACAGAGGAATTCAACTGGGTTCAGAAAGGTATAGAAGAGGAATGCACCCCTGCTGTTGTGGGCCAGTGTCTATGATCTATCGCACTTAACAGGGAAGTCCATGAAGGTATTGATTGGTCTACCCTGGCTTTAGGCTGGAAAGCGGTTGTGTTGGACCTGGACCTTTTTGGTAGTGTTATCCCCAAATTCTGTGCCTTCTTCCTCTTATTTTTCTGACCTCTTTTTGTTGGCTTTAGGGATATGGTCACTTTATCACTGCTAAATAGTGCTACAGTACATATGCTCCCTGTCTAAATTGTTTTGGTGATAGGGTTACCCCTGATTCACATATTTGATTTACTAGTAAGTCCCTAGTATAGTGCACCAGGTGTGCCCAGGGCCTGTAAATCAAATGCTACTAGTGAGCCTGCAGCACTGATTGTGACACCCACATGAGTAGCCCTGCAAACGTGTCTCAGGCATGCCATTGCAGGGCCTCTGTGTGCAGTCTTAAACTGCCATTGCGGTCTGGCAAGTGTACCCACTTTCCAGGCCCAAACCTTCCCTTTTATTACCAGTTAGTCACCTCTAAGTTAGGCCCAAGGCAGCCCCACAGGCAGGGTCCAGTGTTTTTAAAAGATAGCACATGTACAGCTGTGCTTCACATATCCTGATAGTGAAATACTGCTAAATTTGTTTTTCACTATTGCAAGGCCTATCTCTCCCATACGGTAACATGGGGATTCCCTTGAAATATTTTTTAAGTGTAATTTCCCATCAGAAGCAGACAGAGATATGGGGGTTGTGGTCTCTGAACTCACACTTTAAAAATACATCTTTTGGTGAAGTTGGTTTTTGAATTGTGAGTTTGAAAATTCCACTTTTAGAAAGTGGTATTTTTCTTGCATTACCATTCTGTGCCCATTTGCTTAGTCCACATCTGGATCAGGATGTCTGTAGGGCTGTTTGGGAATTCCCTCTAGACAGTCACACAAAGGGAGCTGAGGTGTGCCCTGCATATCATTATGGGTCTTCCTGAGCTAGAATGGTGGGAGGAGCTGACATTTGCACCTGTGCACCTGAATAGGGCTGTGCCTGTCCTCACACACAGCAGTCTCCAACCCCATGGAGTGTGTCTGGGGCTAGGGTAGGGAAAAGCAGGGGCTTGTGCACTACAAACACTTCTCTTTTAAGTTTTTTTACTCCAAAGACAGAAATGGGTGTAAGTACTGGACCCCTGATACCACATAGTTCTGGACTGAGGACATTCTGCCAGGAAGAAGAGCTGGATGCTGTAGGAGGGACTGTCACTCTGCCTGTTGCTTTGTTGTGCTGGCCTGCTGCTTACTGTTGTGTCCTGGGAGTGAAAGGACTGGATTTGTCTTTCTGCATCCTGCTTACAAAGGTTCTCCAAAGGCTTGGACTGAGCTTGCCTCTTGTTAATAAGTCTCATGGACATCAAATACTTCATCTGTCAGTGCCTGTGCTCTTCTGCTGAGAGTCCTGACTTGTTAAGTGGTGCCAACTCCAGTCAGTGGGCCCTTGGAAGTGCAAGATGGTGATCTGAAGGAGAAAATCCATGCATCAACGTACTATGCCGGAAGAATCAGCGCAGCATCTGTCTCGTGGCTGAAGAATCAATGCAGCGCTTGCCCCACAGTCAGAGGATCAACACAGGGCTGCCCAGCAGCTGGAGACTGATCCCAGCACCTCTCTTGTGGCTGCAGAATCGATGCAGCACCTGTTTCATTGCGGTCCCATCAACGCAGACCGTCTGGATTTTCCATGCATCATCTCTGGGTGCCAATATTTCTTCGACCCCTCACAGCTGTAAGGAACAGAGGCCACATGTCCGGAAATTGATTCATCGCCTTTCCTGCAAGTGAAGAATGGACACATTACCTGCCCTGCCAGTAAAGAATAGATGCATTGTTTCACCTGCGAGGAAAGAATCAATGCATCACCTCTACTGCGTAGTAAGGAACCGACGCATCGCTTTGCTTTTCGGATGCCTTACCTCTCCTGTGGCCTCCATCGTCTTTGTTTTTGACGCATCCCAGGTACTTTGTGCTAAAGAGATACATCCATTAATTCCTATGGATTAAGACTTGCTTAAACTTTTAAAAGTGATATCTTGACTTGTGTATGTTGAATTATTGTTGTTGTGGTCTTGTTTTGCTCAAATAAATATAGGCTATTTTTCTAAACTGGTGAAGGGTCCTTTTGTAGAGTTTTCACTGTGTTACTGTGTGTGGGTACAAATATTTTACACATTGTCTCTGAGATAACCCAGACTGCATGTGCCAAGTTACTAAAGGGGTGAGCAGGAGGTTATCTTAGCTGTGGGACTCCCTTATCCTGGCTAGAGTGAAGGTCCCTACTTGGACAGAGTAGAAAACACTGCCAACTAGAGACCCCATTTCTAACAGTGGACAAGCCCCTACTCTTCACAATCTGCGGTCATCAATGAATCAAAGATTTGTAAAGCACAGCTAATCAGCCATAGGGTCTCAAGGCGCGAATGAAGGCGTGCTGCTCAGTCGAAGAGCCAGGTCATAAGTGCCTTCCTGAACTGCTTCAGTGATGCGGTCTGTCTGAGCTTGAGGGGAAATGTGTTCCATGGCCGAGCTGCTAGATAGGAAAGGATCTTCCTCCTGCTGTACTTTTCCAGATCTTGGGAGCGGCTGCAAGGGCAAGCTGGGAGGAACGTAGACGTCTGTTGGGTACGTAGAAGGTGAGGCAGTGGTTGAGGTATGATGGTCCTATGTTGTGCAGTGCCTTGAAGGTGTGGATCAGGAGTTTATATGTGATGTGCTTGTTGACTAGGAGCCAGTGTAGGTCTCTGAGGTGGGAGAGTGCGCAGAACGAGAGTAGAGCCCACTTCCTCCAGACATGCAAGTGCTTCTATTAGGTGGACTAGTCCCTACTACGTACAGCCAACATCAACACTGAATGCATATACTGTCCGTAGAGCCACTCCCTTGAGACACCTAAATTCCATTAGGTGGGCAAGCCCTAAAACGCACAGTCTGCGCTCAGTGCACAGACTGTGCATAAAGTCCACTCCCTCAAGAGATGCAGGCCTCATTAGATGGATAAGTCCCTAACATACACAGGCATTGCTCAGTGCACAAGGTGTGCATACAGCCCACTCCATCCTGAGACACAAGCCCCATTAGGTGGGCAAGCTCCTACTACTCAGTCTGCACTCAGTGCAAAAAGCACTACCTTTTCAAAACCACAAAAAAGGGAAATTCACCTGTTAAACTTAATTGACATAAGTATGGCTTGGACCACTGAAATGTACTGCTTATGACCTCCCATATGGCATCACTGATGACATCTGAAATCTATGGCTGGGCAAGTCATGCTGATGCCAGTTACATATAATTAGCATTTTCTTCTCTTTTTAACATCCATTAACTTAGAGATCCCTGACCTAAACATAAGGGACACATCCCCAGGTCCATGTCCAGCTGTTTATGGTGGAGGAGAGGCAAGGAGCGTTGGTTTCGACCTTGCATAAAGAGATGTTGGTGGCTGGATTAGAGGTAAAAGTGGCAGCAAACATGAGATACTCTGACTCGAGGCTCTCTGTGTTTGCAAACGAAGAAGGGTTAAACCAAACAATTTAGAGACTGAACCTAAAGAAATGTCTGACATGCCTAAGAGAAAAACAACTTTGAAGGCATCTCTTTCTCTTTCTTTCTTCTCATATAAAACTACCAGCATCCATGATGTGCAGCATGGTTAAAGTTAAACAAGCCTCTGACACGCCCATCTGCATCTTTTTGTAGGTAACGCCACTCACCACACATGCACATGCCTATAAAAGGGTGCAGGAAATTATTTTTCTCTTTAGTAAGCAATCCGAGTTGAATCGGTAACTAAAAAGAAAAGAAAATGTGCATAAGTGTTTTCTTTTTAAAGAGTGGGGAGTGGAGGCAACATGAGAATGGTGGGGAATTGGCAAAGCAGCATGGGGAGGGTGTTTGGCAAAGCAGTGCTAAGGAGGGTATGGGGTTGGAATTCTAAAGTAACATGGGAGGGTATGCAAAAGCAACAAGGGAAGGTTGGAGGGGATGCAAAAGCAACTGGGGGAGGGTGGTAGCGAAAGTAACACAGTGTTGGGAGAGTAGAGTCTATGGGTGGGGCTAATCAAATGGGAGAAGCATACAAGCAAGTGCAAGAGCAGTGAAGGTAGGGAGAAGCAGCTGGGCAACAGAGAGCAATACAGACTGTTTGGTGAGAGACATGCCTGAGGGGCGCGGTTCGAAAACACAAGCACTCTACTGGACTGCTTTACCCAAAAGACAAAAACAGAGGCCTAGATTTACAAGGCCCTAGCACCTCTTTGCATCACGCTAACGTCATTTTTATTGATGCTCATGTGACTCAAGGAGGCAATATTCGCCGCTCCACATTCACATGCATGCATTGCGCCACTTTGAGACCCCTTGCGCCACATTATGCCTACGCCAGGTATAATGTGTGCAAGCAGGGCATTCTGGCATTAAGAGGCCCACAAAAATGGTACCATGAAATCTACAAGATTTCACTATGCCATAGGCCTGCTTGCACTTTGCCGCACTAGCATCAACATTTTTGGCACTAGTGCAGCAAAGCGCCACAATGGCGTTAAAAATGTTGACGTTATTGGCTTAACGAACATCATGGTGCACCGTATTTTGAATACAGCGGACCCATGGTGTCGTTAGGTGGGGCAGGGGCTACGTAAGAAAACTGGTGCATCAGTGCTGATGCGCCAGTTTCTTATAAATCTACCCCAAAGTGCTTGAAAAACAAGCAGTGGAAGCAGCAATGCCAGCCAGATAAAGAGATTGCAAAGAAATGGTGCTCCATGGGTGGGACAAACACAGGATTGACAAGCTGGGACACAAATAAGAAGCAGGAAAATGAGAGTGACATGGAAAGCCAAATGATGGTAAGCAATGCGCGTGCTCCAGATCTTTCTATGTTCTTTGTAAGCCACAAGATGCGCATGCCCTGTCCAGTAGGCTCAACCTAATAATAATGAGGTCTCCACGGCAACTGTAAGTACTGTTGTTTTACAATCTATTTAATAGGTAGACACACATAACCATGCAATTAACCAGCAGGGTGGACGGAGACAAGGGTTAATACTCTGGTTAACAGTCCTGCATCTCAACAATCTTTCATTTATGATGTTTCTCCAAAAATCAAACCTATTTTCACACCATGGAAGGGATAGTAGGCACAGTATTTAAAAAACAGTAACTCTGGCATAGGTATCTTCCCCACTCCTCCAATCAAAGAGGAGACCCCTACACTGTTCGACAACAACTGGCAGTGCGACCTATGCCTACTGGAATTAATTTTCTGTGGACACATACAAATTACCACCTCACTTAAACCACTGCTAAGAACAACACTGCTTGAGCTCATTTACACTAAAACACTGATGTTTGCTCAGGGGATAGATAAGATTTAATCAAAAAGCCATAGAATAAACGCTATGGGCCAGATTTATACCGGCCTTGCGGTGTTCCAACGCCACATCAGCGTCATTTTTTTTACACTAATGTGGCGTTAGAAGGGGAAAAACGCTGTGCCGTAATTACAAAGTGGCACAATGCTTGCATTGCGCCACTTTGTAACCCCTTGTGCCACATTATGCCTGTGCCAGACATAATGTATGCAAGGAGGCATTCCGGCGCTAGGAGGGGCGTAGAAATGTGTAAGATTCTTTACGCCATTTTTATCAGCATTTTTTAATGCCTGCTAGGTGCAGGCGTTAAAAAGGGTCTCCACTGATTACAATGAGCCTCTGTGTACTTTGCAGGATTAGCGTCATAATTTTTTACGCTAACACTGCAAAGCTCCGGACTAGCGCCAAAAATAATGAAGCTTGTCACCATAACTACCGCCATGGTGCATCATATTTTAAATACGGCTCCACCACGGTGGCATTAGTGGGGCCCTAAGGTGTGCAGGAGAAGTAGCGCTGCACCAGGTGCAGCGCTACTTTTCAGAAATCTGCCCCTATATTCCTTTGGATACAAAAAAAATATTCACCTACTCCTAAGTAAATTACGGTATGTTCAAATTCAGCTTTTATGCACTAGTGATAGGTTTAATTGTACCACAGCTCTTTTACACACGTACATAATGCCATGCAGTTATCAGAACATCATACAAGTAATTAAGACATACAGAAGCACAGTATATGTTGTTTTAATCTACCCTTTTGAAAATGTGAGCTATGTTGCGGAAAGCAAAAAAAACAAAATGAGAAATTAATTACGCAGTGGAATACATTTTCAGTTCTCCATTTTCAAGCTTATATTTTCGGTGGCATAATTCAAACTGTAAAATTAATACATGCTAA
The DNA here is from genome assembly GCF_031143425.1 of Pleurodeles waltl. NCBI lineage: Eukaryota > Metazoa > Chordata > Amphibia > Caudata > Salamandridae > Pleurodeles > Pleurodeles waltl. The sequence continues at coordinate 453,783,468 of NC_090448.1, forward strand.
AATAGCATGTATTGTGTTTGTGCACGTGTTGTTTGGACTTTTTTTTTACTGTTCATGGAGCTGGCCACCTAAATATTAGTCAACTTCTATTTTAATGCAATATATAATACAAGTAAACTGCATTTACTTCCATCAACCTGATCGAATAAATGTGTACCTTGTTATTTTTCTAAACACAGAACTGACAGAAATGTGGTAGACTGTAGTGCTTCTGTTTTGGTATGATATAACTTTACGGTTAATGGATTTGTTGCGCGTTTTTGAAGGTTTTTTTCAACATTTCATTTTCCAAGACGTAGATGCTTTGCTGAAGAGTACCCAAGGGAAATCTATGGGCCGTGTACAAAAATCCATGAAATTCAATGTAGCACGCTAATGATTAAGGCATTACCGTATTAATTACTATAATGCCGTACCTATAATCCTATCTAGAACAACAGAGCGTCGCTTCACCGAGAAACAATTAAATTTACTTTTATGGGGGCGATCAAGTAACTCAATATCAGGAGCCTTGAAGAAGCCTTGATTTGGCGTTAATGTCACGCAGGGTAACCTGCGCCAGAGCAGCCGGGACAAACCATACTTGACACCCAGGCAGACCCCGGGAGCAAGAAAGAAAAGTGTTAGCATTTCTGCCATTTTCAGGAAGCGCCCGGGTCACGTGACCCATAATTAGAATTGGTTGCAAAGATGATTTATCGTGTCTATCGGCGTGTTTGAAAAGGCCGGGTCACCCATGAACGCTGATGAAATTCCAAAGATCTGCTCCCCGAGGAATCCTGACATCTGCCGCCCGCGGTGGCTGCGAGAGAGCCCAGGCCACGCACCTCATTATGGCTCCCCAAAAAACGTCAACATCTTGTCAGCCATAACATTATCCTCGAGAGCTGCGCCTGGCGTGTGAAAGTGTCTTTTGATCTCATTGGCCTTGGTATTCAGAGATCCTCGGGCAAAGAGACAACAATTAAAAAGGAAACACGACCAAAGTATCCTGGGGTGCAGTGTGCACATGTTGCACGCGTGGGCTTTGAGCCCCATTAATGAAGATGCTGCAATTAGTAATGCTGTATCTGTGATGGATTGATGAACGGGCAGACAACTAGCCGGCGGGTAGACAAAAAGGTAGATAGCTGGGTGGGTGTAAGGGAGGATTTCATGGGTGATGGTAAGTGGGAAGGACTGAATCAATTTTTGGTGGCTAGGCAGAACGTGAAAGTGAGGAAGGCCAGCAGAGAGAGAGGGAGAGATGCAGAGTAAGGAGGAGAGGGGTGGGTAAGAACGGAGGAGAGAGAAGCAGATTAGGGGTAGTGAATAGAGCAGTCTTTTTATTGACAGGAAAGAGGACCAAGAGAGCACAGGTATTTCTCGGTGGGGGGTGAGGAGAGCGCAGGTCATTTCAGTGTCAGACTAAAGGGAGCATTTAGACTTCGGTGGATGGCCTGTCAGCCTCCCAGGCAAGCGGCAGACCTGTCCTCCTCTGTCCCTGGCACATGACTGTGCTCCATATATTGAGAACACTACCTGGCTGGCTGGAATGTCACTGCCTTCTACCAAAGTGGAAGTTGTCCATAACAATCAGCTTTCACTTTGTGACTGTAGAATTTCATCATTGGAGAACTTGCAGCCCCGGACCCTTTAAGTGACAGGGACTGTAATAAAAAAAATCAGCATGCGCCAGGGCAAAAGGTCTAGCTTTGGTAAGCAGGTGCAGTAGTCAATTCTATTTTAATTTTTTAATGCATACGTATGCCAGAAAAAGAAAACAAAGAACACACACTGCTTAGCTGCATCAGCAAAATGCCATGTACATTTCAATTTTTTTTTAAAATAACCTTCAAATATATAATTGTAAAGACCATTGTAGATGCATCCTATGAGCCCACTGTACTTGGAACACGTATAGAAATCTTTCTTGGTTTTAATGCAATTCACAGGAAAATTTGATTCTCCTTAGTGTGATGAAATATTTTAAAAAAGAGAAGGATGACTAAAAAATGAAGAAATGTTGAATATTGGAGAGAAAAAAATAATCATCAGGGTAAAATGAATGGCCTACCAGTCCTGGCACTGAGGTGTACTTTATTATAAACAAATGTGCATATGTGAGCAGGCAAGATGCCAACACTCACAGTGCCAGAGAGCCAATGGCTGAAGGGATCTGGCCATTACCCATGTTATATGCTGTGGTGAAGAGAAGCAAAATGCAAATGACAGATGAGCAGAGGAATGTATGAAGAATCCTGACAGAATCCCTGCCTCCTTACCTAACAATAGTTCATAAGAGGCCACGGAATCATTATGAAATTTCTTCACAAACCTAAACGGGTCCCTGTCCAGTAACATGGCTAACAAAAGTGAAGCAGTTGCAGTGACACTGAGGCAGAGGGATGTGAGGATCACACTCCCCTAAATATAGTAGTTTTTTTCTACTAAACCAAGTGATATGGATCTTCTTCCTTGGCTTGCAATACAGCTTATGGTACGTTTTAAATGCCAATGGTCCATGTTAGCTCCACATTTATCACTTTTAGCCTTTTTCTACAGATAGCTTTACCTTTCTCATTATGAAGATATACTGCATACTATAAAAGGTATTTATAGCGTGTATAGGGTCAGCAAATTGCTTTCCATTGGTTGGCTTTCTTGTCATTCAGATTCTCTTCCGTCCAGTTCCTTTTCTTCCTCTTCTTGCAATTGTTCATCCCGTTGCGCATAGCTTTTTCCCATCTTTTTTGGTTGGATGACTTGTATCCTTCCAGGTTTCACATCAGGGAACTACTTTTTTCTTCTGGTTTCAGCACTTTGGGGGTCATTACGACCTCGGCGGTCTTTTTGCAAGACCGCCGAGGGACCGCCGTGCGGTTTGCCGCTCGGCGTATTATGACTGTTGGCTGCTCTACGTCGTTATTCCGAGGGAGAGACGCCAACAGCCATACTTGCGGGCGGCGGGGAAGTGGAGGTTGCTCCACCTCCACCGTCACGCCAACAGAACACCGCCCAGCGAATCACGTCCTGTGATTCGCCGTGGCGGTGTTCTGTTGGTGGTGTGATGTCGGCGGAGCTGCCCCCATGGCTCCCGTCCCCTCCCGGAGGATCGACGGACCAGGTAAGTCGATTGTCTGTTAGGGGAGGGGGGTGGTGGGGTGTTGTGTGTTGTGTGCGTGCATGGGGGTGTGCGTGTGTGTATGTAGAGGGGGGGTGTGAGTGCGTGTATGCTTGCGGTGGTGTTGTGTGTATGGGAATGAGTGCGTGTATGTCTGTGGGTATGTCTGTATGGATGTGTGCGTGTATGTTTGAATGTGGGTGTGCGTGTCTGTGTGTGTGGATGTGTGCGTGTCAGGTGTGTGTGAGTAATGTTATGTTGGGGGTCGGGTGGGGAGGGGGGCCTTGCCACCTTTGGGGGGGTGGCAGGGGTGGTGGGGGGTGTAGTGGAGAGAGTCGGGGTGGGGGTGGGGGAGACCCCTATCAGTGCCAGGGAAGGAATTCCCTGGCACTGATAGTGCTTACCGCCATGGATTTCATGGCGGTTCAAAATGCTGGAAATCCACGGCGGTAAGCCGGGTCCAAATACCGCCAGCAGTATACTGACGGCCGCTGGGCTGGAGACCCAGGTCTCCAGCCCAGCGGTCGTCTCCTCCCTGGCGGGCAGGCGGGACGGAGAACCGGCGGATGACCATGGCGGTAACCGCCATGGTCATAATGCACCAAGGTGAGACCGTCAGCCTGTTGGCGGTCTTACCGCCGGTTCTCCGCCATCTGCCAGGGTTGTAATGACCCCCTTAGTGTGTTTATACGCATTGTCTTGCTCTCTCCCCTGCGTGTTGATTCTCCTGTCACATCCCCGCTCACGCTGCGATCTCTGTGTTTCTTTTCCCTACCCACCCATCATGCTCAGCATTATAACCCCTCAGTTGCTTCTTTACCTCTCTCTGCTCACAGTTACCACTCAACAACAATGTTTATTTGCCCCCCCACACATTGATCCATACCCTTCCCCATTTTTCTAAATGTAAATTTTATATCTTTTAGGAGGGCCTAAAATCTACAATATGTTGCCAGGCCTCTCTTTTCTGCAAATGCACTTTTATGGCCAAGACAGTCATCCGCTATTTTGGAATGTTAAATGATATTTAAAAAAATAGCCAATGCATCCTGATGTATACGCGTACAATGGCCACTGTAGCTTAACGACCCATATGTGTGCATGCATAGTAATACAGGCACACATAAGTAATCACGCTGGGGCGTTCTTTTTTGCCTAGTGCCGTTCAGCATCGGCAATAGCCATTTTTTCTCCTGTTTTTTCGATACATAACCGCACTGGCAAAAAGCTGTGGAAAAGTCAAAAGGTGTATCCTGTTTACTTTACCAATGTAAGATTTTTTTCAATTTCGAGCCTTAGATAAGGTTTTGGTTAAATGTGACACGTTGTTGTTGAGGGTTTTAGTAATGGGTATACAAAGATTTCTCTTCACCTGCAAAGTGTGGCCAAGTTTATCTTTCTCAAAGAGTTTTCTGACTTTGCCTGACTGTACAGAGATGAAATGTAACCCACTTGACCCTATTCCCGTCACTGGTTTCAGCTGCAGAATGTCCTGACTTTGAAGGGCAGGTATCCTATGGAAGGAAATGGCAATATTTGTCCCTGAAGTCACGGAAGGGAATGGAAATGGTACGAGGACATTATGGTGGGTTGGTTTAGGGGCCTCAAGTTATGGGTTGGCACTGGGGATGCTCTGGGCAGCTTCAATGGCGTTCAGAAGTCAAACTGGAGCATTTCACCCATTTGTCTTTTTGTGTTTGAACTGCAACACGGTCAACTTAACTTCCGACTACGGTGAAGGGCTGCAATAAATACAATTTTTCCTTGAAATTTACAATGCATTTGAAACAAAATACAAATTGCAAGTTTTTTAACTTCACCACTTTGCATAACGCTAATTTCAATACTGGGAGAGTCTGCGAGACAGAACAGATAAGTCAGTTTGTGGACGACGGGGAAATCGCTCCTTTCTCCTCGGTAGGTGTAAAAGGCCAGTTTATGAACAGATTTTACCCCTCTAAGGGGTACTCTTAATCAGGCACAGGACACCTGTGTCCCACAACTCCTCCCCTGCTCTTGCAGCCCTTTGGTACAGGAAGGGGAGTGAGCTGTGGGTGCCATGATGGGAGGATTTCCAGGCTCCTACCTCAAGCGACTTTTTGTGGGGCTGAGATCAGAAGTAGTGATTACACTTGTAGCAACATATCCGCTCTGCTGTTGTGATGACCATGGATGTAGTTAGAGAAATGTTATCTGCCTCTCCCCCTTTTCGGGGACCATCGCAATGGCAGATCTTTGCTCAGCACCCACTAGACCATGCGGCCTCACAACATACAATCCACTGAGCCCCTTAATTTGGGGGAAGGTGAGGGTATTGTTGTTGGGAACTGGTTAGCTGGATGGTGGCACGCATCCAAAAATGATTCGAACATCGGATACTTTTGCCCTCAAAATTCTTTCTAGAGCAGCACTGAGGTGACAGGTTTCAGTCTTCATTCTGCAATGACATTGACCCCAGCTGGGGACATGGGAAGGTCTTGCAACATCCTGTGGCGCCTTGGTGTGTTCTTGTGTGGGGGGGGGCAGCTGTGGCTGGTACCCACTGGTCCAGAGATAGGAGACTACCCCTCAGGGATGTAGGAGATTTCACCAGCATAACGTATGTAGAATGAAATTAATTTTGGGGCCTGAGTGCTGGGGACATTCCATCAAGGAACGTAAATGTAAAGAAATGTATATAATGCTGTCATTATATAGACTGCCATTTGTTAGTGAGCTATGCAACATAGGGCAATAAGAATGTAATGTTGTAATGTGACAACTAGGTTATCCACTTACAGATGTAATTTTTAACTTTTGTTATGTTTATGATGTTGAATAAACATGACCTGTGTGCACTCTCAGTAAATCAAAAGTCCGAGGTCTGTCATTGATTCAGTTGATTTGGAGGGGGCGGGATCCAGACTGGTCGTCTCCCAGGCCTATTTGCCCTTGAGTAAGATGTCTTTGTAAGTGACTGGTCTCCTTTTGAAAAATAGCAGTCCACTTTCTAATGGAACAGTATATCGTGGTCGAGAGAGATTACAGAAAGTAATTCTGCTCCACTTAGGCAGGTTTGGATCCATGGACCCTTTAACATTAAATTACTTGTACATTGGCAGTCGGAAGTGGGATGGTGGGATTGTGGTAGTGGATAAAGGAGAGATGTACTTCACAATTAGTTGGGGATAGAGTTGAAGCCAGGCCTTCTAACGTGGTGAATGTGCATGGTTGATACAAAGCAAGCCAAATGGACATGTTTTTAAGCTTGGCCTTCTGGGAGCAAGGGATTATGGGCCAGGATTGAGACTATTTTCATGGCCAGATTCACTTATGACTACTGAATTGATGAGTTATGCATTCCAAATTCCATACTTTTGAGGCCAGCATGAGATATTTATTTTACTTCTCAGAATCAGGTTGGCAGTATTTTGAAAGCGTCATAAGGCCAGATGTCCTTCTTCTTGCAACCAGTTTAGCCAGTTTTTGGGACCAAGCTGTCATCTTTCTGCGGGGATGTGCCTATTTTTGGGATCAGATTTACAACGTTACTGGTAGCAGATTTATATACAGTATCTTGGCAACTTTGGCAACATTTGTGGAGTTAATTGGGTGCATGGTTAGTGCCAGAAATAAGTGTTGGTGGTGCCAACGTGGAGCATTTAAGACAAAGATTAAATACAGGTGCGGCTTTAGACATTGATATGAAATGGTTTAGGATACGTGCAGGTCATAGAGGCACAGCCAGTAATATTTGGAGTGTTTTAGTACACACATTGTAAACATTTGTCTGTGCCCCGACCAATAACAATTCCAACCTCCGTGGTCTGATCCCATCTTCTCAATTGTACAACAACATAAATAGGACGAAAATTCACAAAGAAGACGTTCTCAATTAGAGTCCGTAAAGGAACAGGCAAACGCTGAAGATTAGTCTGTCATGGCAACATGTTATACAACATTTGTACTGTATTGCAGTTGTTTTGCTTTTTCGAGGCATTGCAGCATGTGCGATAGAAAGAACACATTTCATTGACGGAAATATTAGCAAAGGCTATTTTATTCTTTCATGAAAGTAATTCAGCTTTCTTTTCAGGCATGAAAAAGAAGCGCACGTTTTCACATAGGACGGCTTCAATAGCCAGCTGTTAAAAAACTGGAAAATAAATCATAGCGCATATTCAAAATAAAACCCAAGACACATATATCCTGGAAGAGAGGAACTAAAAGAGGAAGCGAGAGCATGAGAGAAAGTGGGAGAGGGAGTGGAAGATAGAGCCGGCAAGAAAAAGAGAAAGAGAGGGGAGAGTGACAGAGAGTGCGAGAGACAGAGAGAAATAGAGAAATGGAGAGGAAGCTAGTGAGAAAGAGGGAATGATAGGGGTAGAGAGAGTAAAATAAAAAGACAACATATTGAGCGAGATAGCTAGAGAGAGAGAGCAAGAGAGAGAAAGGAAAATGGGGATAGACAGACTGAAAGGATCAAGTTGGAGAAACTGTGAAAAATGAGAGATAGGGAGGAAACAAGAGAGAGAGAAAGAGAGAGAGAAAGCAATAGAGAAATACATAAAAAGAGCTGGGTTATGTTAAACTACTACCGCGGGGTGCCGCGAGATATGCGGCAGTGGTATTACCACTAGCGAAGCCAGAGGGGCAATGCACTGTGTACAAATACTATCCCTTAAAGTGAAGACTGAGTTGAAGACAATGATGTGCACTGATAAAGTAGACGCATGAGTCTAAGCGGCTACAGGCATCTAGGCCCAAAGATGCCAGTGTCCGATGATAGAGTACCTTACTTAAAAGTGCTGAGTCACCCAGTCATCATGGAGGCTCCTCCTGAACAGCAACACCTGCTCTATGGAAGATTGCATGGACACTGTTCTGGGGTGCAGAGTTGGCAGGCACACTGTACTTACTGTACATTAACAGCCATGACAGGAAACACAAACATAGGGTCTTACTCACCGAAATAGACTGGATAGCAATGCCCACCAGAACTTCATTTGAATCTGCCCCTGCCCACAGTGTGTTCCATTATATTGTTGCTGCCCCACACATCCCACCTCGCCTCCTCCCTCTAGTACAGTATGGAACGACCGGCGGGTGCTGCTCACTGGCGTAACAAAGGCCCCCGCAGTCTCCAAGAGGGGATGTGGAGAAAGACTTAGAGGCAGAGGGAAGAGCGCGGGATGTAGGAAGAGAGAGAGGAAAATAGAGAATGGATGAGAAAGATGGAGCCTACGAGAGAGATGCCGAGCGAGAGAGGAAACGAGAGATGCGGGGAGAGAGAAGGGTACGGAGAGGGCCAGAGGTGGTGGAGGGAGAGGGAGCAATAGACAGAGAAATGGAGACACTCAAATAGTGAGAGGGAGAGACATAAGAGTAAGAGGCAAAGAGAGATACTGAGCTAAGAAGAGCGGAAAGAGGCCTGTACGTGTTTATGTGTGAGAGGGACGGGAAAGGGAGAGAGAAGGGGGCAGTGTGTGTATGTGTGAGTGAGAGAGACGGGGGGAGAGAGTCCATCAGAGTTTTAAGTAACGTACATGATATCCCTTACATACAGTGATCCCATGTTGCATTGATTAACATAATGCCTAGGGGACACGTGTTTTCATTTACATAAATCTGCATGACACTGACTTAAAAGAAACAAAAAGTATAGCTAATATTAAAAATAAAGTAAAATGGCTTACACGAACTGTCCCTACTAGTGCGGGTTTATATTCCCAAACTCATTGGAACTCAATGAATGTGATGAAAATGACAAAAGGCTGAATGTGGTCTACCATGCTTCCAATCAATGACCTGAAAGTTTCAGAAAAAGATGGAGTCCAGTACCCTAGATCATTGTAAGCTCAAGTGGGGTACGAACTAATGAAACTCGAGTTCTTAGACAGGCCTTGTTCGACCGACCTATTCCACCAGCTAAATGAAACATGCTGGTTTACTTCCCCACCCCAATTTCATACATACACAATTGTTTCAGTCTGCCCTCTGAGTTAGTAAGCGATTGGCACACATGACTCTAGGCACCATAACTCTTCGTTGTTAGTGTGTGTTTATATAACGCTGCATGTCATCCGTCAGATCATTCATGGCACGTTTTTAGTTGTTTAATTGTTTAATACCATTATGTATTATGAGTTTAGTAGAACAGAAATCACACATTTTATTCGAATGGCTTCAATAAAAGACGGTTGTCCCACAAAGATTTTGATATGGGTCACTTCTGTGGTACTTCCGGGTTACTCTGGTATTCTAGGAGCGAGACGGGAATACTACAAGAATGAAACTCACCTGTTCATAGCACACACTTTGTAAATCTGGCCACAGATTTTGCTAATTCCCAGATAATTGCGCAATTTTATATACCTCTGAAGGATGAAAGGCTAAATTTGTGGTGAATGTTCAGCCTTCTGAACTATTGTACCTTCCAAACCTTGAACTGTGTGGAATAGTTAATTATCTTATTGTGCCCGGAATGCCCATCCGAAGTCGCAACTGGCTGCAGGTTCTATGTCCAATCAGGCCGACACTACCTGTCATTCTTCTAAGGTCGAGAAAATGAGCATCATCAAGGGGTGGGTTAATAGCACCCATTACACAAACGCTTTGGTACAATTGACTTGAGTGCAATACATAACAGCTCATTATTAGCGTGTTACCTAACTTCCAACAGTGGAAAAGATTGTCATTAATGGCTGTCTACACCCAACAGCGTTTGCTGAAAACCAAAATCAGACTCGCGCCCACACACGCTCATTGATTGGTTCAGATATATTAACATATCACCTTCCTTCAATAGTCAGGAAAAGACAAGGTCACACGTCGCCTAATGACTTGAGGGCCAAGCAATTCTTTGCTCAGTTGTCCGTGTCTAGGAGGCACGGGAATCACTGCCGAAGCCTTTTAATCTCCATTTTAATTTGCACTGTCTGGAGAGAGGAACTTTGCTGTCCACTATCTTCATATTAATTCCCTGTCAGCCTAACCACCCCTGTTTAAGCCGCGCTTGTTGGCAGGAGTCCTTCCACGTGCTCTTCGCCGGAGCCGTATTTTATTCGTGCGTCTCCAGCCATGGAACGCGCATTTGGCTGTTTACAATTCGCACACACTTTTATGGTGGAGCCACGTGAGATGCACATTTGGCTAAAACACGTTTTTTTCATTATCGTTGATTAAATCTTCCATCATGCCCTTGGTTGAGCATTTCTCTCAAATTCCCATCCCCTCCTTTCCCCAGTATCTGCCTTCATACCTCACTTCAGTAGGCTCGCCCTACGTCCTCATTTGACAAATCTGCCCTCTCTGCTTTCATGAATTTCTGCAAGAGATCCAACTTTGTAGCAACGGTACCCTCAGGGCTCCTCCCACTATCTTTCCCCAGTTGGATAGTAAAATATATCCATTATTGGAGTGCAGTGGCCTTCCTGGGCTCCAATGCCACCTAACCTGCTGCAATGACAAGCTAAGCTCCTGGGGACATAGCCTTCTTGTTATTTTCGATGCACTAAAACGAGAGACGCTAAATGAATATATGGATGAATGACAGCAAAAAGAATCTGCTGGGTTTAATTTTTAATTACTTTTTAAATTTGGTGCGAGCCAAAACCTTTTGATTTTACTAAAATGTTATGCATACTATACTTACTTATAAGGGCTTTTTACCAGACCTCTTTATCCATTGTGTCATTCAGATTTTTCTTTCTCTCACTACAGTATACTGCATGGGCCTGTAAATCATTCTACCTATCTACAAGGAACACATTCACACAGAAAGCAGTCCCCTTTAGTGCCAGGGACTACTATGGCAATGCATCCTTTTTGTGACCATAACATTATTTTAGCTTTCAGCCAATATTTTTTTAATTTGAAGAGGGCTCAGCACCTTCCACAACACATTTTTGGCAAAAACCATGACAAACCAAACAAGCACTGACATCATCAAAACTCTGCTTTACATTTTTTATTGAACACATTTGGAACACAAGTGCATGGGAGCGTCTCACAAAGAAAAAAGCAATAAAGCAGGAGAAATATACACTAGGACATAACACATCACAAGCCAAAATATGACATTCAACATTTACAGTAAAATATGCTAAGCAGAGGCAAAACTCACACATGAAGAAAACATTTACTGAAAAATGCAATAAGCAGTGTGAAAATCCCACATACATGAATCATAATTGTGCTAATTGCTTAGTGGCAGCCCTCAACATTTTGAACAGGTGCAACACCAAATGTGGGATACCACAGCATCTTGTGTGATTCATTGAAAACCTTTTTGAAGAGGTTGGCACCATGTGTACTTCAGTTGAGTTCATAATCTTTATTCGGCTATACCAAAAGTGAGCCATAAAAGTGCATAATAGTATACAATAACACAATAAGAGATAAAACAGTGAACTCATAAAAGTTGGAAATAAAATAGATTTAAGTAGTTAAAATACAACTAATACTTGAATTACAATAAGACTTTTCCTGACATGGATAGCTTTTAGGCTATAGTTTGCCACCCTGTAGCATACATTCGGGGAGTCTAAGGCTAACAGGAGTTTCAATGCTTCCTGATGAGTTCTTATATTAAGTACATGGAAAAGTGGTTTAAGATAGGTGACTCTAATGTGTTAATATAATTTACAGAATAAGATGAAGTGCAAGGTGCTTTTTTTGCTAACTGCATCACAGGGGCATCTGTCTGACTCTAAAGAGCAAAGCCTGGTATAGGGAAATGCTACTAAGTGGTGAGCTATACCCAGTCTAAGTCTGGTTAGCACAAACCTGTGCTGCGTATTGGTGACCATGGAAAGATAGCCAAATCTACTTACATCCAAAGAGAATGATATGTAAAAACCAACAATGGTTTTAGTAGATTCAGTTAGCTTCCTTGCGTTCGCTTTAAATTCCATAAAAGAGTCCTTGATGGATTATTTGAAAATGACAGCACGTCCTCTGGGTTATGTTTTACAGATCTGTTAAAAACAGATTTAAAGGATTCAATAAAAGCTATCCAGGGTATACACATGGCATTATCCAGTTTCAGACAGTCCAGTATAAGATCTTTAGTAAACCCAGTGGCTTCCTTAGACCATATACTATGCCATAAAAGCAGGGGTCTCACCTGTAGCACATCTTCCAACTATTGTAACTATTGTAAACCCGTTCCGTGGTGTGTAATCCAATTAGAGGCTGAGGTGGGTAGACATAACATACCTTTTAGGAAGCAATTCTCTTCTATTTGTAGGGTAGCACTTTTGGTGTGGCCCCACACCCCGGCACCATATGTAACTGTAGAGACAACTATGGCCCTATAAATATCCAACATGGAGCCTATGGGGTGGCTCCCATGTTTGCCAGCAAATCTGAATATAGCACCTGATTTTCTTCTAAGTTTGTTCCTACCCGAACAAACCAGCTGGTCCCACTTACCGTTGCTAGAGAATATTACCCCCGATTGTTAAAACAGTCAACAGTACTCATCTCCATATTCTGAATGTGAAAGCTTCTGCATTTCTTTACCTTCTTGCCACAAGCCATAGTAAATGTTTTGCATTTATTGATTATCATATCCTTAGATGACATAAACTGTTCAAATCCACACATTAACTTTTGGAGTCCCATAGGTGTTGCATAAAATAGAGCAGGCACTGGGCAACCGGCCAAGTACGGGGGATCGGCCTGTAGACCCTGCAATTGTTTATCTACCCCATTAATGTATAGAGAAAAAAGTAACGGGGCAAGGATGCAACCTTGGTGGATACCTCTACCTATCTTGAAAGGGGTGGTGCATTCTCCAAGTTGGCCAAATCGGACTTTGCATGTCAAATCGCTATACAGATCAGCCAAAAAATTGATGATATACCTGATGCGCTTAGCTCAATTAGGGTGGACCATAAAAGAGCATGTTCAACTAGGTCAAAAGCACTACTGAAGTCTGCAAAGCATAAATATCGAGCATCTTTCTTTACCTTGGTATTCTTCCCTATAATTAGGTCTAGGTTAACACATTGATCTATGGTCCCTTTTCTAAAACTAAACTGAACCGGTGATAAGATGTTATTTTCTACGACCCAGTCATTTAATCTTTCCAATATTATTCTACTACATGTTTTCAAAAAGGAGTCCAGCAGAGAGATTGGTCAATAGTTTTTTGGGTCGGTCTTATCTCCCTTCTTATAAATTAGTATGATGATGGATGTGTACCATGTCAGCAGGATATCGTCGGATAAGGCCAAGTTGAATATTCTAGTCAAAATTGGTACCCAAAAAGAGATGTTATATTTAAAACATCCACTGGAACACCATCTGGTCCTGGGGCCTGTCCTTCAGCTCCGGCTAGGATAGCAGAGTGAACCTTATCTGTAGTGATCTCTATAGAATTAGGTTGGCCCTGCTTGATCTGCCCGATTATATCTACTGACCCAGTCCCTTCCCTGAAGACCTCTGAGTAATGGACCACCCATGTTGCGCAGTCTACACTGGATCCCAGATCTGATGGCATCCATTCTGAGAGAAAGGGGGCATTAATGGTACCCAGAACAGTTTGGTATGATTAGTCGCCAAGGATAGTTTGGACCATGCCTCTTCCCTTAGTTCCTGCATATAGGCGGTAATAGTCCCAAAACATTTTAATAACAGGGGGACCTCAATATCCTCCTGTAGACAATAAGCAACTTCATGCTGGCAGCCACATATAACATCCTGCAGAATATCAGCAGACACAATGTCCTTCCATTTCTGTCTCACCTCCGTGGTTCTGTGTACTTCGGTCTGGTTCGGGGTAGTGTAAAACACATCCCTTGACCCCCAGAAGGACATAGGAAGAATAATCGGGTCATGACTGCTAAGAAGTGTCAGCACAGTATAGGGTGTGTCGCTGCCATTTAGTGCAAAGGATGACAGAATAATGTAGTCTATAACAGAGGTTGAGTTGGGGCCCCTGTGAGTTGGAATAATTTTGTCGGAAATACCGTGCTTGCGTTCCACAAGCGTCAGGTCATAAGTGGACAACATCAGATTAAGGGCTTCTCCATACTCATTGTGAAAAAAATGAGCACATCCTGTCCCATAGGGGGTAGTAAATTCACAGGACCGAGGGGAGGTGCGTGTGCATCGCTGGATATTAAAGTCCCGGCCCAAATAATAATGGGATTGGAGCTGATGGATTTTAGAAACTTGTTTAGGCTTCGGTTCATGGCATGGGCAACCCTACATCAAGTGGTTTTCAAGATGTTATTATAGTAGTTAATTATGACCATCTGTACCTTATTCTTGTGTTTAAGCCACAAGAGTTGAAAGTTTGTGGTCTCCATAGAGATCTTTTTAACCACTACAGGGAGTTTGTTAGAAATAAGCACTAGGATCCCCCACCTTGGCCCTCCCAGATGGTGATGGTGTAGCTGGCAATGAGTGTGAGGTAAATCCATGCACATAGGCAGGTGAGGTACACCAGGTTTCTTGGATGAAAAGCACATCTAGCTTACTGATAAATGCACCCCATTCTTCAGTCATGGTTTTGCCACGTAGGCCCTGCACATTCCATGTAGCAAGATAATGGCGCTCGATTGTGTAATTGACAGGTTCCTGACTACATGATTCTTCACTGCTGTAACTTACTGCAGTTGGAGCTGCCTCAGTTGGTTCCCCATCCCCATTGTATATTATATCCCTAATGTCCATCTCATCCTTGTCCTGCAGGACTAATGGTAGTCTATTAGGGCCCAGATCCTTCTTATGGTTGGTTGGTCCTTTACCCTTAACCTCGTCCTCTTGCAGACTACAGACCCCTCGTTTACCAGTCAGTCATTATCTGACAATGAGCTTAAGATCTGATATTTATTGCTTAGTAGTATCGGGGTGGTAGAGTGAGCATTGTTTGTGAGATTGCGGAATGGGTATGTCAATATAGACCGTGACGGCATACAGGGCATGGATCTATGTCCTGACTGGCCCGGTTGCAGATGTCTATAAAATACACCTAGCGGGAACAGTTCCGGGGAGCTTCTATCTAGGGGGCGAAAAGAGGCCCTGCACAGGATATCCTTAACCATCCAGGGGTTTCTAAAATTAATAATTACACAGTCCCTCCCTTGATCTTTCCCTAGGGGGCCCACCCATCCTACTCTCTGGGTTAGGATTATCTGGTGGGCATCATTCATTGAAAAAAGATTGTTCAGCGCTAACCAATGCATAACCTTGTTCTTCAGGTCACCTTTTTGTTCAGTCTGGTCAGCCCGTAGAGGGGGGATTTTGGTCATGATAATTACATAGGGACAGGACTCAGGGGGTAAATTACCAAATGGCAGTTCTTCTCTTGTATGTAGGTAGGCAGAGCTATCTTTCCAGGGGTTCGTGGAAAGGTATCCTGGAGCTGCATGTTTTGGTGTCAATTGAGGGTCATCTGGAGCGGAACCCGGTGGTCTGCTCTTAGAGGCTATATTCTACGCACTAGGATGATCAGTGTTTTGGGTCTCCCCTGGTTGCCTAAGGTGAGCTGTATTTAGGGCTTCCCTTACTTGCCCTTGTATAGGGACCCCAAGGTTAGTGCTTGTTACAGTTCCTTGCAAGTCTAATGTATCTGTGCCCTGTGAATCATATGAGTGGCCTGGCACACTAGGAATAGTATTTTGTACCACAGGGTTCTTATGGTTAGAGGACAGTGTTGGTGGGGGGGGGGGGTTTCTGGCAGATCTCCAGAATTTTTCCCACCTCCCCCTCCAATTTATCCAGTTTAATAAGGATAGGTTTAAGCAGATTATCAAGGAGGAGAGTGAGATCTTTCCAGTCAGTAGGTACCATATTTTCGCCCATGATAGGGCCCAGGTGGCTATCCGCCCCCTTCTGCATCGTTTCTTTCTTTTTAATATGGGTGACTGCCTTGGAGATGTGGGGTTATTACTTGTGGGGGTCATTGGCTCTATCAGGGAATCTCCATTCATCACAACCACTGTGTCAGCTGAGGGGTGGATAGCTGGTGTATATTCATGTGGTGCTAGAGTTCCCCCTATCGCATCTCCCAATCCTGCTGTCCCCAGGGATAAGCGTCTTTCCGGAAGGTCAATTTATTTTGAGATGACCCCTACCGCTCTAACTAGGAAGGAGTCAATTGTTGTGCGGCCGGGTTCCGTGTCTACCTTCTGCCCCCCAACCTTTCTCTTACCCATGATATAGTTATAGATTTACCACCTCCTTAAGTAGTCGTATGCTATCTATGGCTTTGTCCCTGGAATCCTGAGATTTTGGTGTTAGTTCTGGCTTAACTGCAGTTCAGTCCCTGTCACACTATACGATGTTTCCGCGGTAAGCCCTATGGAAACATTGTGATGATGAGGGTGAGATTGACGGCTTGACAGCCGCCTCACCACCACAGTATTAGTGTTGTGGCGGTTCAACCGCTCAGCTTGTAAGGAGGAACTTAGTCAAATATATAGACATAAAAAATATAGAGGGCCACAATATCATCAAAATATATGTAAGTATTTTGAATTTGACCTATTACACACCATATTAACTTTAAACTAAATATTAACACTAAAAATAATAATATTTTAAAAAAATATACTTATAGTAAATAATCAATAAAACGGTATAGCAACAGACATTAAATACAATATCTATTTTAAAATATAGCAAACAATAAAAACACAAATCAAATTAATTACATTTACAAACACTAGACTATCTAAGAAAATATACAACACCGTTAAATAAAAAATGCATTAATTACTAATTACTATAAAAATATATATAACATTTACATTAAACTAGATTTTAAAATTAAAATGAAAAAATATATATTAAAAAAATGAAAAAAACAGTTTAAAAAATAGACTTGGAGTAGTCTACTACACTACTCCCTCTCCAAATTGACCAACAGCAGAGAAAGTGTTGGACTTTGGAGGGGGTCAGATTTACTATTCCTACTCCAAAGAAAGTAACAGGTAGAAAAATGTAGGACTTTGAGGGACTTAGATTTGCTATTCTGACTTTCTCGTAACTAACAGTAGGGAAAAACATGAACTACGGAGGGGTTAGATTTATTATTCTCACTCCAACGTGAGCAACAGTAGAGATACTGCTGGACTTTTTAAGGATTCTGATTTACTATTGCCACACTAACATAACAAATAGTAGGGAAAGTGCTAGACGTGGAGGAGTTAGATTTACTATTCACACTCCAGTCTAAGCAACAGTAGGGGAAAGTGCTGGACTTTGGAGAAGTCAGAGTAACTTTTCTCACCACAGACCGAGTAACCGTAGGCAAATTGTTGGGTTTTGAAGGGGTCATGTCAAAAAATCCTACTCCAACCTAAGCAACCTTACAGAAAATGTTAAACTTTAGAAAGCTCAGATTTATATTTTTCTATCCTAAATTAATACAAAAATGATATATACATATAATAAAGTAATCATAAAGTATATTTCCACAAGGATATTACAAATATTTTAACATTATATTTCATTTACATTTTACGTTTTAACATATTAACATATAAAAATATATTTAAAATTACATTAAAAGCTATATCAATTAAACATTTAAAGAAAATGATTTAAAGTACTTCCCACCGTTTTACCCTAAATTCCAACAGCATCAAAAACAAATTAAATAACAGAAAAATAACCATACAAATTATAAAAAATAAAATAATACTTTAAAATGAATTACTATAAAAAACATAATCCTAGAATAATGAATTAATATCCAAATTATTAAAAATAATTAAATAATTAACACAATCAATTATCTCGTTTAACAATTAACAAATACAAATTACCATATTTTTAACATGTTTTAAAGTATCAAGTCATTTAAACAAATATTTACATAATTAGCTATCAAATTAACAAAAGAAAACTTATTGAATTAAAAAAGTTACAACCCATTAAAAATAAATATTTACAAAACTTCCCACCCTATTAGCCTACAAAAACAACAACCTGCCAAAAATGTGACATAAAATAAAAATCTTAAAACATATTACCAAAACCAAACACACTAAAATAATTAAAAAATACTTAACATTAACATAATAACAACTTGTAACACAAAAGTAATAAAACTCAACCTGGTTAAATAATTAAAAATATTATTTCATATAACTATATTTAAATAAAAGAGGTAAGTGCTTAAAAAATACTCTCACCTTCTGTATTCTGTTCCACCATATTTTTGACATCACAATATTTGTGCCACAATATTTGTGTCTCACAATATTTTTGAAACAATATTTTGAGGACTATCACCTGTTCTGGGAGGAAGCAAAATTTTCACTATTGCTGCCCGATGTGCACATGTCCTATAAAGGAAAAAAGGATATGCTGCTGCTTTGCTAGTATTAGAAACTGCACTCCAAAAGGTCCAGCACTCTCTTCTAATTTTACAACACCCTATTTCATAGGGTAGTGGGCTACCAAGGAAGTGTGGACCCTTTTTTCCCTCAATTAAGATACATAGAGCTGCAACAGAGTATTGGTAGGCCCATCATTATTCCAAATCAATAGTCCAAATCTTCTCTTCACAATAGGGTTTTGAAAAACACGTTGAGCCAAGTCAGTAAGTCCAGTAGATATTTATTGTGAAATATATAGAAAGGAACAACAGCTGACACATGTTTTGCCCCCTGGCGGTAGGTGAACCTGGGGCTTTCTCAAGGCTGTAAGAATATTGAAATCAATTAGAGAAAAAAACTCCCTTTTTAGAGGAGAAGAAATGTTTAAACTATCACCCAGAATGCATAGAAGAAGTTAAGTTTTTCAAGTTTTTCAGAGAAGCAGTTATCTCCATAGGATACCACAACAAAACACTATGGATGTGGAGTCAAGCTGATAGGGACTGGACTACTTTTGGTCCACTCCAAGGCGCAAATTGAGCACGTGTTTTCCAGATGGAGAAAGGCATCCTAGGTGGCTGTGTGTAGAAGAGGGAGTTCTTTTTGCGGACTCGGTGGTCTCACACACCTTATGGTGTCATGATTCATCATTTGACCACCTAGCCCCACCCAGGTAAGATGATACTACCTGGGCGGACTCAATCTCATTGTTAAAGGAACTATTGAGGGAGTGCTGAGATTAAATCTGACTGGATATTTTACAGGGATCCAGATAGGGGCATGATAGATAAATGAAATGATAGATAAATGAAATTACCTCACAAATCACCTGTTTCGATTTGAGATAGTTTAAAATAGGTGCTTGTGGGTAAGACTAAAAAACTGTATTGAGGACTTGGCTGAGGACTTGGCTGAGATTAATGACCTGTCTGGAAAACATGCGCCCAATTTGTGCCTTGGATTGGACTTAAAGTAGTCCAGTCCCTTCCAGCTTGACCCCACATCCGTAGTGTTTTGTTGACTTTCTAGTCCAATCAGGAGTAAGTGTGGGGTTGAACCACTCCTGACACTCTCTTTTTGTGTTTCATCATCTCCATAGGATATACTCGTCTCTCAAAAAGGACTCATATTTGAGATTGAAACCAATATGGAATCAATTTATAGGTAAGTGCTGGCAAGTGACTAGAAGAGAAATGGACATTTATTCTAGAGAGGAAGAAAATAAAAATTCAACAAGAGAATAGATGCAATCAAGATCACCCCGAGTGTTAAATTGAAAAAGCAAAACCCCAAGTTGAACAAGGTAACCTCTGTCCTGTGTTAATATTTTTCTATGATTATTCCAAGGATAAAGCCGTAGAGAAGTGAGAAAGAAAGTAATGAGTGTGAGAAATGATCAGAAAAATAATCCAAAAAGTGTATATATAGAAGAGCCTTCCACCCATGCAAATTTCAGCAGAATTATATGATACCTATTCATCTGGTCTTAAGAATATATCCATTTTAAAAGTTCCTTATCGTATATTGTTGATCAGAAAAGCATATCTGTACAGACAAAAATTTATGAAGATCACATATGTTTCTGTCACCCCCGTATATAGTTGATACAATTTGTAAATATTATGTCAGTAAACATCAATTTAACACAGCTAGTGACTGCAATATAATCGAAAGAAAAAATTAATCAAGGTACATTTTTCTGAGCACTTATTATCAATTATAACATCAGCAAATAACGTATAATCAGAGGGGCGGAAAAAGAACCACTAATCTTAGAGGATATTTTTTACTTTGTTCATTTTCCCTGTTGGAACAATAGTGTCTGTAATAAAACCCGGTATGAACTATTTATCACTAAGTTAGATTATTCACGTAACTCAGAGAATTGTGTCTGCTTTAGTAATAATGTCCCTAGAAAATTCAGAAAAATTCATTTGTGTTGGCAATGTTACATAGTTTGGACCTCTCATGGGGAGGGAGGAAAATTACGATAGCCGATACTTTATGTTAATTCTACTGTAAACTTTAGATCCAAAGTAAGTATGGCTGTAATTTGCTACATCATGATGATTATAGATATCCTGAAAATTGTATTTTTAAGCTTCACTCACCAATACAGTATAAAACGAGAGAACATGCTTGAGAATGTCACGGGATAAATCCCTGGCCTTGAAAAAAATGAACCGAGATCTGGTGACTTAATTCAGTGCCATATTTGATGGAGATGGAGATCTTGTCCTACTTCTGTCTCCGTCAGGGGGCATTTGCTCGAAAGGCACAATGGCAGCCATATTGAAAGGATGTATATAGAAATCCTAAAATCATGTGCCATGGCATCAAATATGATGGAGATGGAGATCTTGTTCTACTTCTGTTTCTATCAAGGGGGATTTTCTCGAAAGCCATAACGGCGGCCATATTTGATAGATGTTATATAAAAATGCTGATATCGTGAGTCATCGCTATCGAGGCTGTGGCTAATTTGGAAAAGAAATTTGGAAAGAAATTATAAATAATAGTGGCCTACCAATACTCTTTTGCAGCTCTCCTTGTATTACCTGTTCTCTGAAAGAGAAAAGCTTGCACTGTTTCTGCCTAAGGTGTACCTGTTCTATTATTAAGGTGTGTTCTGCTGCTATAGTCACATCTTGTGTGAAATAAAATGATATATTGAATGCACTTGATCCTCCTGTTGTTAATCTTATGGTGGGCAGACAATAGTGATCATTTTAGCTCATCCACGTAATTATTTTAATATAGGTCTCACAATTTATCAAAGAGAAAACATAAAAGTCGACATAAGGGACAAAACCTCACCCAAACTAGGGAACTGCTAGCTAAGAGGCATAAACACCAGCATGAAGTAGTACTCACAGATGATAGCCTGTGCTAATTGTGGACCGACTTATGAAGCAAATTACAATAGGTAAGGTCATCCTATATCAGTAAGTACATGTACAGTAGCTTGAGAAGAGGGTTGGCTAGTTCTTCATGGAGTTTTGCTTTTCTTGTGTGTTCATGTCTTTTTATGGACAGTGCATGAAAGCCCTTTAACTCAGCTCACTCCCAATTTAGTATGTTAGCTACATGTGCTCTATATATGTGAAAGAACCATGTGATGTTCCTACCAGTAGTTTATCAAAGAAAGAGGGTAAAGAGGGACCCCCTGCTAGGGATAATGGTGTAGAGGGCAGGGAAAATATGAACATTTCAGAAATATCCAAGGCAACATTACTCATTCATATCCTGACACATTTACTATTTATGGCTCAGACAGAATAAAAAAATTACATTCATATCTGTATTTAATAATACTCAATATAAATCTCATTTTCCTAACTTAGATATAGTCTTGTAAATCAATATTGCACATTTTTCAAAACAGTATATAAAAACATACTACACAACCCACATTCTCACCAAACATGCCATCTGACACACTCATAAACTCAAACATCTTCACCCTACGTAAAATATCTAACAAGATAAGCTTTCCATACATTTTTGTGAATATCATCACATGTCAAATTCTATCCCAAATCAATCTTTAGAAACACAGGCCCGTATTTATACTTTTTGACGCTAAACTGCGCTAATGCAGTTTAGCGTCAACATTTTTTGCGCCGGCTAACGCCATTCTGAAGCGCCATGCGGGCGCCGTATTTATTGAATGGCGTTTGCCGGCGCAAGCAGACCGGCGCTGCCTGGTGTGCGTGGAAAAAAAACACGTACACCAGGCAGCGCCGGCGTTGGGAAAAATGGCGCTAGGGCGTCTTAAAAATGGTGCAAGTCAGGTTGATGCAAAAAATCGCCTCCACCCGATTTGCGCCATTTTTAACGACGCCCAGACGCCATTTACATGACTCCTGTCTTAGTAAAGACAGGAGTCATGCCCCCTTGCCCAATGGCCATGCCCAGGGGACTTATGTCCCCTGGGCATGGTCATTGGGCATTGTGGCATGTAGGGGGGCACAAATCAGGCCCCCCTATGCCAAAAAAAAAAAAAAAAATTATACTTACCTGAACTTACCTGAATGTCCCTGAGGTGGGTCCCTCCAGCCTTGGGTGTCCTCCTGGGGTGGGCAAGGGTGGCAGGGGGGGTCCCTGGGGGCATGGGAGGGCAGCTGTGGGCTCATTTTGAGCCCACAGGTCCCTTAACGCCTGCCCTGACCAGGCGTTAAAAAGAGGCGCAAATGCGGGGTTTTTTGACCCGACCACTCCCGGGTGTGATTTTTGCCCGGGAGTATAAATACGACGCATTTGCGTCGCAGTCATTTTTTTGGACGGGAACGCCTACCTTGCATCTCATTAACGCAAGGAAGGCGTTCACGCAAAAAAATGACGCTCTTTACTCATACTTTGGCGCTAGACGCGTCTACCGCCAAAGTATAAATATGGCGTTAGTTTTGCGCCGAATTTGCGTCGAAAAAAACGACGCATATTTGGCGCAAACGGAGTATAAATATGCCCCACAGTGTATCTGTCTACTTTCGGTGTGTTGACAAATGGCAATTTCTGTCTTAAATCATTTTTCAACAGCACAATTTATCATCATGTACTTTTAATATATTTAAAATTGAGTTCAAAATAGAAACAATATTATTCAGATGTTATGCCTTGTATTCTTTATCCCTTGTCTCTCCAATATTTATTTTAAAAAGAAACACAATAATATTCAGTCGTTGTGACTTGTGTTCTTTAAAGGATAAAGAAGATACAAATTGTCATGTGTTGATATTCAGAAAATGTGTATGTAAAGCTTATCCTGTTGTGTATTCTATGTAGGATGAAGATGTTTGATTGACTATGTGAGTGTGTCAGAGGGTATGTTTGGTGAGAAAGTGGTTTGTGTATTATGTTTTTTATATACTGTTATGAAAAATCTACAATATTGATTTAGAAGACAATGTCTAATTTAGAAAAATAACATTTTTTTGGTTTATTGTTAAATAAAGATGAATGTAATAAATATTTAATTCTGTTGGAACCGTATATAGTAAATGTGTTAGTATATGAATGAGCAAGGTTGTCTGTGATATTTTTGAAATGTTCCAACTAATAGAGCCACATTTCATTTACTTACACTTTGTTTTGTGAACGGATGTGCTACTGCTGTCCATATTGTACCTTTACTATTTAATGAAGCACAACATAAAACTTTCCACCTTTGAAAAGACAAATGATTTGCCTTGCCTATGCTTTTTTTAATAGATGTTGTGAATGGAAAGGTGAACCGTAATAAAGTATATGAGCACAATTAACATTTTCTTTTACATGTGAAACAAGCAGTTTTTTAAAATATACTACAACACTTTGCAAATTTAAAAAAAACATGTTGATAAGGGGCTCCATGGACTAGATAACACCTTTTACCAGCTTTGCAATTTTAGCCAACATCAATAGCATTGTGAGGTCTTGAAAGTGCTAAAACAAAACTACAAACCCACAATGCAGCACACTCTTGGCTGAAAAGCTAGGGTTAGCTGATAGCATCATTTGTCACAGAGCATACTTGTAAACCCCCAAAAATTAGTTCCTTGACTTTTTTCCTTGTAGGCTGAGATAATTCTTCAAATATAAATGCAAGCATATTACCACAGATTAGCTAACGTTAATGCCCCTGGGGAAAACAAATGGAATGTTCAGAAAGGCATTATTTATCAGAACAATGCAAGCAGCAGTGGCTTAACCTGTACTTAGAGACATTTCAAAATGAAAAAAAAACAATGTGCTGATGCCCCTCTTCCTGAGCCTGTACTCGGCCTAGAGATTGGTGTGATTTGGGTGGAGCATTTGTAACACCCAGCCTTCAACAGTTGCAGCACATGCTGAAGGTGCTGCCCCACAAAGGCTGCTAGTTATGTTGAGTTACCAAAATTCAAGCAATGACAGTAAGGTCTGAGCGTAACCAATAAGGCAGCTTTCTGCGCAGACTTGTGGGAGTTAGATGTGAATTTCAGAAACTGATTCCCTGTGCCACCTAAAGCCCTGCAATCACCAGTGTATTGGAAAAACTTCGAACTGATAAAAGCAGCCAGGAGAGAGGGGAAGTGGAGAAAACAAAAATATGGCATTTCAGGGTCCCTTTATGGTTACTGCCTAACTGCTTAATAATAGGACATTTAAGGGGACAATATAAAACTGGAATTAATTAATTACTTTAAAGTCTCGCAAAAAATAATCTACAGGAATTCAGTGATTCTCAATGATCCAGAAGTGGCTCAAACCAAAACGTTTTTAGAAGGCAGCCAATTACCTTCCATTCTCAATCATGGTATTCAGCAAGAAAAGTATCCATTTAAAATGTTTTCCTTCTTTTGCTGATTGCTCGTGTCAATACGCATTAACAGGCTTTTCTTTAGTTTTGTAAAATCCACATATCTACATCCATTTAGGGTGTGAGATTCCAATGCAGGAGGGTGATTAAATAACCAAAATTACGTGTATGTAAGCATCTTGCCACATTAGGTCAGTCAGCTGTTGGTAAATGCTTTTGTACCCTTGTATCCACAGGCACATGGATAACCCAAACTTTCCTAAAACGGCAGAGATACCCAGTACAAAACAACAGCACAGGAGCACAGGCACTGAAGACGATGTGGGGATCCATCCAAGGGTTGCAGAGCAGGCAGCAGAATGACCAGAGAAGAAGAGAAGTCAACAGAAGAAAGGTTGTAGAGGAAAACCAGGTAAGTATGGCATTAGGAATAATAATCATAGGCACAAACAGGTTCCCGAGTGTGGATTTTATTCCACTGCACTCAGGAGCTGGACTGCGACTAGGCTTAAGGGAGGTGGACCAACACAGGGGAGTGTGGAAAAACTATACCAAGTCCCCTGCCTCAGCCACTATCCTCAAGGATGTTTGGCTGCAACCTTGGCAATAGCTGAAGTGGCATCACATGCTGTTTGACCCCTACTCATGACATCACAGGAAGTGGCACCATATGCCCTTTGTCCATTGTATCATTACGGGAAGTGATAAACCAACATCTTTCACCCTGGTGACATTACAGTAATTTAATTCAGTAGAGGTAAAAAAAAATACTATAGTGGAAAATCAAAAAATCACATTGAATTGGGAAAAAGTTTATTTTTGTCACCAGCTTCATATTAACTAGACCAGCTACAGTCATCATAATCCCAGATATACGTTCAAGGGCTCAGGCTCTGTCTAAAATGTCCAGGCAAAGATAACGTTTTATAAGCATAACCATTTTTTTGTTTAGACACAACCATAATATGCATAGACAGAGCACCAAAAGCAGAGAGATACCACAGCAAAAGCCGAGGAAAATCTCCATATTCCAATGAAAAACCAGTATATGCCCAGCCAGGCATATCCCCATACACCCAGTTCTGTCTGATAGCAGTAGCATAATTGGAAGCTGACCCTGGGGTGTAAACTTATACATGTTGTCACTGTCAACAAAAATGACATGTACAGTTTGTTTACGTGGGTATCTCCAAGTCACAAAAGATCTTTAATATGTGGAGAATCATCCAGGGTTTTACACTGTCTCCTGTCTTCTTCAACCTTGACATGGAGCCGCTTTGTGCTCTAGTCACAAATAAAAAGCAACAATAATCAACAATATGCTGATGATACACAACTGTGCTTGAAGGTTTCCTCTGATACAGACATATAACAACTCAAACACTGCTTTCACATCATTCAACCTTGGATGTCCAGCACAGCAGACAACATACAGTAGAAACTTGGCACAATGGCATGAACCTTGACGGCTTCAAACCCCAACTCTCACCAAATGCCAAATTACCCCAATTCACTCTAGGCACCAACCTCTCCTTCAAGGAACAGATTGCCAAACTAATAAAGACAGACTAGTAACAGCTCTCTCTTCTAAAGAAAGCTAAACTGTTCCATTCAGAAAGCAACTTTAGAACTGCTGATCAAACTCTTGTAGACTTGTATCTGAATAGCAGTAATGCCCTATTTCATGGCCTCTAAGAACCCATACTGCACCCCTTAGGGGCATCCTACATGCCTGCTGCAGCATGTCACATACAGCATCTGAAGAAATATGATCACATTGCCCCCATCCTGATGGAACTCCTTTGGCTCTCCTTGCTTGTCTGCACCATCTTTAAAACCAGCAACATACTTTACAAAGACATCATGACCAGCATCTCATTTATCTTACAGGCAAGCCTACAACCTGTGGTGGTTCTCTACAGCCAAGACACAATCACACTGTAGAATAATAAGTGTAAAACAAGACAACAGGCTTTTTCAATCTATGCACACAGGATCTGGAACAACATCCACCTATCCAATAGGGTCACCACTAGGCTGCTCCAGTTAAGGAAAGAGTTGAAGACTCAACTTTTTAAAGAACACTACAAGAAGATACATTAATCGTCACACAACTCACCTATTCCTAGTTAACTTCAAGCTTGTCTTTGACCATGTACAGCACTCTGCTGTCTTTAGGCTAGGTTCGGGCTATAGAAATAACCGATGCATACACACAAACATACATTCATACATAAATACATACATACATACATACTTACATACAGAACCAATCTTCACACAGAGTGCGCAGACCTAAACTTGGACACAAATGAGGGCACCAAAAATGCACTCTCGGCTCACAATTTCCAGTCCCTTTCCTTTCCTATAACCTACTTCGTGCAAAGGAAGCATGCTTAGTTTAATCACTGATTTTTGTTGAACATACCAGGTCTGTGAATGGTAACAGCTATGATTGCTTCATTTTAAATACAGTAGGAATAGCCAACATGGATCCAGGAGAGCTAAATCCATGCCAGACATTTTAGAAAAAGCACTCTCTATCTAAATGAGTTGGATTTAATTCAAGACAATTTATTTTTTATGTGGAAATCACACAAGTCTGGCACTGATCCTGCCCTCTGCGACCTATGCTAGCCACCTCTGACATACATTAATTATGTTAGCCATGTATGTAACAAACACCACAAACTGAATTGCCTCTTGGTACTTTGTTATTATTGTCACTCAAAACAACACATTTTTATTTCAAATCTGTGCAAATAGCCACATCTCACCTGTGTGCACCATCTGTGCACCAAACCTGTCTCACAAGTGTGCATATAAACCTATTTTGTCTCCTTACACCTAACTCTGTGGCACCTGTATTCACTAAGCCACATCTCAACTGTGTACACATATTGCCCCCACCCATTATGTGTGTCAGTAGATCACACTCTCATATTGTGATCATATAGTCTAATCTCGTCAATGTGAAACTATGACACCCCTCACATGTGTACACATTGCCTCTTTTCACATATGCAACTGGACTTACATCACCAGCAAAGACATAGGATCCCTTACTAAAGTCCACCTAACACTTATCTGTGTGTACCTGTTAAACTGTTACCTGTGTTCACCTGGCCTTTCACCTGTTTACACAATCACCCCAGCTGTTAGAATTAAAATGGACAGCTTGAGATGTCTGGGATTATCCAGCCCATCTTAGTTGTGAAAGATGTAGCCCTGAGTCTCTCTCTCAAAAGCAGCCAACCTTACTCTCCTCTGTGTGAACATAGTTCTTGCTCATCTCTGTAAAACTAACCTCCTGACACATTCAGGCCTTTATCCCATCTTGTCTGCAAATTGCTCCACAACTTGTAAACAACAATTCTTCTCCTTTTCTCTCATTTGCGGTTAACCCATGGAACAGAGGGAATTTGTTGCCACTCCTGATGTCAAAATCATGATCTGTATGTACCCATCACATGGTTTAAACTGTGTGTATTAATGCTTAATTGACGTAAAGAGGTGCACTGGAAGTCAATATTAAAGTACATTCACTGTAGTGTTAGAAAACGCATGTATGATGCGCCTTAACATTATTAAATGAGAAATAATCATTAAGTGTAATTTTAAAATCATCCTAATGTTATTTGAATGTATTTGAATTTAAAACAATGACAGTTTATGTAATGTATGCACTAATGGTTGAAGTTTAATGTCTAAAATGTACGTCAACATCACATCTATGCTCATCTATCAGTAAAGTCTGCATTTATTTTGAATTATTGTGAAATCCTAACCAAATGTATAATTGATGTTTATATTAATGTAGAAAATAAAGGGCCAGATGTAGGAAGCCGTTTGCATGGTGCAAACTGCGAAAATCGCAGTTTGCGCCATGCAAACAGCCTAACGCGATGCTCATTCAAAATTGCGAGTCGGTACCGACTGGCAATTTGTGAATGCGACTCGCAAATAGGAAGGGGGGTCCCTTCCTATTTGCGACTCGCATCACAATGCAGAATTGCTTTGTGACCGCGAATGCGGTCGCAAAGCAATTTGCAGTTACCACCAGTGTCACACTCGTGGTAACTCATTCGCAAAAGGGAAGGGGTCCCCATGGGACCCCTTCCCCTTTGTGAATGTGGGCATAAAGTTTTTTTCAGAGCAGGCAGTGGTCCAATGGACCACTGCCTACACTGAAAAAACAAAACCAAATGGTTTCGTAATATTTTTCATTTTGCAACTCGTTCTCCTTTAAGGAAAACGGGCTGCAAAATGAAAAAAAAAAACTGCTTTATTGAAAAAGCAGTCACAGACATGGAGGTCTGCTGACTTCAGCAGGCCACCATCCCTGTAAGTGCAGGGACTCGCTATGGGGTCGCAAAATGCGACCCACCTCATTAATATTAATGAGGTGGGTCTTTGCGACCCCATAGCGACTCGCAGTCGGTGTCTGAGACACCGTACTGCATCCGATTTTGTGAATCGGAAATTGCGAGTCGCACCGACTCGCAATTTCCAATTCGCAGAATCGGACTTTACTACATGTGGTGCAAAATGTGCACAAGAATAACACAAATTTAAATGTGCCTTAGCTTCACGTTAGACCTTCTAGGCCTGAATTTCTTTAACATGAGAAACTGTTTTTCATTATATGCTAACATGTCATTTCATTGCAGGTGTATTCACATGAAATGTTAGTTTGGACATAAGGGGGGTCATTCTGACCCTGGCGGTAATTACCGCCATGGCGGAGGTCGGCGGTAGCACCACCAACAGGCTGGTGGTGCTCCGCCGGGCATTCTGACCGCGGCGGTACAGCCGCGGGCAGAAGCGGAAAGCCGGCGGTGTACCGCCGACTTTCCGCTGCCCATGGGAATCCGCCATGCTTGCTGCGCCGCCATGGGGATTCTGACAGCCCATACCGCCATCCTGTTCCTGGCGGTTCACCCGCCAGGAACAGGATGGCGGTATGGGGTGTCGTGGGGCCCCTGGGGGCCCCTGCAGTGCCCATGCCAATGGCATGGGCACTGCAGGGGCCCCGTAAGAGGGCCCCACAAAGAATTTCAGTGTCTGCTTTGCAGACACTGAAATTCGCGACGGGTGCAACTGCACCCGTCGCACCTTCCCACTCCGCCGGCTCCATTCTGAGCCGGCTTCCTCGTGGGAAGGGTGTTTCCCGCTGGGCTGGCGGGCGGACTTTCGGCGGTCGCCCGCCAGCCCAGTGGGAAAGCCACAATGACCGCCGCGGTCTTTCGGCGGGAACCGCTTGGCGGGCGGTGACCGCCGTCCGCCGCGGTCAGAATCACCCCCTAGATGTGCTATTGTTTTACTAATAGAGAGTCTTAGAGAAAAACCTTGATGACAGTACATTGAGAGTGCAAGAGTGTGAGGTGACTGTTCCTTATTCATACTTGTTGAAAAGGCTGTCCAGAGGACCAAGGCAGCAGCATTTTAAGGGCTGCCTTGGTAGCTGAAAGTGATGTTGCAAGTTGCACCGTGGGACATGAGAATACAATGGAGCGCATGATGGTGCAATGGAGGGTGTTACCCAATGGCCTTTTACAGTATTAACTAGGACTTACAACAATTGATGGATTAGCAGATTCCCTTGGAGTTTGAGACGTACAGTCCTCTGACCTTCCCCTTTGTCCCCGTGCCTTGCTGAGTGTGCTTAGGCTTACTCTTAACTTTCTAAGAAGGCTCTTAACCGAGCTTCTTA
Source organism: Pleurodeles waltl (assembly GCF_031143425.1). Lineage (NCBI taxonomy): Eukaryota > Metazoa > Chordata > Amphibia > Caudata > Salamandridae > Pleurodeles > Pleurodeles waltl. Next base: position 453,813,878 of record NC_090448.1, read on the forward strand.
AATGCTAACACATTCCTCTTCATTTTTCCAAATCCTCTTCATCCCATTTTTATTTCTCACCTTTTGTCCTCATGTGTTTTAGCTAGGTTTTTCAACTTTCCAATAGAGTAAACTTTTAAGAGTTTTATCCTTTTTACCCCTAGCTTAACTTATTTAGTTGATTTTGACTTGCACTAATGAGTAAGAGAAATGGCCAGTGTTTGTTCTTGAAGCACCTAATTTTGTTATTGATATTCTGTATTGCATTGACCAAGTTTTTGGTTTGTCCTATGTTAATTTGTCTAAATCTATTCAGGAGATTTGGCTACCCAATTGTTATTTTGTATCTTTACACCATGTTATTGAGATTTGTTTACAATAACCTGAGTGTTAGTTTGTAATAAATCCCTTTAACTTTATTTATGTTTTGTGTCCTTATTGTGTGGACAAATTGATTACATTGTACATGAAATGTTTATTGATTGTTATTTAATTCCCTAGTCAAACCACTGCATGGATTCAAAATCACTGACCTCAGAAGTAGAGCATACAGCAATGCTACATCACCCACCTCACCTGTGTGTATAACAACCTCACTTTCCAGTCTCTATTTTGCTATCACACATGTTCTAGTAGACGGGTACTTTATGACACCAAACAATTATACATAGGTTAACTGTCATACTCTATGCTCCCTATGGCAGAATCTGACATGGCCCAGGCCTAACTTCAGGGTTCCCCAAGTACTTTTGTTCTATTTCTACCTCTGGTGACCGTTAGGACTCAGGATAGGAAGCATACCAGTAGAGTATTATAAGCAATTGGGAGGAGTGATTATAAGGGCTTATAGGTGTTTATACCTCTATGACCCCAATTACAAGTTGCAAGTTACTGGTAGGGTGCAACTCCACAACCGTAAATAATGGTACCATGTAGTAACTCCCACCAGTATTGTGCAATTACAATTAAACCCCTTAGAATGGCAATAACGGTGCGGATCAGTTTCACTGGAATTCAGCACAGCGTTCCCTCTTCAAAGGGGTTTAATATGTCTTTTCATCACCTGCTGTGAGCAGGTGGTAAATGTGTGAAGGAGGCTGATGTGCAAACAGGCAGGAAGCAGGAGGCAGAGGGCAGGCAGGGAAAGGGAAAGGGAAAAATGCTCATGGAAGTGTGAACATTGCATTCTCCCACCTTGCGGTAGACACAGTCTGGATGAGGGAGTGGGAGAAGACCTGGCTGCTGTTGCAGCCCAAGCCTAAAGTGATTTTACTTGCCAATTTTCCCATCTGGTAAACTCATGTCCAGTGGTCCTGAGAGAACGGGGAGATTTAGCAAGGGGACAGTTGTGATCAGTACAAACAGATTTACAAAGGTGGAAATTATGCTCCGTCTAACTTGTATTTGTGGCCTATATATCTGCAGCTGTGGGATCCACTGGACTGTACACACACCTCTGGATTTTGGATGCTGTCAATGCTCTCTGGTAGTGTTGAAGCAATGTGGTCACCTAACATCAGGCATGAAATTGACACATTAAATGTAGAAACATCACAAACATAAACAAACTGAGAAAGTCGAGCACCATAGTGCATGAGGCATACGCATTATTTACATGAAACTCATACTTCCACATTATATGCTAACTCCTTGCCAAAACAATGCTATTCCCATTGGTGTGGGGGCTTCTGTAAATCAAATTGAGGTGAGTTGGTACCTCAGGCACCACACTGCTGACCCACTGGTTACTACCTGAACATATCAGTGTGGAGACAGGTGGGTGAAACACTAAATGGCTTGAGGAATTAAATACAGTCTTGAAGTACACAGAGTAAACCTTTTTGGAAAGACTGTGTCCTGAGCAAAGCATCTTTTATGAAAAGATGATGGTTTAAGGCATTTAATCTGACGTCTGCCATTTAACATATGGTCGGGAGAATATAGTGAAAACTGATGCTGTACTGCTATGGAGACTTGGGGACCAGGGTTAAACATGCTGAAGCATGCCTCACCAGAAGCACCACTTCAAACATGCATTGGTAACGGCAATAGGTCTCACCTATACAAGAGCTATTGCCTTTGGCAGTGTGGTTTTGCCATGTTGTACACCAGTGTGACTGCTGTTCAGCATGGCTAAAGGTTATTTGCGTGGAGTGCCACAGAGTGGAGTGGGAGAGTAACGTTTTGTAGAGTGGATTTGTTGAAATAGAGTGTTGTAGAGTGGAGTAGAGTGAGTAGAGTGTCGCAGAGTAGACTAGAGAGAGTAGAATTCAGTACTTCAATAGCAGAGGGTCATAGAGTCCAGTAACATCGAATGGAGTGGCTTAGAGTGGGGTGGAGTGGAGTGGAATGAGGTGGAGTGGGTTGGAGTGGATTGAGGTAGTTGGGAGGATTGTATTGAAGTAGAGTGCATGGACTGGACAGGGATAGAGCTTAGTGGATTGAGTGGAGTGGGGTGAACTGGAGTGGGTGGACTGGATGGGTCGAGTGGATTGGAGTGGGGTGGATTGGATTGGGTGGGGTGGGGTGGGGTGGATTGGAGTGGGTTGGATTGGATTGACATGGGTGAATTGGAATGGAGTGGGTGGATTGGATGGAGTTATAGGACTTAGGTGGAGTGAACGTGAATAGAGTGGGTTGGATTGGATTGAATTAGGGTAGATTGGATTGGATTGGAGTGGAGTGGGTGGTTTCGAGTGAGGTGAATTGGAGTGGAGTGAGTGCTGTGGAGAGGGGTAGACAACATTGGATTGAAGTGGACTGGATTGGAGTGGGGAGGATTGTGGTAGATTGGATTGGAGTAGACTGCACTACGTGGACTGGATTGGAGTCGGGTAGATTGGAGTGGAGTGTGGTGGATTGGATTGGAGTGAAGAAGGTATATTGGATTGGAGTGGGTGGATTGGACTGGAGTGTATTAAATTGGAGTGGGTGGATTGGACTGGAGGCAGGTGGATTTGAGTGGGGTGGGATGGGTGGATTTTATTGGAGTCGAGTGGATTGACCTAGGATAAGGTGGATTTGATAGGGTGGACTGTATAGAATTGGGCTGGGGTCCATTGGACTGCAGTAGAGTAGGGTGGATTGAGTTGAGTGGAGTTTAGTGGGGTTGATTGAAGTGTGATGGGTTGAAGTGTGATGGCTTTAAGGTAATGGACTGGAGTGAGATGGATTGAGTGGGGTGATAAGGACTGCATTGGTTTGGTTGGGGTGGAATTTGATTGAGGTGGATGCATTGGGGTGGTGTGGACTGGAGTGGGATGGATTGCACTGAGGTGGGGTGGGGTGGATTGGAGTGTGGTGAATTGAATTGAGTGGGGTGGAGTAGATGGGGTGCGGTGGGGTGGGGTGCGTTAGATGGGAGTGAGGTGGATTGGATTGGAGTGGATTGGATTGGATTGTGGTGGGGTATTGGATGAGGTGGATTAGATTGGAGTGGGGGAATGGAGTGGGGTGGGCTGGAGTAGGATGGACTGGATTGGATTGTAGTGGGGTCAATTAGGTTGGACTGGGGTGAATTGGACTGGATTGGAGTAGACTGGACTGAAGTGGGCTGGACTGGACTAGAGTGGGATGGATTGGATTGGTGTGGGGTGGACTGGATTGTAGTGGATTGGAGTGGAGTGGAGGGGTGAAATGAATTGGATTGTAGTGGTGTGGATTAGATTGGATTGGGGTGGATTGGACTTGAGTGGAGTGGATTGGCCTTGAGTGGGGTGGGGTGGGGTGGGGTGGATGGGTTTTACTGGAGTGGGGTGGATTGCATTGGTGTGGGGAGAACTGGATTGGTGTGGGATAGAATGTGGTGTATTGGATTGGAATGGGGTGGGGTGAATTGTCGTGAATTGGATTGGAGTGTGTGGATTGGGGTAGAGTGGGATGGATTGGAATGGGATGAGGTTGATTGAATTGGATTGGATTGGAGTGGGTAGATGGGATTGGGATGTATTGAAGTAGAGTGGAGTGAGGAGAGGGGTGGATTGGATTGGAGTACAGTCAATTGCATTGGTGTGGGGTGGATTGTATTGGAGTGGGGTGGATTGTGGTGGATTTGAGTGTGGTGGATTGTAATGGAGTGGGGCAGCTTGGATTGGAGTGAGGTGGACTGGAGTGGAGTCAATTGGATTGGGCTCAATTGGATTGGGTTGGATTAGAGTGGGTTATTTTGGATTGGTGTTGGGGGATCAGATTGATGTAGGGAGGATTGGATTAGGGTGGATTGGATTGAGTGGGGTAGATTGGATTGGAGTAGATTGGATTGGAGTGGGGAATTGGATGAGCTGGATTAGATTGGAGTACGGTGGATTGGAGTGGGGTGGGCTGGAGTAGGGTGGATTGGAGTAGAGTCGGATGGACTGGATTGGATTGTGGTGGGGTGAATTAAATTGGATTGGGGTGGGTTGGACTGGAGTGGAGTAGACTGGACTGAAGTGGACTGGACTGGACTAGAGTGGGATAGATTGGATTGGTGTGGGGTGAACTGGATTGGAGTGGGATGGGTGGGTTGGAGTGGGGTGAACTCGAGTAGAGTGGATTGGAGTGGAGTGGAGGGGTGAAATGAATTGGATTGTAGTGGTGTGGATTAGACTGGATTGGGGTGGATTGGACTTGAGTGGAGTGGATTGGCCTTGGGTGGGGTGGATGGATTGTACTGGAGTGGGGTGGATTGCATTGGTGTGGGGAGAACTGGATTGGTGTGGGATAGAATGTGGTGTATTGGATTGGAATGGGGGTGGGGGTGGGGTGAATTGTCGTTAATTGGATTGGAGTGTGTGGATTGGGGTAGTTTGGGATGGATGGGAATGGGATGAGGTTGATTGAATTGGATTGGATTGGATTGGAGTGGGTAGATGGGATTGGGATGTACTGAAGTAGAGTGGACTGAGGAGAGGGGTGGATTGGATTGGAGTACAGTCAATTGCATTGGTGTGGGGTGGATTGTATTGGTGTGGGGTGGATTGTGGTGGATTTGAGTGTGGTGGATTGTAATGGAGTGGGGCAGATTGGATTGGAGTGCGGTGGACTGGAGTGGAGTCAACTGGATTGGGCTCAATTGGATTGGGTTGGATTAGAGTTGATTATTTTGGATTGGTGTTGGGGGATCAGATTGATGTAGGGAGGGTTGGATTAGGGTGGATTGGATTGAGTGGGGTAGATTGAATTAGAGTGGATTGGATTGGAGTGGGGAATTGGATGAGGTGGATTAGATCGAAGTAGGGTGGATTGGAGTGGGGTGGGCTGGAGTAGGGTGGATTGGAGTAGAGTCGGATGGACTGGATTGGATTGGAGTGGGGTGAATTAAATTGGATTGGGGTAGATTGGACTGGAGTGGAGTAGGCTGGACTGAAGTGGGCTGGACTGGACTGGAGTGGGATGGATTGGATTGGTGTGGGGTGACTGGATTGGAGAGAGGTGGGGTGGAGTGGAGTGGGATGAACTGGAGTAGAGTGTATTGGAGTGGAGTGGTGGGGTGGATTGAACTGGATTGGAGTGGGTGGATTTGACTAGATTGAGGTGGATTGGACTAGAGTGGGGTGGATTGGACTGGAGTGGGGTAGATTGGATTGGTGTGCGGAGAATTGGATTGGCCTGGGGTGGAATGTGGTGTATCGTGTTGGAGTGAATTGTGGTGAATTGGATTGGAGTGGGTGGATTGGGGAAGAGTGAGATTGATTGGATTGGGATGAGGTTGATTGGATTGGACTGGAGTGAGTAGATTGGATTGTGATAGATTGAAGTAGGGTGGATTGAGGAGAGGGTTGGATTAGATTCGAGAAGAGCGGATTGTATTGGTGTGGGGTGGATTGTATTGGAGTAGGGTGGATTGTGGTGGATTTGAGTGTGGTGGATTTTGATGGGGTGGGACAGATTGGATTGGAGTGCGGTGGACTGGATTGGAGTGGAGTCTATTGCTTTCGGTTCAATTGCATTGGGCTGGATTGGGGTGGATTATTTTTGATTGGAGGGGGGATCGGACTGATGTAGGGAGAACTGGATTGGGGAGGTTTGGATTGAGTGGTATGGATTGGTTTGGAGTAGGGTGGGTTAGATTGAAGTAGGGTGGTTTGGATTAAGTGGGGTAGATTGGTGAGGGGTGAGGTTGGTTGTAATAGATTGGATTGGGGTGGACTGGAGTGGGAGGATTGGATTGTGGCAGATTGGAGTGGAGCAAATTGGATTGTGGTGGATGGGTGTGGAGTTGATTGGATTGGGGTGGGTTGGGGTGGGAGGACTGGTGTGTGGTGGATTGGAGTGGATTGGTTTGGGGTGAGTGGTTTGGGTGGAGTGGATTGGAGTGGGGTGGATTGGATTGGTGTGGGCTGGACTAGATTTGTGATGGGTGGATTGGATTGAGCGGGATGGATTGGTGTGGGGTAATTTGGGGTGTCGTGGGTTGGACTGCTGTGGATTGGACTGTGGCGGACTGTATTGGAATGTGGTGGATTGGGATGTACTGCATGATTATGTGTTAAAGCATAATATCGGAAATTGCACGTAAGAAAGAAACAGCGTGGCTCTGCAATATTTAGAACAAGATAATCATCATCTTTTGAGAAGTGCCCACGAGCAAAAACTAAGCAAAACATGAGTGCAAAGAAAGAAAAGAAGACTTGGCAAAATAAAAGAAAGTTAACTATAGAAAATAAAGCTTTGTATTTTTTTTTATCGTGCTGGACACGTGTTTGCCAGTCACACGTCTTCTGTTTGCAGGGCACTAGAAGTTGAAAAGAACAAAATAGTACCTCCACCATGTCAGGAGCAGTAAACAGGCACTTCCAAAGTTGACTCCCTTTGGTCCCTGCTCCACAGAAAGGAACGGAAATTATGCTAGGCCTGCAGTGGCCAACTATGAGGCTGTAAAGTAGAGTGCCACACAAGCCAACAAATGATAAGTAAGGGCAGGCTTCAAGTCCTTTTTGTTAGCAACAGTGTCTCGCAAGTGAGACCCATGCGCTAGTGCATGATATCGTAGGCTCGAACCTAAAATGACTAGCACACACCTCTGACCTTTGCTGCCTCCACTGAGTAGCCAGTTCAGCATACTCTGTGAGTGCCTGAAAGGGCTACTCCAGTCCACGGTGCACAATACTAAATTAGGCTGGCATCTAGGCCCCTTCCTGCACGCCATTCACATCTACATCCATCATACCCACAGTGTACTCACCTGTTGGTCTGGTGGCCCATACAGCAGTCCATACTGGGGTAGGACCCCATCCACCAGACTCTCCAACTCCACCGAGGTGAAGTAGGGGCCCTTTCTCCAGTCACACGGGCCATGGTAGGTTCCAGACACAGGTCACAGCAGCACATGCAGTGTAGGTCCTCTCCTGTTGAAGGTCAGATAGCAAGTGAGTGATCAGATAGAAAATGGCGGTCATGTTTGCGGCGACATACATCACCATTGGCCACTGTACCCCATAGGGCCCAATGTTAACCAATGAGGAGTTGCACGCCAGTTTCCCGATCGCCTCCCGCAATGGAGCACAATGTCAGCAGAATTACCTCCCTTCCACCTGTCCCTCCACACAGGACAGGCGGATGCCATTTCAGGGGGGAGGAGGGGTAGGCCCTGGATAATAACTCCATCACAGTTAAAAATTGGACATACAGGACAAATCCCTCTTAGCCATTACTAATTAACATCATGCATTGTGCTGTTGTGTCTCCAATGTTCAGTTTGTGACCGGCTCCTCACTCCTTTGTCCCTTAGACTGGAACCGCAGCGGATGAATAGGAGATGGAGACATACCCCCGTGTACAGACCCCTGGTGGACTGGGCAACAATGTAAGACAGGCACATTATCCTCACCTATAGACCTGACAGGGCCACAATCACAGAGCTGTGTGCTCAACTGGAGCCTGACCTGATATCTGCTACCCGTCACCCCGCTGGGATCACTTCTCTTGTGCAAGTCCTATCTGTGCTCCAATCCTTGGCAACAGGTTCTTTCCAAGTGACAGTGGGTTTGGCAGCAGGAATGTCACAACCAATGTTCTCAATAGTTCTGACCAGAGTGTTGTCTGCCCTGATTTGACACATGGGCCGCTACATTGTTTTCCCCCAAGTGGAGGATTTGGTCACAGTGAAGGCTGACTTCTATGCAATGGGACATATCCCCAACATAATTGGGGCAATTGATGGAACTCATATTCCATTTGTCACCCCCTGCAAAATGAACAGGTGTTCACAAATCGTAAGAGTTTTCACTCCATGAATGTACAGATGGTGTCCTTGGTGGATCAGTACATTCCCCCATGTCAATGCTAAGTATCATGGGTCTGTGCATGATGCCTTTATCCTGAGGAATAGCAGCATCCCAAATGTGATGGCCCAACTACAGGGGCTGTGGCTAATAGGTGAGCCCAGGTTCCCACCCAGCATATGTTAATGTATGGGTATGATGTGGGCCATATAGGATTGTGTGTGGCTAAATGTTGTTCCTCGATATTTGCAGGTGACTCAGCTTACCCCAACCTATCATGGCTACTGACCCCTGTGAGGAATGCCAGGACAAGGGCAGAAGAACGTTACAATGAGGCACATGGGCCAACAAGAAGGATAATCAAACGGACCTTTGGCCTCCTGAGCACCAGATTCAGGTGCCTCCATCTAACTGGTGGATCCCTGTGCTACTCCCCCAAGTAGGTCTGCCAGATAACCGTGGCATGCTGCATGTTGCACAACCTTGCCTTGAGACGGCATGTGCCTTTTCTGTAGGAGGAGGAGGCTGGAGTTGGCCATGTGGGAGCAGTGGACCCCGTGGACAGTGAGGATGAGGAGGCAGTGGATGAGGATGAGGACAACAGAACAGCAGTGATACGACAATATTTCCAATGACAGATAGGTAAGCAGTGTTACTTCACATTTCATTGTCATTATTTAGGATAACTTTGGCACTGGCATGCTGTTATTTCCCACATCTGTGCCCACTCACTGTACCCTTTAGCAATTCATTTAGCAGATGTTGGTGCCCCACTATCGCTCCTTGTGTGATCACTGCAGGAAACTACAGGTCTTTCCTATGTGAACATTACTGTACAGTTGAATTGCAATGTTTGAACCTGGTTAAATAAATACATAGTTAAAAAAGTTGACATTCTCCATACTTGTATTTTTTCAAAGGGTGTTTATTGGAGTGCTAAGTAGAAGAGGGACAAGTGCAATGGGATGGGGTGATGATTGAGGAAAGTCCAGGGTATTTTTCCAGTCTATTTGTAGCACAGGTGCATTGTCCAAGGGGACATAGGAAGGGGAGCAATGGCAGTTCAAGGTGGACACAAGGGTGACAATCAGTAGAGTCTCATTTCCTGGCGTGGGTCTTGGCAATAGTCTCTGGCTTCTGCCTGGATGCAGGAACGTTTGCTGGGTGGTTCACCTTCTGCAGGGGGAGGGGTGCTGGTGGCCTGTTGGTCCTGTGTCAGGGCCTCCTATCCACTAGCGGCAGTGAAGGTGGAAGGCAGTTCAGATGTCTGGCTAGTGGCAGGGGGCACTGGTGTGATACTACCTCCCTCATAATACTGGCCATGTCTGCCAGCACCCCTGCAATGGAGACCAGGGTGGTGTTGATGGCCTGCAAGTCCTCCCTGATCCCCTGGTACTGTCCCTCCTGCAGCCACCTGTTCTCCTGCACGTTGTCCAGGATCTGGCCCAGCGTATCCTGGGAATGTTGGTAGGCTCCTAGGATCTCGGTCAGTGCCTCCTAAGAGTCGGTTCCCTGGTCCTGTCCTCCCCCCGGCGCACAGCACTCCTCCCAGTTTCCCTGTTGTCCTGCGCCTCTGTCCCCTGAACCGTGTGCCCACTGCCGCTGACCCCAGGTCCCTGATTGTCTTGGGTATGAGGTGTGCCCTGGGGTCCCTGTAGTTGTGGACACACTGATGACTGACGTGTCCTGGGGACAGATGTATGGTTACGCTGGGTTGGTGCTGTGGTGGTGCTTCTTGATGGGGGAGGCTCTGTGGTGGTGTGTGACTGGGCCTAGGTAACCGACTGTCCAGAGGTCCCTGATGGGGCAAGTTGGTCATCCAGATCCAGGCGACCAGAGTTGCTGTCATCACTGTGGGCCTCTTCAGTTGCGGGACTGGATAGTGCTGGCACCTCTTCTCCGCTGACATTGGCTGGGATACCTGTGGGGATGTAAATGCTGTGTTATTGTTTCTGTGTGTGACATATTGTGCATCAGTGTGTTTCCCTATTTGTTTGTATTTGCCCTGGCAGCTTTAACTTGTGTAAGTTGCTATGTGGTTGGCTAGCTGATTCTCTCTAATGTGCATGCTTTGGATGATAGGTATCCATGCAGGGCTGTGAATGATGTCTATGCATTGGTGGTGCATGCAGGGCTTGCCATTGGGATGGGTGGGATGTGATGGTGGGGTGTGTGGGAGGTGGTGGAGTGATGGGAGTGAGGGTGGAGGTATGTGATTGCATTCAGGTAGGGGATGATAGTAGTATAGAGTTGACTTACCAGAGTCCAGTCCTCCTGCTCCTCCGGCCAGGCCCTCAGGATGCATGATTGCCAAGACATGCTCCTCCTATGTTGTTAGTTGTGGGGAGGAGGTAACACCCAAACACACACCACACCCACACCACTATAAAACGTACACCCACAGTACCCAAAACCCCTTATGAATACAAACCATTGGCACGAGACAGACACCACAACTTCAGACAAAACCAGAGCCATGGTTTACCGCCATCGAATGTCCACCGTGGTGATTCGTGGGTCATAATGTGATGGGTGTGATTCTGTTGGCGTGATGGTGTGGGTTTTTATACCGCCAGTTTATCACTGACCTTTGGTGTGGCGGAATTGTGTCTGTGGCTTAATAGTGACGGATTGGTGTGTGTGTGTGTCATAATATGGTGAACGGATATCTGCCATGGCGGCGGGATGTTGGCGGCAGTCAGCGTAGGGGTAAGTGGGATTTACTGCCAATGTCATAATGAGGGCCTCAGTCTGATTACATTAAAATAGTTGGGAACATAGTACAATGCATGCTGAATGCAATGCTTGTGGCTGCAATTTGCTTAGAAAGAAGTTAGTCCTTCTGCCCCTTTTGAGAAACAAAAGTGTTTTTTTTTTACAAATATCACACTTAGGGCCTCATTAGAAGTCTGGCGGCCGAAGGACCACTAGACTTGCAGTGATGGTCAGACCTCCGCACTCCAGGCGGTCCATCCACCACATTACGACCCAGGCAGTCGGACCACCAGGGGACCGCCATTACCGCCGGGAACAAGGTTTCTGATGGGCTGACGGCCATTGGACTCGTGGTCAGCCACGGCGCTGCTGAACTCAGCACTGCAGTGATGATCACTTCTCCTGTTTCCACCAGCCTGTCCATGACACACAGTACAGGGGCCCCCCTTCCCAGCATCCTCAGATTGTGCACTGTCTGCTTTGCTGACAGTGCGCATTGCGAGGGTGAGGGTGTGCTACTGTGTTGGCCCCCACTCCCTTAAGGGAGCTGAGACCACTATCATAGCACTGTTCCCACCGGTCTGACCGGCGGAAATGTCGTAATACAATGTTCCCGCTGGTCAGCCCGGCAGGAACATTGTAATACGATGGGGGGATGGGAGGGGCAGCATACAGGCTGCACCCCCCACCGCCTTGGTGGTCAGAGTTTTCCAACCACCAAAGTTGTAATGAGGCCCTAAATGATTTAGATCACACTGAGCTAATCTACTTGACCAACTGATCTTCGACGATATAACCACAGACCTTGGCTAGTGCTTACTCATGGGGGAATGTGCAGACAGAAGTGTCAGGTCATGAATTAGTAGAGCATATGGTTCGATAAACAGTATTAAGCACATCATCAGTAGGCACCGCAGCATATCCTGCAGGCATTACCACTCCGAAAAGGACAATAACATGTTAGGTTTTGCCTGAAACAGTGGAAAACTATTGTCAAGAAGAAAAAAAAAAAGTTCCCCCATCCTGCCACGTCACAATTTGCTTGGTCCCCCCGGACCCTCTCCCACCTTCCTCATGCTGTTACTTCTCCCTCCCTCATTCCACCTCCCACCTCCATTGGTCTTGCCCCAACCACCCTCCTTCTTGTTTGTTCCTTGTCCCACCTTCCTCCTGCCTCGTTTTGTGTCCTATACCCCCTCACATTTCTCTCATACACATGAAAGCTGGTTGGTTTTGTCAATGTTTTTAGCAATTTTGCACAGCATCACTGAAAGTAAAAAAACACTATGACATGGCCACCACTGACCACATCACAGCACTTTTGAAAAAAAACTTTCAGCCATATTGCACAGCATTAGTGCTGCTGTAAAACTGGCTAAAATGGCAAGGCCATAGGTGAAATCTATTGGCTTTGCCAATGCTTGTTTATCATGGCTGATTCAAAACGTTTCATACTGGCTTTAGAGATGATGGAAGGCTTTGGGGAGCAGACAGTCCATGATGTCACAAATGTTCTAGGGACGCAGGAAAGCGGTTAAGAGATTTTCAGTCTAGGTTACTTAGTATGGGTCCTAAAAATTGTATATAATATAACGCTTTATGGTCAGAAGAGTTTATTGAGTTGCAAAAATGTTTTTTTCAGTAAAATGTCATTGATAATAAATAGGGCCTGAGTCTTATTTTCTATTTCGAACCAAAAGTTACCTTTTATGGTTTTCCTTTGGGCTTGTCCTTGCCACGGTGCTAAACGGGTCCCCTCCTTAAAGACGATACTTTGGACATTGTTGTATTTGGAGAGCTGGGTTCAATATGTTCAATAAAACTGACTGCAAAACATACAAACCAGATAATAAAGCTACAGGGCACGGAATAAGAAAATCTAGAAATGCATTTGTTAAACTCACTGTGATTGAGTCATGAAAGATTATCTTCAAAATTACCAGCAAACTCCATGCAAAAATATACCTGTGTTGCTCTTCCATGGAACAAACCTAAATGTATGGAAAGCAGAATTCTTGATTTATTTGTTATTATTATAGACTTTCCCTGATTTGGCACACTGCACCATTCTGGGGCATTCATCATTTTTATGGACTGTCTGTCAATTGGCATTAGCCATTTTCTTTATCATGCATGCAGAATACCTTTTTTATCTTCAGTAACTCTGGTTTGTTATGAAAGTAAAGGGAGTCAGTGAAAAAAATAGATATGTGTCCTTTGTGCAGTTATTACTTTGAGCAATTATTTCCAAAGCTCTTATTTTACCCCTCATCTACCAAGCTACATGAGTCGTCAAAGACTAAAAATAAAAAGTAATTCCTGCATTTACCAGCAACTAACAAAATATCCTCAAAATACATTAGAAATATTTTTGTAGAGAATAATTATGCGTCTTTCTCTCAGAAGGTCAGTGTGGAAAAACTCGGTAATTTCCTCTGCAGACCCTTTTCTATTTTCATAATAAAAACGATGGCTGTCGCTGCAGCCCTGTGGTCCAGGCTCGGTGACCCTGAAGATGTCCTATTCCGATCCCTAGGGCGTCAGCTAAATCACTTAGTTACACATCGGACTCTCGCCCCTGTAACTCAAACCAAACAGACCGTACCAGCAAAATCACAATCAATTACTGATTTAAATCCTACCTTTATGGCTGTTTACTTGACTAATCTTGCGAGGCCCTAGTAAATCACGTTGCTCCCAGGTGGGAAAATAAATGTGGTTTCCCGTGAAGATGTCATTTATTTTCATTTTTAGAATGCAAGCATCCACCATGATACATATTTTAGATGGAGCGGTGGCCCGTCATCTCTACCTCATAATGTGATTAAACAGGTTCATATTTTGAGACTTGAGAAAGTCCCCGTATCCTACTATATTTGTTTGGCTCCTGCTGCGCACGTACTGTAGGAACGACATTCCCAAGCCTTATTAATATGATCTAAACAAATCCACATAGTCTTTATTTAAAAAATACCCTTCCTAAAACCGTAAAGTTCCCAGGAGTTCAGAGGGGAGAAGAAAGTTCTCCTGTGCTATGAAGTAAGAGAAGGCAGAGGCAACTAAAAAAAGATACAAGGCTTCTCTCCAAGGTGCCTGCTACCTGAAAAAATGTAAATGTGTGTAATTGGTTAATTAGCCAACCTAAAGGCTGCTAGGAGCCAGTACAGGCTTTAATTGATAACTTCTGGAATATGTATTTTTAATAGAAGGGTCTTTCTAAAAATATATCTTTGGAAATCACTGTAAACATTGAATCACTCGTTTTTCAAATTTTATGACAGATTGTAATATATTTTTAAACTAAATACATACTCACATGGCTTTCTATCACAGCTACGGTTTATCACTCTAAATACGTCATTATTTCTCCAGTGCACTCACCAGGATTCAAATCAGCAGGATTCAAATCAGTGACCGTCCGCTTACACCTGCAGACATCTCTAGTGATCACAATAATCAACTGAGATTTCCTACCAGAAAAATGCATTTACCATAGATACATTTAATTTTCATTTCTTTTTCATTTAAGGTTTCTGCATTATATTTTTGAATGTAGTTACCTATAGTTGAAAGGAAAAGAAATGGAGAATATGTTGTTCTTTTTAGTTTCGTCTCTCACCCTGCCCCCACACTCATTGACCTAGTCCCCATTGTACAGGGTCACAGTTGCTATACTTCTCCTTACGCACTTCGACCCTAGGTAAGGTGTAATTGGTGTTATTGCACTGCACGAAAAAGTGCAAGCACCAATCATACATTTAGAAAAATGCTACCTATTATTCTCTATTATTTATTTCATAATTATTATACATGTAATTCGAATGTCTTATAAGTGGAGACAGTTATTAGTTTGATGGCTGTTGCCAATATCCCACAGAGGAAAGGAATGTTGCATAAAGTAAGGGGGAGTGGAGGTTAAAGATAAAGGCCCTCTTAGAAATGGAGTCTTTGGCTGGCATTCAGGTTACCCCCTGTCCAAGCAAGGACCCTCTCTCTAGTCAGGGTAAGTCACACACAATCCAAATTATCCTGTGCCCACCCTCTGGTAGCTTGGCACTGACAAGTCAGGCTTAACTTACAAGGCAATGTATAAAGTATTTGTGCAACAAATCATGCAATAACGCAGTATAAACACAGCAAAAATACACCACATAGGTTTAGAAAAATATAGAATACTTATCTGAATAAAAGCTGGGCAAAATGATCAAGATTTGATAAGTACATGTTGAATTATCACTTTTAGAAAATGATAAAAAGAGTCTTAAATTCTTAAAAGCAATAAGTGTCTCATGCAAGCACAAACTACCTGGTTTGCATCTAAATTATTCGCAAGGGACTGCCGAGGAGGAGATGCATGGAAAACTGCGAGGTGTGGGTCAGTATTTTCCACGCAGCAAGGGCCTTGCATCGATTTCCGGCGCGAACTTGGATACTCTTTGGGTGGCGGGGTATTTAGACACGCCGGGGATGATGCAGGGAAATCCTGGGTGTGCGGGACGAGGTCACAGGAGCTGCATCAATCCGGTGAACGATGCAGGGAATTTTCTGTTGCACAGCAGGTGCTGCGTCGATTCCTCTTTGCAGGAAGTCAGGCTGTGTCGATCCAGCTCAGCAATGCGTCGATCCAGTGGGCCGTGCGTCGAATTCCAGTCGCAACTCTGGCTCTGCGTTGATCTCCACTTGGGGAGCCGGCTGCATGGTTCTGGTTCGGCGTGCAGTGATTTTCTCACCGTGGTGCAGGCTGTGTGTCAATTCCGGCAGGCTGTGCATCGATTTTTCGCAGCACAAGGACTTCAGAAAACAGGAGGCAAGCTCAATCCAAGCCCTTGGAGAGCAACTTCTCAGCAGAGCCAGAGGGCAGCCGGGGGGAAGCAAGGCAGCAGGGAAACAGGAAGGCAGCAGTCCTTTTTAGCAAAGCAGACAGGTGAGTTCTTTGGGCAGCCAGGCAGCTTCTCTTGGCAGGTTGCAGGTTCTGGTTCAGAGTTCCTTTCCCAGTAGGGATCTTGTCAAGAAGTGTCTGAGTTGGTAGGGTCAGAGGCCCTGTTTAAATACCCAAATGTGCCTTTGAAGTGGGTGAGACTTCAAAGAGTGGCTTAGAAGTGCACAAGGTCCACTTTCAGTTCCATCCTGTCTGCCAGGGTCCCAGTAGAGGGTTTGGCTGTCCATTGTGTGAGAGCAGGCCACTGTCCTTTGACATGTAAGTGTCAGGCCCTCCACCCGCCCAGCCCAGGAAACCCTATTCAGTATGCAGATGTGTGCAGGTGTGACTGAGCATCCTGTGTTTGGGGTTGTCTGAGTGAAATGCACAAGGGAGCTGTCAACTAACCTAGCCAGATGTAGATTGTAAGGCACAGAAGGATTTATGTGTAGAGAAATGTTCACTTCCCAAAAGTGGCATTTCTAGAATAGTTATATTAAATCCAACTTCACCATTAAGCAGGATTTTCTATTACCATTCTGGCCATACTAAATATAACCTGGTTACTCCTTTCAGATCAGAATCTACCACTCAAACAGTATATGAGGGTAGCCCTAATGCTATCCTATGAAAGGAGCAGGCCTCACAGCAGTGTAAATCGAATTTAGGAGTTTTACATTACCAGGACAAATAGAGCACCCATGTGCATGTCCTGCCATTAACCTACATAGCACCCTGCCCTATGGGCTACCTAGGGCCTACCTTAAGAGTGACTTATATGTGGAAAAAGGGGAGTTTAAGGCTTGGCAATTACTTTTAAATGCCAAGTCGGAGTGGCAGTGAAACTGCACACACAGACCTTGCAGTGACAGGCCTGAGACATGGTTAGGGGCTACTTATGTGGGTGGCACAACCAGTGCTGCAGGCCCACTAGTAGTATTTAATTTATAGGCCCTGGGCACATGTAGTGCACTTTGCTAGGGACTTAAAAGTAAATCAAATATGCCAATTGGGTATGAGCCAATGTCATCATGTTTTAGAGAGAGAGCATATGCACTCTAGCACTGATTAGCAGTGGAAAAGTACGCAGAGTCCTAAAGCCAGCAAAAAACGAGGTCAGAAAAAGAGAAGGAGGAAGGCAAAAAGTTTCAAGGTGATCTTGCAGAAAGGCCCTTTCCATCAGGCCCAAACAAAAGTCTTCATGAGAAATTCAACTTCCCATGTATTGTATAATGATGCAGTATTTGTATTTCACTTACTACTCCTATGTGGGACGCTGCACGGCTTACCCACACTGACAGCACTTTAGATCAGGTCAGGTGTGTGATTGGAAAGGTGTTGTCGTTGCTTTGAGCCTATGTGGGAAACATTTTGATTTGCTGGAAGATAGTCCATAATAGTGATTATGCCCCTCATGCCAAAGTTGTAAAGCTGATGTTTCATAAGGGGATACAGTAAAGACCGTTATAGTGGAAATGTTTTTAAGAAATTATTTTTGGGTGCCCGCAATCTGGACTTATTCTTGAAGGATCCAGTGGGACTCCTCTGCTCCTGTAAGAGTCCTACAGGTGTGCAGGGGCCACACAGCCTCCCACAAGAGTCCTTCAGGGTCATAAAACCATTAAAAAAGGGGGACTGAAGTGTCTGTGGTGGGTTGGTCACCCCCACACTGTGCACAACCAAAAGCCTAAGTGAGAGTATCTCAGAAGATGTAATTCTGTGTCTACAGAGCCTTATATCTTTATGATATCGACTATGGCTCACAGAACACTTGTATTGTGGCCAAGGTATACTTTAAGGTGGAAACCCAGTAGCAAATGACAAAACCTCCTCTCAAGCTTTCAAGTACTTTGATGGGATCCCCAGAAAGGGGCAGTCAGAAGGTTTGCTACACCAGATGCCACAAGACTGTCAATGCCTAAATTAGGAATTCAATGTCACAAGGAACACCTTAAGGGAAAGCATCAAGGCAACGCCTTCCAACACTCAAATCTTCAAGGACAGTAATAAAAGCATTGACCTCTTCAGAGTAGCTTGCATAAGGTTCAGGTCCCATATTGGTGCAATTGGCACTTGAAGTAGGAGGATGATCTTCAGTGATTGTGTGGCCAAAAGCAACGTGCAGTGAGGGTTGGATGTCTGTGGGGGGCTGGGTAGAGAGCCAAGCTACAGGTCACGCCCTGTGGTGAAAACCCAGACGGCACATGGCCAAATGCTGTGTGTGGCACAGGGTTTACTGCCTATAACAAGCTGGGTGCAGGGTCTGACCGCAGACCAGGCCCTACGGCCAACCCCACATTGCACATTGGCAAAGGCTGTGCACATTGGGGGTTAGTTGCTTATGGGGGTTGGGCATTATGCCGGGGGTCATGCCAGGCAACCCCACACTGTGCACAGTTTAAGGCTATGCACAGTGGGAGGTTAGTTGCCTGTGAGTGGCTGCGCACAGGGACTGATCTCAGGCCAGATCCTGCAGCCAACTCTATGCAGCGCACAGGCCAAAGGATGTGAGCAGTAAATCGTGGGTGCCCGCGTGGGGTTTGGAGCAGGGCCTGACCTATGACCAACACCAAGCGTGCAGCCACCACCTGCTGCACAATGCCTTTGCTCATGCTATGGTAATAAAATGTTGAGTGTTAAAAAACCCTAGAAATTCACTCAAAAAAGCAAAAGAAAAAGTGACATTATAGATAGGTATGGTAATAATGTCTTACTTTGCACGAAAAAAACTAATTAACTCACTTAAAAAAACAAATGCTCAAGTGAGGTTATAGATAGGGGAAAATATCTGTTCCGCTTAAAGATAACATTTTAAACCAAAATACTCAGAAATTCACCAGATATAGGGGGTCATTCCAAGTCTGGCGGGCGGCGGAGGCCGCCCGCCAGACTTCCCCCCTCCGAAATACCGCTCCGCGGTCGAAAGACCGCAGAGGGTATTCTAAGTTTTTCCCTGGGCTGGCGGGCGGTCGCCAAAAGACCGCCCGCCAGCCCAGGGAAAAACTCCCTTCCCACGAGGATGCCGGCTCGTAATCGAGCCGGCGGAGTGGGAAGGTTCGACGGGTGCTGTTGCACCCGTCGCGTATTTCACTGTCTGCCAAGCAGACAGTGAAATACTTGTAGGGGCCCTCTTACGGGGGCCCCTGCAGTGCCCATGCCAGTGGCATGGGCACTGTAGGGGCCCCCAGGGGCCCCGCGACCCCCCCTATCGCCATCCGGTTCCCGGCGGGCGGACCGCCGGGAACTGGATGGCGGTAGGGGGGGTCGGAATCCCCTCGGCGGCGCAGCTAGCTGCGCTGCCTTGGAGGATTCCAAAGGGCGGCGGTACACTGGCGGGAGACCGCCAGTGTTGCCGGTCCGACCGCGGCTTTACCGCCGCGGTCGGAATGCCCTTGGGAGCACCGCCGGCCTGTCGGCGGTGCTCCCGCGGTCCTCCAACCCGGCGGTCATTGACCGCCAGGGTTGGAATGACCCCCATAGTTATTTCATGTAACTATAACTCATGCTCTCGCCATGCACTGCTCATAACTGCACATATTGCATCACTCATGACACATTCTATCACATTATTGATAACATCAATACAACATCTGAAATGACATAATTGACAACAATACTGTGCATGGCTGGGCACGAGTTATAAATAACCCATTGCATCTAGATGACATAATGGACATAAAGAAAAGTACATGTGTGCAAAACATGTTCATGGGAATTTTCATTAGGATCTCGATGGGTGGAGACTATGATTGTATGCTATGTTAACTGAAATTCATAGAGCGAACATTCACCAAAGTTATATTGGCACTATGGCCCTCATTACAACATTGGCGGTAAATCCCGCTTACCGTCAGTGATAAACTGGCGATAACAAAACCTCCACCGCCACGCCAACAGGAATGCGCCCACTCTATCACGACTCACGAATCCACGCGTCGGTCTTTCAACCGCGGTAAACCATTGGCGGTACACACCGCCGCGCTCAAATACACACACATTTACAAAACACAACCACATTGGACAATTAGAAATACACACACCTGATTCACATACTCACACCACACCCACACACTCAATACAATATAAAACACACACCACCAACAATCTCTTACTACCAGAATTGCGACAGATGGCCAGAGAGAGACACCACCATCAACAAACTAGCATCCACAGGCACTCAACACCATCACTCACACAACATCCACGCACCTCACACTACACACACAAACACATCCCCTCACACATCACAACACACACCACCTCACACATCACCCACACCACCCCATGGTACCGCAAAGACACCCCAGGTTTTCTGAGGAGGAGCTCAGGGTCATGGTGGAGGAAATCATCCGGGTAGAGCCACAGCTATTCGGATCACAGGTGCAGCACTCCACCATAGCTAGGAAGATGGAGCTATGGTGCAGAATCGTGGACAGGGTCAATGCAGTGGGACAGCATCCATGAACACGGGATGACATCAGGAAGAGGTGGAACGACCTACGGGGGAAGGTGCGTTCCGTGGTCTCAAGACACCACATTGCAGTTCAGAGGACTGGCGGCAGACCCCCACCTCCTCCCCCACAACTAACAACATGGGAGGAGCAGGTCTTGGCTATATTGCATTCTGAGGGCCTCGGAGGAGGAGCTGGAGGAATGGACTCTGGTAACTCAAATCTTTAACTACCATATCCCCCACCCTACCTGCATGCTATCACATACCCCCACCCTCGCCCTCATCCGCATCACTCCAACTCCTCACATATGTCCCATTATCACAAACTACACATCCCAACACCAAGCCCTGCATGCATCAACAAAACATGGACACCCATCACCAAAGCATGTCCACTACAGATACCCACACAGACCCCAAAACAATTATCACACAAGGTTCTACACAAGAATGTAAGCACTGGGGTAGAGGGTCACCCACCCATTGCACACCAAGGCACACACAGATGCAATAATCATGCCTTTACACCCCTCCAGGACCCCTACCCAACGTCACTGGACAAGAGGTTCCAGACATGTCCACCCCCCTCCCCACACAAGAGGCCCACAGTGATGACAGCAGCTCTGTCCAACTGGATCTAGATGACCAGCCCGGCCCATCTGGGACCTCGGGACAGTCGGTTCCCCACACACTGGTACAGGCCACCACAGAACCTCCCCCCTCAGGAAACACCAGCACAGCACCCACCCAGCAGGCATATACCTTTGTCCCCACGACACATCAAGCAGCAGTGTGTCCACCACTACAGGGAACCCAGGCAAACCCACCACCCCAAGAACAGCAGGGACCTGGGGGCAGTGGCAGTGGGCAGGGGACAGAGGCACAGGAAAACCAGGGAACTGGGAGGTCTGCTGTGAGACAGGGGGAGGACAGGCCCAGGGAATCCACTCTCCACGAGGCCCTCTCCAACATCATGGGAGCGTACCATCATTCCCAGGAGACGATGGCAACGGTACTGGCCAAGTTTCAGGAGACCCAGCAGCTGCAGAAGGAACAGTATTTGGGGTTGCGGGAGGAACACAAATCCATCAATTCCACCCTGGGCACCATTGTAGGGGTGCTGAAGGACCTTGTGAACACCAGGAGGGACACTGTGACACAACAAGGGGCCCCTGACACTAGCCTGGACGATGAACAGCCCACCACCTCTGCCGGCACTAGTGGACAGGAGGCACCGCCACAGGACCACCACACCAGCACCCCACCCCTTGCAAATGGAGAACCACCCCGCAAGCGGTCCCTGAGATCGAGGACAAAGACAGAGAACAATGCCAAGACCCCCGCCAAGAAATGAGACCACCCTGAATGTCATCCTACTGTCCCACTTTGTCACCCTGTCCATCCTTAAACTGCCCTAGCTCCACTTCCTATGCCCCTTTGGACAATGCACCTGTGAGACTAATAACTGGACTCTGCCATGGACATTCCTCTGCCATCACCTCTGACCATTTTACATCCCCCTCCACTATTTAGCACTTAAATAAACACCCTTGAATCACAAAACAATCTGGAGTCAGTCTGTGCTTTCACAAATGTCTCTTTGCAATAACTGAGGAAAATAGCAAGGTCCATTCTATTGTCAACATACTTATGTCACACAGCTCTAGTCCATGAGGTAACATAGCAGAGGTCACACAGTGGGAGCCACATCTGTGAAATGGAAAGGCAAAGTGACAAGTCAGGGTCCATACACTGGGTGAAAGTGACAGACAGATGATAGGTCTAACAATGTTATCAGATGTAGGAGGCAGTGATGTCTTCTTACCTGTGTCTCACTGGAAGTATTGCTGGATCACGTTGTTTCTGTTGTCTATGTCCTCTTCTTCTGCCTCCTCTTCTTCACTGTCCACAGGCTCCACAGCTGCCACAAGACCTCCTTCTGGACCATCCTCCTGCAGAAAAGGCACCTGTCATCGCAAAGTCAGGTTGTGCAGCATACAGCAGGCCACAATGATCTGGCACACCTTCTTTGGTGAGTAGTATAGGGAACCACCTGTCATATGGAGGCACAGGAACCTGGCCTTCAGGAGGCCGAAGGTCCTTTCTATCACTCTCCTAGTTCACCCATGTGCCTCATTATAGCGTTCCTCTGCCCTTGTCCTGGGATTTTCTCACTGGGGTCAGTAGCCATGACAGGTTGGGGTAACCAGAGTCACCTGCAAATGTCGAGGGAAATCTGTTAGACACACACTAACCCTTAGGGACAACCCCAGACAACTATTCACAAGGTATAGGGTCCTTTTCCTCACCTATTAGCCACACACAGTGCCTCTGGACTTGCCCCATCACATAAGGGATGCTGCTATTCCTCAGAATGTAAGCGTCATGCACTGAGCCAGGAAACTTGGCGTTCACATGGGAGATGTACTGGTTGGCCAAACACACCATCTGCACATCCATTGAATGGCAGCTCTTTCGGTTTCTGTACACCTGTTCACTCCTGCGGGGGGGACCAAGGCCACATGTCTCCCATCAATGGCACCTATGATGTTGGGGATATGTCCCAGGGCATAGAAGTCTTCTTTCACTGTAGGCAAATCCTCCACCTGAGGGAACACAATGTAGCTGTGCATGTGTTTCAGCAGGGCAGACAACACTCTGGACAACACGCAGACAACACTCTGGACAACACGTTGGAGAAGATAGGCTGGGACATCCCTGATGCTATGGCCACTGTTGTTTGAAAAGACCCACTTGCCAGGAAATGGAGTACTGACAGGGCATGCACTAGAGGGGGGATTCCTGTGGGATGGCGGATTGCTGACATCAGGTCTGGCTCCAACTGGGCACACAGTTGCTGGATTGTGGCACGATCAAGTCTGTAGGTGACTATTACATGTCTCACTTCCATTGTCTGTACACTGGAGGATGCTGCCATCTCCTCACCTGCCCCAGCGGACGTGCCCTATGGATGAGAACAATGAGCACTGAGTCAGCCAACACTGAGGTAGTAAAAAAACAATTTTATTGCACACATTTGTCAATACGCCATGTGCCTGTCTCTGTGTATATGCAAGGCCCATATATGTGTGACACATTAAAAATTGATGCCATGTGGCTGCCTGACCTGTAATGTGGGACAAGGGGATATGAGGTAACTGCGCTGGCGTTCTACACCGTCGCGGTAGGCAGTCGAAGACCGCAGCGCAATCCTGCATTGGTTAACATTGGGCCCTATGGGTTCCAGGAGCCAATGACGATGTACGCCGACGGTGACGGTACGCACCGCCGCAGAAGTGACCGTCATTTTCTGTCTGTTCAATCACTTGATACCTGATCTGCGACAGGAGAGGACCTACACTGCAAGTGCTGCTATGACCTCAGTCTGGAAGCGACGATGGCTCATGGCTCCTTCACATCGGAGGAGTTGGATAAACTAGTGGATGTGGTCCTCCCCAGTACAGGCTACTCTACGGTCCTCCAGACAAACAGGTAATTACACTGTGAGCATGCTGTATGGGTACTGCCTGTGTGGAGTGGTGTGGATGTAAGATACAGGGAGGGGAATGAGGCGTGCATGAAACGACGGTGAGTGTATGTACGTCATGGCAAGGGTAGGAACGCAGGCCAATGACTGTGACGGTCCGGACGGTTATATCTTCTCCTTTTCCCCTGTACTATTCCTGTAGGTCAGCGCCCACCAGAAGAAGGATATTTGGCGTGCCATTGCCAAGGAAGTCCGGACCCTGTGGGTCCACCACAGACGGAGCACCCACTGCCGTAAAAGATGGGAGGACATTCGCCGCTGGAGCAAGAAGATGGCGGAGGCCCAGCTGGGATGGACTCCTAACGTGAGAGGTGTGACCGTCGCACTATGACCCCCCTGATGTTCCGGATCCTGGCGGTGGCATATCCCGAGTTGGATGGGCGCTTGAGGGCATCACAGCAGCCACAAGGGGGTGAGTACGGTCACATCCATCTGACTTTCCGCGCATTGGAGGTGTCTGGGTGGGGTAGCTGGACAGTGGTTTCCCCTAGGCTAGGGCGAGCTTTGTAGGCAAGAACCCTTTGTGAGGCAGGCTAAGTGGCACCCCATCCCCACCAGTGGTAAGAACCATCTACACCTAGTCAGGGTCCTGCGACTTCTATGTGTGCAGAAATCGGGCATAGGCCATGTATTCTATGTCCCTTTGATTAATTAGGGAACTCTAAGTGCATGGGGTAGTGCAGAGGGCTGCTGTGTCTGTAGTGTCCGACTACGGTAGCGGTAAGGTATGCACTGAACATGTCTTTCTTCTTTCTCCAACCCCCTTTTGTGGTCTCCCTGTTCTTGTGTGCATTAGCATCATCAGGCGGAGGAGCAGTGCCACCGGAGCAAGAGGAAGCTGCATCCCACATGGACCTGGAGGGCGAAACAACGGAGTCTGAAGTCACCAGTGGGACGGAGGGCGAGGGGACACGGCGGGCACAAGAGCTGAGACCAGCAACTCTTCCTCTGATGGGAGCTCCCTTGCGGTGGTGGGACCCTCTGTGCCCACCGCATCTACAGGTACAGCCGCCACCCCCCCTACCAGCACCGCCCTTCCAGCAGCCCCTCAGCATGTGTCCCGTGGCGGCTCACCCTGGACGGTGGACATCTCCTTCGCCCAAGGCACCTCAGGCCCTGCCCCAGTCAGCCCTGCTGCCCTCAGTGAGGAGGCTATTGACCTCCTGAGATCCCTCACTGTTGGGCAGTCTACCATTCTGAATGTCATCCAGGGTGTAGAGAGACAGCTGCAACAGGCAAATGCATACCTGGAGGGCATTTATTCTGGCCAGGCAGCCCAACAGCGAGCATTTCAGGCTCTGGCCTCTGTACTGTTGGCAGCCATTGTCCCTGTGTCCAGCCTCCCCCCTCCAACTTCCTCCATCCAGACCCAATCCCCAGTACCTCAGTCTATCCCAAGCACACCATCAGACCAGCATGCACACACCTCAACACACAAGGGTGGCTCAGGCAAACATAAGCACCACACATCCCACAAGCACTCACACAAGCATCATACCCATGCACACATACCAACATCCACTGCTTCCACTGTGTCCCCCTCCCCCACATCTCCCTCCTCCCTCCCTGTCACGTCTCCAATCACATCTGCATGCACTACATCTTCAGCTACTACCTCCATCACGCCCATCACCACACACCGCTCATGTGCACTCACCACCCCACTACCATTCACACATCCCCTGTGTCCTCTCCCAGTGTGTCTGTGAGCCCTCCTCCCATACTACACAAACGCAGTCACACACCCACCCACCAGCCATCCACCTCACGACAGCCTCCAGCCCATGCACCTTCACCCAAAGTCAGCACACGAACACCTCCCACGACCACTACCTCTTTCTCCACTCCCAAACCCCCTCCATCTACCCGCCCCAGTGTGTCAAAAAAGCTTTTCCTCTCAAATGTTGACCTCTTACCTACACCTCCCCCCACGTCCGTCCCCTAGGGCCCGCCTTTCCAGGTCCCAACCCAGCACCTCAGCCACCACATCACCGGGCACAGTGGTGCCAGCAATATCTGGATTCTGGAGTGCGCCAAGCAACAGGGCTGCCAGTGCCCCAAGGAGCGAGTCCAAGGACATTCCCCCACCTCCAAAACAGAAGAAGTTGCCCACATCCCAGAGGGAGAAGGCCAAAACACCTGCCACCAACGGCTCAGCCAAGACGATAGTTGGGAGTGGCAAGACAGCTGTGCCACCATCCAAGTTGGGGAAAGGCCTGACGAAGAAAAGCAAGTCAACTTTGCCGCCAACCTGTACGGCAGACAGGACCGCCACCGGCATCACCACATGCACCGCCGCCAGCACCCCAGATACTGAGCCCTTCACCAGCACCGCAGACACTGTGCCCTTCTGCAGCACCGCAGCGAGTGAGGCCGCCACCAGCACCGCCGCTACTCACACGCCACCAGCACCGCGGTCAGTGAACCCGCCACCAGCACCGCCGCTACTCACAACGCAGCCAGCACCTCAGTCTGTGAGCCCGCCACCAGCACGGCAGTCAGTGAGCCAGCCACCTGCACCGCAGTCAGTGAGGCCGCCACCAGCACCGCCGGCACAATGACCGCCGCAAGCACCGCTGCCCCAATGACCGCCAAAAGCACCGCCGCTACTGACCCCGCCGCAAGCAATGCCAGCGGCCACGCGACATCCTGAGCCAGTGGCACCACCGCAGACATGGCTGTTATCCCCAGTGGTAATTCGTACGAGGCTGGTGGTCAGTTCCAGGGGCCTGGGCAGCTTTGATGCTGCCCCACCGTCAGTGGAGTGTCACATCCACTACCTCAGTCCTTGGCCGGATGAAGCACTCTGGTCACAAAGCCCCCTCCAGAACCAGTGGAGAGATACATCCACTAACTCTGTCCTTGGCTGGATGAAGCACTCTGGGCACAAAGCCCCATCCAGAACCAGTGGAGTATCACATCCACTACCTCAGTCCTTGGCAGGATGAAGCGCTCTGGGCACAAAGCCCCCTCAAGAACCAGTGGAGTATCACATCCACTACCTCAGTCCTTTACAGGATGAAGCACTCTGGGCACAAAGCCCCCTCCAGAACCAGTGGAGAGATACATCCACTACCTCAGTCCTTGGCAGGATGAAGCACTCTGGGCACAAAGCCCCCTCCAGAACCAGTGGAGTATCACATCCACTACCTCAGTCCTTGGAAGTATGAAGCACTCTGGGCACAAAGCCCCCTCAAGAACTAGTGGAGTATCACATCCACTACCTCAGTCCTTGGTAGGATGAAGCACTCTGGGCACAAAGCCCCCTCCAGAACCAGTGGAGAAAGGCATCCGCTACCTCAGTCCTTGGCAGGATGAAGCACTCTGGGCACAAAGCCCCCTCCAGAACCAGTGGAATATCACATCCACTACCTCAGTCCTTGGCAGGATAAAGCACTCTGGGCACAAACCCCCTCCAGAACCAGTGGAGGAAGGCATCCACTACCTCAGTCCTTGGCAGGATGAAGCACTCTGGGCACAAAGCCCCCTCCAGAACCAATGGAGTATCACATCCACTACCTCAGTCCTTGGCAAGATGAAGCACTCTGGGCACAAAGCCCCCTCCAGAACCAGTGGAGTATCACATCCACTACCTCAGTCCTCGGCAGGATGAAGCACTCTTGGCACAAAGCCCCCTCCATAACCAGTGGAGAAAGGTACCTGAGAGACCGTGGCTTTGCACTCCCCAGGATACAGCAGTGGGCAAATCACCCACTGGAGAGACTTGAGAGACTGTGGCTTTGCACTCCCCAGGATAAAGCAGTGGGCAAACCACCCACTGGAGAGACTTGAGAGACTGTGGCTTTGTACTCCCAGGATAAAGCAGTGGTCAAACCACCCACTGGAGTTACTTGAGAGACTGTGGCTTTGCACTCCCCAGGATAAAGCAGTGGTCAAACCGCCCACTGGAGAGACTTGAGAGACTGTAGCTTTGCACTCCCCAGGATAAAGCAGTGGGAAAACCACCCACTGGAGAGACTTGTGAGACTGTGGCTTTGCACTCCCCAGGATAAAGCAGTGGGAAAAGCACCCACGGGAGAGACTTGAGAGACTGTGGCTTTGCACTACCCAGGATAAAGCAGTGGGCAACCCACCCACTGGAGAGAATTGAGAGACTGTGGCTTTGCACTGCCCAGGATACATCAATGGGCATGGAGCCCCCTCGTGGAGTGGGCGTTGTGCACTCATCTGGCTGAGGTGCCCCCCTTCCCTTCCCCCTGTGGTGCCTGTTTTATTTTGATCTGATGCCCCTGCAGTCTTTTCTCAGTTTCGATCGGGTATCGAGTGTGAGCCTCGCCCATGCATTTTGGGCCGAGTGGTCCATGGACTATATAGGTGCAGTACTTGGACTTGAATTCTTGGTGTACATATTTGTTTATAGTGTATCTAAAATTTTGACTAATGGATTTTACATGATTACAATTGTTCAAATCATTTCATTTTGTCATTGCGTTCTTCCAGGCGGGGTTGGGGGGTGTAAATGTAATGTTTCAGCATGTATTGGTGTGTGTGTTGTTGTGGGTGAGGGTGGGGGTGAGGGGTGTTGCATGTGTGTGTCACTCTCTTTTCCCTCCCCCCTCCCCTGTGTTGTAGGTGCAGTACTCACCGTGGTCGTCGCCTCCGTCGGTTGTGCTCCTGGTAGAGGAGCAGGAAAAGTATTGCAGGGAGTATTTGGAGTTCAGGCTCCATGGCGTCCTGGTTCCTCATGGGCTGTGTAGAGGTGAGTGTTTTCCCTTCCAAGTCCTGTTTCCGCTGTGTTTTTGTTCGCGTTGAATCCACCCCGGAAAAGGTGGTAGATTGGCCTCTCATAATAGTGTGGGCAGTAGATTGTCTTCCGCCATTCTGTTGGCGGTGACCGCCATGCTGTTTGTTTTGTACCGCCGTGGCGGTCAGAGTGTTAAAGTGGCTGTCTATGTTGGCGGTTTCCGACATGGTCATAATTCAATTTTTTTTCTGCTGGCCTGTTGGTGGTTTTACCGCCGCTTTATCACCGACCGCCAGGGTTGTAATGAGGGCCTATGGGTAGTAAATTATCTGGAGGGAATACTTACCACTGTGATTAGCACTACTGATAACCTTGCCCGAAGAATCAAGTCATTAGAAACTTCATGAATGACCCAAGATCTAGTTGAGAGCATATAATCAATGGTAAAGAGCTCCAGATAGACAGAGCTGGACCGAGAAACACCACCTGACCAGGCTTCACATCCTGAATCTAGGGATGATAAGTAGATTTAGTGAAGAGGATGGAATTTCACGAACTAGGGAATTTGTTGAGCAATTTGGCTAAGAACAGGGGACCCTCACCTGGTAGAGCATTAAAGGAATATAGCATATTTTGAATTTGACTCTCTGTTCCAACAGTAGCGAGTGGAGGTCCCTCAAAAGAGAAGTGACATAACACCTTCAGAATAGTATCTGCACAAACATCATGTGGCTTAAATATTATGTCCTGAGTATCATTTACAAAATAATCAGCCTAGTGGCTGAAGATCTTCCTTGTTAACTCCAATGGGGCAATATTTAAGGCACTCTATTCATGCCAGAAGATATTCTGCACATTATAATTTGGTGCCATAACAGAGGTTGGATGCCTTAAGATCCAAGGGAAGATTCCATGTGGGGAATTTGAATTGGAACACCGGATAGACTACCTCTAAAAATCTAGAGGCACATTTATCAAGATGTGATGCAGTGCAGCACAGCAGGTCACCTTGCTGTGCTGCGCTGTGTGACAGGGAAAGGGCAGGAATGTGCTGTATCTATCATTATATGGCACATCCTGCTTTTTCCCAGTGCTGGCCCACAATGTGGTGCCTAGAGCCAATGCAGGCACTTTTGCACCATGGTGCAAGTGTGCCTGCTTTGTAAATAGGATTGTTTTTGTGCAGGAAGGACACCTTCATGCACAAAAACAATCCCTTGTGACATTTTCCTCTTTCAATGTGTGCTGCAGAGTGCAGCACATAAAGTAAGAGGAAATAACGAGGAGAAATAAACATATTTCTCCTTGTGACGCCTCACCTGGGAAGGCGTACCAGTTTTGGGGCATTCACAGGTCTACCACTTATGATAAATCTGGAAATGCGTCAAAATCCATAGGTGTTGAGTGAGAACATCCACGCACCACCCATGGAACGTCTCCATAGGGCAGAGTATCGCAAACCAGTGATTTGCGCTGCTTTTCATTACTCTGGATTTATCAAGCCATTCAGGGCCACCCAAGGTTGCCTTGTGTAGCATGATAAATCATATTTTAAGGGTTGCATCGCTTCTGCACCCAGTTGCATGGTGCGAAAGTGACACAAAGCTTTCATAAATTTGCCCCCTAATTCTGTGTGTAGGGATGCTCTCTATCTCCAGGGCACCTTGTATGGCTCACAGAATACCTGTATTGTGGGCAAGAAATACTTAAAGGTAAAAAGCCAGATGCTAATCACTCTCAAGATATAAAGGATCTTGATAATATTCCCAGAATTGGGGGAAGTCAGAAGATTTTCTAGACTAGAGAGGAATATGACTGTCAATGTCTAAATTAGGATTTCAAGGTCACCAGTTGCATATCAAAGGGAAGGATCAAGGCAAAGTCTTCCAACACTTATCTCTTCTCAGACAGTAACAATAGTATTGACCACTTCAGAATATATTGAATAAGGGTTAGCTCCCATATTAATGCAATTGACATTTGAAGAAGGAGGTTGATCTTCTGTGATGGTGGCTAGAAACTGTGGTTGAATGGCTATTGCAGGATTCTCCTGCTTGTAGGCCTAGCAATAAGAGCCGGCTTACCTGGTTTCTCCAGAAAAACCCTATGGCGGTGCTTGACAATGTGTGGGAAAAGCTTGCACAAGATATTCTTAGTCAATTAACTGCATTTATCATCCTCATTTGAGGGACAGATTTTGTTTTGATTTTAGTAGATGAGTGTATGAATGGGCTGCAATTTCTTTTGTACATAAAATGCAGCTTAAGTTAGTTGTGAAATGATTTGGATGGAAACAGTTATTTGATGATTTCTCTAACATCACTGAATTGTGAGATCTGTTGAGCAAAATCACATGGTATTGTATCAGACATCTATGAAATGACTAGAAAGTTCATGAATCGCTATGTTAATTTGTGAGATTGGCCTCAGGGGTGCAGTTCAAGACATTCTACAAGCATACAGATAAAGGGCCTATTCCAAGTACAATTCCGGCCATCCAATTGCGACTCGCAAATGGGTCACATGGCATTTACTGAAAACTCAATCTGCCAGTCAGTAACTGCATGCAAAAAGAGACTGAGGATCACAAAAAGTGACCGTGGATTGCAATTTGCGACAGTGAATCGCAAATTGCGACCCCAGCTTTAAAAAAGGGAAAAATCACTTCCTGGTGCACTACAAGGACCCCCAAACAGGAAGTGGTGTCCCTGGAGATCCCTGCACAGGAGGCGCAGCACATGGTCTACTGATTTCCATTGCACCACAAAGAAAATGGCCAGCCAACAGGGAGCAAAGCTACAGGGGAGCGTAAACACAAAATTCAATTCTCTGACAAGGAACTGGATATCCTAACTGAGGGATGTTGTTTGACACCATGAGGAGTTGTTGCGGAGCCTGTCTCACAGTTTCTTTGAGGCAGACAAGTGCAAAATCTGGAGGGAGATCCAGATTAAGGCCCTGGGAGTGGCCGACAGGTCAAAAGAGGAAATCAAAAAAAGTGTTATGACCTACGCTCCATGGCCGAGGAAAGGGTTGCAGCCCGACTCCATGACTTCAGGGTACATGAAGAGGACCATCCAGTGTAGCAACCCATACATCTGCTGAGGTGATGGTCAAAACAACTTTGTAGCCAGAGGCAGTATGTGGATTTGGGTCCCTGGACACACCTGCACCCCCAAAAAACCATTGATAAGTGAACATCCCCTTCTATTTCCACCTGGTACCAACACCCTGCTGCCCACAAGCATGCAACTCAGTCTCACACCTATATTTCTGGATTGTCCATGTAGATGAGGAAGTTACCTCAACTGGTGCATTTTGGTACAATCTGTCTGAGCAAGTGTCTCACACATACTTTTTATTTTATGTCCCATTACCAAAAAGATACACCTGGAGGAACACAGGAAGGGGAATGTGAAGAGGGAGAGGACCAGTCCCAGTCCCTGCTGGAGGAGGGGAGGGTGATATGCCCCAGAGTCCAACCGGAACATTGCAGGCCCATGGCAGTGCAGCTGTTAGTCCATTCCATGCAGCAGAAATTGGGGGTCAAGCAGATCCACATCAAACCACCCCTCGATGCATACCTATGACACTAGCAGGCACTGCAGTCTTCATGCTCCTATGCAGGAACCAACTACCAGAGCAGGCCATGTTGAGGGTTCAGCATCTGCAACACAAACAAATGTGCATTATTAGCCAGAAAATATCCCTTGGGTTTGATAATCTCACCCAGCAGATGCCTTCCAACCAAGCAGACCTCAACACAAAATTCAATGCTATCAATGGCTCACTTGACCAACTCTGAAGAAAGATGGCAGAGAATAGACACCTTTTAAGGCGCTGGGAGCACAGCTGTGCTACAAGAATGGATGCCCACACCAGGGAAATTGGCAGGCTAGCCCAGGCAACAATGCAACACAGCAGATGCACACTGGCCTGCAGGTGGAGCTGAGCCATTTCATTGACAAAGTGGCCAGAGGGCTGCATCAGATTACTGCAGCAATAGAGGCAATACAAACTGCCAGCATTGCCAGTGGTGTGACAGGTGAGGCAGAAGACGTCAAGCTGTCTAGCTTGAGCAGTGTGTCTGCTGCTGAGCAGCCGCTCATCAGCACCTATTACATCTGGCGCCTCACATAGCAGACAAAGTGATAGAAAGTGATTGCAGACTGACATTGTGCCTGTTTTGTTTTTTCCTTTATTTTCCCCCATTTAGTGACATAAACGCACAATACGTGCAGACACATTTCACATTGCACCATGATGGACCATGTGTCCAGCCCTGTTTTTGCCAACACTGACATTATATTGTTGCCTTTTGGCATTTAATGACAACAGTTGTTTTTATCATTCTTGGAAGATTTTGGGCACATGTGGATTTCTTACAGTGCAAAATAATATCTTCCTATGTGGTCCCTGCGCCTTCTCCCCTCTGCTGCTCTTCTTCCTTCAACTTGCTGTTGTGCAGATGGAGCTGGGTCATCGTCCTCAGAGTCAGACCCAGAAACCTGTACGTGTAGGTCACGCCTGCAGGCTGTGTTCTGTAATATTGTGCAGGTTCTCACTATTTTGCGCAATGTTTCAGGTGCATACTGCAAAGCTTCCCCTCTCTCGTGTGGACACCGGAAACGTGACTTCAGGAGGTCACATGTATTTTCAATCATAGTCCTTGTGCACCTATGTGCCACGTTGTAGCACCTTTCCTGGGGAGTGTTGGGAGTCAAGTAGGGTGTCATGATCCAAGGATGCAGGGCATATGCACTATCACCTGCAGAGACACATACGTGGGCTACAAAACATGAAGTTAAACGTATTTACAACTAAACATTTATGTGCACAGCCATTCAATCACCTAATATAAGTCCTTCATCAAAGACATCTATCTCTAGTCGCTGGTATATGCCACTGTCCCTGAGTACATATGAGTCATGCGTGCTCCCTGGGTACTTAGCTACAAGGTCTGTGATGATGTTCTGAGCATTGCACACAACAATGTATGTTCATGGAATGTGAGCTCTTATGGTTCCGCAATATGTTGTCTAGATGGGATGGGGGACATTTGGGCACATGGGCCCCGTCTATGAGGTCGATAACCTGTGGGAATCCAGCTATCTGGTAGAATTCTGTTTTAGTATTGCTACATTCCTGGTTGTGCTTCGGCATGTGGATGTGCTGGTGTATGCGCTGGAGCATGGTGTCTAGGAAGTTGTTGAACAACTGCAACTGCGCACTCTGCGATACCTCTCCAGCTAATGCATTGACATGCTGGTAGCTACCACTGGCTGATA
The DNA here is from genome assembly GCF_031143425.1 of Pleurodeles waltl. Lineage (NCBI taxonomy): Eukaryota > Metazoa > Chordata > Amphibia > Caudata > Salamandridae > Pleurodeles > Pleurodeles waltl. The sequence continues at coordinate 453,847,687 of NC_090448.1, forward strand.
AGTGGAGGGAGCAAAGGACCTGGACATGGGTAAGGATTGCATTGCTGCGCTGTGCCCTCAAGGTGTGACTTTGGGGTGGCGATTAGCTCAAGGATCATATTGCTACTCATCCTGTACTTCTCAAATATGTCCTCCTATGTCTTCTCAAACAGGGACAGCCTGACCCTGAAGATCCTCTCCTATCTCCTCCTCCTCTGCTAGTCAGGCAGTATTCGTCTCCTCCTCAGCATCAGGTACAGTGCATCCATTGTGGGTGGTCCCTGATAAATTCTGGGCCTTGTATATATAGGTTGGTTCAAATTAACACCTATTTTGGATTGTTGGAAATTGCATGTGCCAACAGGCCATTTTGCGACTACTCGCAAACTGCGACTCGTTTGTGCATGCTTTTTTTGCAACTTGCATTTAGCGACTCACTAAATGTGAGTTGCATTGTCTGACCTTTTTTTTTTGCATGTGTCAACGCGCCATTTTGTGACTTTCTGACTCGTTTCTACATGCTTTTTTTGCAATTCGCATTTAGCGACTCACTAAATGCGAGTGCATTTTTCAACCAGTTTTTTTTTTAGACTCGCAAATCACTTGCATCGTAATTTCAGGTTTGCGACTGCTTGTTGTACATCGCGTACGGCTGGTTTTGTATTTGCAAACATGGTCGCAACAGATTTGCAAGTTGCAAATCGGTCTTACATCTGGCCCACACTTCCTTGTGTTTGGGCTGCATACGGTGCTGTGTGATCAGGGTCAGACTGGGACAGAAAATAGGCCCGGACACCAAAATAAAAGTGGCCCCATTAGTTAATCAGAGAACTAAAAAAAGCACCCATGTTTTGAAAATTGGGGCAGTTTTCAACTTGTAGACACATGTTGTGAATGTTTTGCAAGGTATGGAAGACTGTGTGTGAGCTTGCTGCAGACCGTGCTTGTGGTAATATTAGGGAAATCAACAGTAAAAACTCACCAGACCCACACACTCACCTCTCAGACCAGCCCTTCAGGCACTGCCTGATTGTCCTATAGGCCAGTCAGACCCTGCTGAACAGTGAGATATTGCATTATGGCGGATGTTAGACCTGGCAGCATTTTGGCGTGTATCCACTGTCTTTTTGCCTTCTAACCTCCTGTTTTATGGTGTATTGGACTTTGTTTTTGCTGTTTTATGGTGTACTGGACTCTGGTTTATAGTCTCTGTGCACTTTACCACTGCCAATCAGTGCTAAAGTGCAAGTTCTCCCTATATAAATCGCACTGCTGATTGGTTTATCCACAATTGGCATATTTGATTTACTGGTAAGTCCCTAGTAAAGTGCATTAGAGGTGCCCAGGGCCTGTAAATCATATGTTACTATTGGGCCTGCAGCACTGATGGTGCCACCCACATGAGTAGCCATGTAAACATGGCTCAGCCCTGTGTGTGCAGTTTTAAACTGCCAATTCGACCTGGCAAGTGTACCCACTTGCCAGGCCTAAACCTTCCCTTTTACTATATGTTAAGCACCCCTAAGCTAGGCCCTAGGTAGCCCCATGGGCAGGGTGCAGTGTATGTTAAAGGTGGGACATATACTGATGTGTGTTACATGTCCTAACAGTGAAATACTGCCAAATTCGGTTTTCACTGTTGCAAGGCCTATCCCTCTCATAGGTTAACATGGGGGCTGCCTTTAAATAACTTTAAAGTGCAACTTCCCTTTGACAGCAGATAGAAATATGGAGTCTAGGGTCTCTGGACTCACAATTTAAAAAAACATATTTTTGTGAAGTTGATTTTTAGATTGTTAGTTTGAAAATGCCACCTTTAGAAAGTAGGCATTTTCTAGCCTAAACCATTCTGTGACTCTGCCTGTTTGCGGATTCCCCGTCTGGGTCAGGTTGACAGTTGGGCTGTTGTGAATTCCATCTAGACAGTGACACAAAGGGAGCTGGAATGTAGCCTGCATATCCTGATAAGGCATCTGAGCTACAGTGGAGGGAGGAGTGGTCACTCACACCTGAAAGAGCTGGGCCTGCCCTCACACAATGCAGTCTCCAACCCCCTGATGTGTGTCTGGGGCCTGGCCTGGACAAGTAAGGATCTTACAAACACTTGAGACTTTGCTTTGAGGTTTGCCAAATTCAAAGGCAGAAAGGGGTATAAGTATTGGACCCAAAACCCCAGACTTTTAGAATCTTTCTGGAATCAAGAGGAACCTCTGCCAAGGAGAAGAGCTGAAGAGCTGGAGGAGGAGTACTGCCCTTTGCTGTTTTCCTTTGCTCGATTGGCAGGCAGTTGCTGCTTCTGCCTTAAAAGAGAGCAAAGGGTGAACCTTTCTGTGTATCCTGCTTGAGAAAGTTCTCCAAGGGCTTGGAGTACAGCTTGCATCCTGTTGGAAGTCTCAGGGACACCTAAGACTTTAGTTACCTCGACCTGCAGCACTGGGAACTGTGTGTTCTGTGCTGTAAAAGAAGAAAAACCACTGTGATGCTGTCAACAAAGACGCTGGCCTGCACCATGACCTGCTAACACAGCAGGGAGCTGCACTGCCCCGCTTCGCACCGCGACTCTGGTCTCACCGACACCATCATCGGACGACTTCACCAAGCTGCTGCTCGCACCACGATCTGTGGGCCCGCACTCCAGCATTGCCTTGCTCACACCACTGCCTTGGCATCCCTGAAGATGATGCTCCTACTGACGCTGACGCTGCTGCCTGCAGCGTGGCCTGTGGACACCGCTCATGAGGTATACGAAGCACCGTCCAGTTCTGCACCGCAGCCCCGATCCACCAACAGCACCATCAACTCCAGCATCATCAACAGATGTCCCTGTCTGCACCGCGACCCATGAACGCTGCACGGACCCCGTCCCATGCCGCACCGCAGACTTAGGCCTACCTATGACAACGCTTCAGCAACAGTGATGCCGCTGCCTTCACCGTGAGCTGGTGTTACCCCACGTCGCACTCCCCGCTTCACACCGCAGCCTTGCTCTCACCAACACCGCTGGACACCGTCACCGAGCTGCTGCCTGAACCGTGACCTGTGGGCACCGCACATCACATCATCCAACTTTGCACCACAGCCCTGATGCCATCTATGCCAGCGCTCCTGACTTCATCAGCCCGGAGTTCGATCCGCGATGCCTGTGATTTCAAGGGCCTGAGGACTCCCACATCGACTCCGGAACTGACACCACGACGCCAGCAACGCCGCTCTCTGGAGCTCACTGCGAGGATCACGATGCCCTGCAAATCCAAAGTAATGTTTGCGGGTCTTCCCGACACCGTAGTTGGCCTGCAATGCTGCGGCTAGCCTGAACCATTGGTTTTGTTGATCACGACACCGTGGTAGCCCCAGGTGGAGGTATCGACTTCAAGGAACTGTATTTTTTAGTTGAATCTTACAAAATTCAGATCTTTAGCACTGTATGATGGATTTTTCTTGTTTTGGTCTTGTTTTACACAGATAAATATTGGCTATTTTTACTAAAAGTGGTGTGGTGTCCTTTTCTAGTGTTTTCACTTATTACTGTGTGTTATGTGCAAATGCTTTACACATTGCATCTGAGAGAAGTATGACTGCTTGTGCCAAGTTACCAGGGGGGTGACCAGGGATTATCTGAGCGAGTATCTCCCTTATCCTGACTAGAGCGAGGCTCCCTACTTGGACAGGGTGCAAAACTGTCTGCCAACTAGAGATCTCATTTCTACCAGTGGATTATCCCAAACATTCCCTGGAGTACTATGCAGCAGAGCAACAGAATACATATAATCTGTTTACATTTAAAATATTCTATTCTGTGGATGTCATATAATTCCAATAAAACGCCCCCTATCTATAAACCCAAATCTCAGACAGATTGCAATTAAACATTTCATCATAGAATAAAATGTGCTGCACCGCAGACTTGGCCTGCCGTTGACAGCGCTTCAGCAACGATGACACCACTGCCTGCACCGTGACCTGGTGACACCACACATCGTACTGCCTCGCTTCACACCGCAGCCTGGTCTCACCGACACCGCTGGACACCATCACTGAGCCGCTGCCTGTACCGTGACCTTTGGGCACCGCACGTCACATCATCCCGTTTTGCACCGCAGCCCTGATACCATCCATGCCAGCGCTCCTGACTTCATCAGCCCGGAGTTCGATCAGCAACGTGAGTGATTTCAAGGGTCCGACAACTCCCACACCAACTCTTGAACCGACACGTGATGACAGCAACGCCGCTCTCCGGAGCTCACTACGAGGATCATGACACCCTGCAAATCCAAATGTACTGTTTGCGGGTCTTCCCAAAACCGTAGTTGGCCTGCGATGCCGTGGCCAGTCTGAACTGTTGGTTTTTTAATCAAGACACCGTGATAGCCCCAGGTGGAGCTATCGACTTCAAGGAACTGTATTTACAAGTTAAATCTTACAAAATGCATATCTTTAGCACTGTATGTTGGATTTTTCTTGTTTTGGTCTTGTTTTACACAGATAAATATTGGCTATTTTTTAAAAAACTGGTTGGGTGTCCTTTTGTAGTGTTTTCACTTAATACTCTGTGTTATGTGCAAATGCTTTACACATTGCTTCTGAGAGAAGCATGACTGCTTGTGCTAAGCTACCAATGGGGTATCTCGCTTATCCTGACTTGAGCGAGGGGGCCCCTGCTTGGACAGGGTGCAAAACAGTCTGCCAACTAGAGACTCCATTTCTAACAGTAGATTATCCCAAACATTCCTTGGAGTACTATACAGCAGAGCAGCAGAATACAGATAATCTGTTTGTATTTAAAAAATGCTATTCTGTGGATGTCATATAATTCCAATCAAATGCCCCTTGTCTATAAACCCACATCTCAGACAGATTGCGGTTAAACATTTCATCATAGAATAAATGAAAATATAAAATTATTGTTTTTAAAACGTGTGTGATTAAAGTAGCATGGACAGTTTTTCTTTTTGGGGAGCATTATACTTTTGTATTGCGAAAACATGGCCTGAACCGAGGCTCATGGCCTGTAAACCCAGCATCAGTATCTATCTACTGTCTTTTCTGTAGAATGGAACTGAACACTTTGATCTAATCTCAGGTAGGGGCATGAAGGGAAGGTTGCCACTTCACACAAGACGTAAAAAGAAAACAAGTCCAGCAGGAACAGAGGGGCAAAAACTAAAGACCTGGATGAGTAGGACCAAGAGTCATGAAGATTATTCGCAAGCGAGGGCATTCATCTCCTCCACATACAGCTATTTAGACCTGCGGCCCTACCTATGACGCTTGCACATCGCTTCCAAATAGCATGGATTTCAATAGCAAAATCTCAGTATTATGGGAATTAATAGGCAATGTTCTAAGCCTTTTCTCACATTCGCACTTCCATTTGTTCAGCACAGTCCTCATAATGCTGCATTCCAAGTCCCAAACTGTAATGTGCCATTGACTAAAGAGACAGGGCTGGCAGATGGTGTCTCATATGACACGGGTCCAATTGGCAGCTAAACATGAAATGTATATACACAGAAAACAATATCAAGATCAACAAAACACATACACTGGGGCAAAGTAACGCTATTCATTTCAAAGTAAAATATTCAGAGGAAATGAAATAGTTAAGAAGCTGCACAATGACACCACAAGCAATGCAGCATGACATCAGAAACATAAAAAATTGCAACAATTACGTTGTATTAAGAGTTCTTATGTTTCATCAGCCATGATTACTACTCTTACACCTTTTCCTGGTGCCTCTTATGTTAAAACGACTCTTTATTGCTTAAACTTAAAATACTGTACCCTTTCAGTACAACATTTAAGCATCAACTGAACCTATGCAAATTACCGCAGCTAGAAATATGAAAACATTTTACATGGTTGTGTTGTGTCTGGTGGGTGTTTAGCATTATTTGTGTTTTCTGTCATATTTCTTGCTATTCTGTTTGTTTGATGCTTAGTAGCATTTATTTTAAATGCTTGTATTTGATGAGTTAAATTAATTTTCAATGTTTCCTATTTTGTTTAGAATATGCACACAAAAATGCCGATTCAGATCTTTAAGTCACGCACCCCTTTAAATGTCGGCTATCAATTCCTTTACATTTTCTTGTAATATAAATATTTCTTCTCAACTTGACCCATAATTGTGTTTGTATATATGGTAGTCTGCATTAGCCCTCTGGTTATCCCAGGGGTTTTGAAAGAGAACATCATTTCAAATTGATTTTTAGTGGTCAATATCTCATTCTGAAGCAATTCAATTGGTGCCCTCTATAGGTTGTGCTCAATCAATTTATGTTCAATTACATTTAGGCTATGCAGTGTTCTTGCATAATTGGTCCTGCGCAGATTGGTCTGTATATCACTTAATGCCGAGGAAACGGCTATTTCTAAGTACACAATTCTTGCAGATAAGGAAATGAGACTTTTGGAGATAAAGCAATATGGTGAGGATCACCAAATTACGTCAAGGTCTGAAAACTACCTTAACAAAAATGATGACAGTGAATACACAATATATTTTAATCTGCCAAAACATGTGGCTCTATAGTCACTTCAAACCAAGATTCAAAATGGTTGAAACCTCATGGTGTGTTGAACACGATTTTCAAGGATGTTTGCATGCGTGTGTTTGCCTTACAATTGCAAGTACATTTTTGGTATTCATAAGGCTGGTCTTTCTTTCATAGAAAGATTTACTCATATCAGGATTTATATGTGAATAAATCTAACGCCAGGTGAGGATGGAATATTCCTGGACTGTAATTCCCTGTGAGTTTGTGCCCACCCGCACACTTACACCTTTGGGAGGATTCACAAACTCTTTCCTAACCCATTCCCACTGTGGGAAAAGGTCAGTGATGTGCTCTTCACAAGGGCCAGGTGAAGAGGAGAAGGAAACATCCCCAAAATAAGTGGCAGTGGGGGAAAGACTCTCTCAATGAGGAAAATGTTTTTCTTAGGGAGGAAAAAATAAAAATTGCAATTGCAGAAGCTGGTGGTGTTTCTGCATGTGCAATTGTACAGGCCTTACAAATGTAGAAATGTCAAAAATAGTAATTCACATTAGTTTTCCAGAGCTATGCCTGGACATCTGTGAATGTTGCATGGTGCAAGGTTCATTCCTGTATTTAATTGTGAAATCCTGAAAGCCATAAATCTGCACCCACAACCCTGATCTCTGTTTAAGAATTAGGGCCTATGTGTAGATTGATACAGTAATATCATAGCAGGCATAGCCTTATTGATGGAATGCAAATGAACCTTACATGCATAGAGTAAATGATGCACACCCACTACTACTGCAGGCATATCATCTAGGGGTGAGCAAAATGTGTCATTCCGCCAGTAGAATTGGCAGAATTTTAGTCACTCCACATTAGTCCTTAATGCAGACATCCAGCCAAATTCTGCCAATCGCTGCATCACAGAATTTTTCTCCTGCGAGACTCTAGAAAATGTGAGCTGGAGAGCAAGATTTCATGTCCCCTAGCATGATTTTCTAAGACAGGTGGTCATGGGCATTCACGAGCAGTCACGGCTAGGGGGCTGTCTCTCAAGTAGATTTGCTGCAGCGCGAGTAGATTATCTATTTTTGAGCGGCAGCAAAATCAACTCAAATGGCCGCACACTCTTGTGCAATGCATGGTGCTGTTCATGCAGTTTTTTCAGCACTGCTCATGCTACCAGCCCTAAATTGCAGAGTGAGTTGTATATTTTTTCATCCGTTGGCAGAACTCTGCCAAATCTTGTGGACTTTTTATGTAACTCCGAGGAGTGAACCTCACCCCTAACAACACACTCAACTCACATGGAAGATATGAGACCCTCATCTAGAGCTCGAAATCTCGTCCTCCTGTTTTCTGTAGCTCACATTCAGATATCTCAGAGTAGCTGGCCCTTTGTTAGTAATTATAAAGCCACCACTGTAATGCAATACACTAATTTGGTGCCGCTTCCTGAAATGGCCATTTCAACATTCTAAAGAGTACTGGGCCGTAAGCCAGAACATCAACAGGGCCTTTAGCTACGGTGTAATTTACTCTTAATCTTTTGAAGAACTTTACTGTCTTTAGCTATTCAAAAACTCTGAGAAGAATATTACTCAAAGTTTTGACTTACTGATCTCCACCCCTCAGCCTAGCGAGAAACTCCCAATAGGCACAGAGGGGTGCTCGTTACTACGGCGGCAGCCACCTTGTCAGGAGTTTGGTGGATGGGTTATCCCATCCGTCAAACTCATAATTAGGTCCTTAGTGTTAAAAACAATATATACAAATAGTACATAGTTTGATTAATTGTAAAATATTTTATTATCCTTTTTTAAGATTTACAAATGAATGTGATAATACATTTTATTAAAATATAATAAAATCACTTAATCCTATACATCACCTTTATTAATTATAAATGCATAGCAAAAATATTTTTTTTACTTTAGATGGGTTTTTAATTTTTTATTTGTTTTGATTTAATTCATATGTAGGCTTATACTGCTGTAGCATTTTTTTCTACAGTCCTACATTTAAAATAAATCTATAAAATTAATTTACATTATTATTTATCATATAAATATTTCTACTAATATACTGATTGGGTAATGATTCTGCATGGTAAAGTGAAGGGAAAAATTAAAAATGTTTATTAAACTTGAAAATACCTATTTAAAACAATGAAATTAATAAGATTTTGTGCTCGGAATATATTCAAGATTTGTGGCAAAATAACTATTTTTATGACATTACAGCTGTCCATAAGGTCCAGCTGAAGAGGATTCCACTTTTGCGTCAAAATAATTGAATAGGAGAAAAGAACACCATAATTCAGCTCAAACATCTCTACAATCCGAGTCGAGATTTTAACTCCTAGATGAATATCCATGCTATTCACCTGTTCAATAAACTGGTTTTGTGTTGTACTTGATTTCATAAGATGTCCTGAAACTGCCCCAAATTGAAGGGCTTCAACTTCAATGCATTTCAACTCTACAAGTGGTTAGAGGAAATAATATCCAAGTAAGTGCCTTTCTTGTGGGCAATCCAATTAAGGACCAGAGGGGGGATATCAGTAGGATATCAGTAGATCATTACAGGAATGCTTCTCCAAGTATAATGCAAACATCAAAGGTGAAAGAGGGCACCCCTGTCTCATCCTGCTGTATATAGCACACTTGGGTTCAATATGCTCCACACCAGTAATCTTAGGGCCTGATTACTACCTTGGCAGAGGGGATTACTCCATCACAAATGTGACGGATAACCTCTACGCCATTTTACAAGTTCCATAGGATATAATGGAACTTGTAAAATGGTTCACGGGATATTCGTCACATTTGTGACAGAGTAATCCTCTCCATCAGGGTTGTAATCATGTCCTTAGTCTATTATTATGAGTATAGTGCTTGAACTCCATATAATAACCTGAAGTCGATGGCCACTGTCTTTAGATGTGCAATTCAAGAATGACCAGGAGACCCCTGTTTAATGCCTTTTCAGCCCGATGCTGACGAATGCTGCTATTGTAAAGCTAGTGTTGGTGGTAGAATCTCTAGTAGGGAAACATCTGTGCTGCATTGGATCAACCCCCTTCATTATCATGTTTACAAGTATATTGGCTAAGAATATATGTGGAACATATATTTAAATCACAACTAATGAGGGGGAGGGATAAGTAGGAGTTGTACAATCTAGTAACCTTGTCTTTCTTCAGAAATATTAAAATATATATTTCCCTCCAAGAGTGTGCAAAGCTTTGCTAAAAGTACATTATTTTACTAGCTGCAAAAAGACAGAGGTAAGAATAATGGGATACAATCCAATAAAATTCAGATTGTATAGAAGAGAACCTCGGCTTTGCCCACTGGAAGGTTTGCTATTACCCAGATTAATTGTTGTCTCATAAAAGCAGACTCCAAAACGTGAGTTTGCGTGGTACCTTATTTGTGACTTAATAGGTGGCCCAAGGTAATTCATTACTTTTTCTTGTGAAGGTGAGAAATCAACTTATACATTTGTGTATAGAAAGCATGAAATGCCTTACAAATAGCATCACTGTCCTTAAATTCCACACATTCTCAGTTGAAAATGGAATCAACACTGACAAGGTCAGTTTATCGTTCAACTTGTATGGCCAGTGCATAGCCCAGATTTCACTATTTCAAAACATCTCAGTTCAGAGCTGCTGAGAGATCCGGCTGCTTTCTGTGATAATCTTTTCTGGAGACGTATCTTCTGCATTGTTATTCTTTTATAGGTTTTTGATTCTTGCATGAAAGTGATCTTTAAATGGACCAGGCATCCATGTTCCACTTCTAAGGCTAAGAATGTTCCTGGAGTTGGTCTAATTCAATTTTTGGCCCCCTCCCTCCTTATGACAGCTTTAAGGGAATAACAAGCTCTCCCACTAGGAAATCCTCCCTAATTTATATTTATATAGTTGGTTAGAACCTCGGATATATGTGCAAGTAAATTGGGATCATTAAGGAGGTTTCTGTCAAATGTCCATCTCTTCGCAATAGGTTCTTTCTTCCTGAGACCAGATGTGATACGGTGCACTAGCGGGTTGTGATGTAAAATAATCCCAGGATATAACTGGACTGAAATGTCTGTGAGTCAAGATGTGGACAACCTTTATGACATCAATTTTTGCATGTTGTTTACGTGGAGTAGCGGGTGAAAGTAACGCTTTCCAACTACTAGTCATTGGGACTCTGATGTGGACAGCACAAGATTTGTGGATTAGAATAAGACTACTACATGCATTGTGAATTATCAGTATCATTCACAAGTTAATATTTACACATGATATCATAAGACCTTCCCATAGTGCCATTTCTAAAAGAAAACAATTGGAACTAACACCAGCACATCTATATTTGAAATGTATATACTCAAAATAGTAAATGCATTTGCATTTCTACTGATCCTAACTGTAATCCAATGTCCTTCATAATCACTTTTGCAACTAAAGCATTGCCATATATTGCCCTTAACAACAAGGGCAAAACTTATAACAGGAGAATCTCTCATGGCAGTCCCAAAAACTATAAATCTACGACTACACAGTTTATCCTCATCAGAATTCGAAAAGTGGGTTTCCTGTCAGTACTTTACTTCAGCATCAATATGGAAAAGTTCTCTTCAGCACACAGGCTAGATTGGCAAGGTAACTGGACGGGTAAAAATCAGGATACCATATTCTCACACAATTAGTCACTTGTGGCTGGAAGAACATGTCCACATATCATGGAGGGGCTTTCTGGTCCCAAAAGATTTCTTATGTTCAACCTTGATTTCCCAGAAGCTCTAAAGGCCATATGGTCACAGTCGTGTTTGCACACTTACCTCAAAGATCAAATGCAGATTTTGTATCTATGCAACCTAGAACTGGTATAATCTTCAGGTCCATATATGCATTATACCATTTTATAAAATGTTAAGTGACTGCTTAAGGGACACTTACTGTAATTTGAGCAATGGGTCAACTCAACACCACTTTGAAATACCTCACCGGGTATGAAAGTGCTAAAGAAATATGAACTATTTAATTCAAACATTTAACACATGTTGCAAAAAATATGCAAGAGGGCTGTGCAGCTCCCGTACCCCAGGGACCACCACCTGCCCATGGCAAGATACATTTACAATGGTAGGGGGAGTCCTGTGGACTCTCTGGGCCCTGGGGACCCCCACCTCCCTGGGACTAAGTTTCTATTATATATGGGGTGCTGCACAGCTCCCCAGGGACTATCACCTCCCCGGGGCAATTCATTAAAATTAAAACAGGGGTGTATGCCCCCTGCAGTCCCGGGGACGACCAAAAATTACACATTGGAGGAGGACCAAGGTACCCCTATCGTGGAGCCATGCATGGCTCTGGGGACCAGCACCCCCCAGGGCTGGCGCCTCCTTTTTCCCAGGGTGCCTACCCCCGAAACATAACTGTTTGCTCTGTCTTGGCGGGAGCTTTGACAGCTCCTGCCAAGCCCGACCAAACACTCCGGGTCCAGCGGATGAGAGCTATCAAAGTGCTCTCGACCACTGTAAGAAGAGTTTTCATCTCTTTCCCTGCCTGCAGACATGTGGACAGGGAAAGAGATGAAATGATTGCTCCTGCACAGAGGGAGCTGAATGTTTAGCAGCTCCCTGTGTGCAGTAGCAATGCTGGCTCCCGCAGGAGGTGGTGAGCCAGCTGAGATTGCAGGGGCCTTGAGGCTCCCCCCATGATCCCATTATACAATGAGTGCAATGGAGGGGCACCCTGGAGACATGGCCGGGCCCCAGGGGATGGGGTCTCCCTCAACTATTGAATAAAGGCCATACCCTGGGGGATGGGGTCCCAAGGGCCAATTTGGCTTGTGGAGGGGGACCGCCCAGTCCCCTCACCACCATTTGTTTAGGGTAGGGCCCCAGGGGATGGGGTCCTCGGGACCCAAATCGACCCCGGGAGGGGTGCCACATGGCCTCTCTCTACTATTAAGTGTGCTTACTTGGCGATTCCATATTAAAAACAATCAGAAATCCTTTGTGATGGTATGTGCATTGTTGATCTTTTAAAGAGCAATCTGTATATGACTGTGACGAGTGAGATCTTTCTTGTCCTCTCCTGGTGAGAGCAGAGACCATGGTTCTCCCTTTAAATTGTGAAGAGTATTCAAATGTGCAAATCACCTGGAAGTTGCGGCCATTTGGCCCCACTCCGTCCACCTTAGCAGAATACAAAGGTCCTCCTGCCTTTTACCAGGATGATGGACAGCTTACCAAAGTGTCCCCAAGTGAATTTGCTGCAAATTTGGTGGCACGTTCTTAATGCCGAGGGATATGAGGACATCTCCACAAAACAAAGAAGCACTTACATCATATAGATAACAGGAAGGACCCTGGTTTGTTGGAGATTTACGTCTTTGTAGTTTTATTGGCCTCTCTATAGGAGGATTTATGTTATCATGTATTTCTATATAAAGATGCACCAGGAACAATCATATTGCCAAAATGCATACAATGTCACTGGTGACATTTCCTTTCGCTCCATTACAAAGCTGTAGTGTAGAATATGCGCTGGACATTTATCCAAGAATGCAGAAAGAACTCCACTTGGGTAGATATTTCGTGCAAAACTGTGGACTTGTTGGATAATAGAGCAGGTGAGATTCCTTTGTGACCGAATCACTCACACAGCTACTGACACACCCACGCAGACACTCACACGCCCACTCACAGACGCACTCAGACACCCACTCAGACACTCATGCACCCACTCACAGACCCACTCAGATGTTCATGCACCCACCCACAGACTCAATCAGAGATTCACACACCCACTCACAGACCCTCTCAGACATTCATGCACCCGCTCACAGACCCACTCAGGCTCATGCACCAGCTCAAAGACCGACTCAGAAACTCACACACCCACTCACAGACCCACTTAAACACTCATGCACCCACTCACACATCCACTCAGATATTCACACCCCCCTCACAGACCCTCGCAGACATTCATGCACCCACTGACAGATCCACTCAGGCTTATGCACCCACTCATGGACCCGCTCAGAGACTCATGCACCCACTCACAGACCAAATCAGAGACTTATACCCAATTACAGGCCCACTGAGACAATCTTGCACCCACTCACAGATCCACTCAGACATTCACATACTCACTCAAAAACCCTCTCAGACAGTCACACACCCCTCACAGACTCACTCCGACTTAAGCACCCACTCACGGGCCCACTCAGAGACTCATGCACGGAGACTCATGCACTCACTCACAGACCCACTCAGAAACCCATGTGCTCAGTAACAGATGTACTCAGAGACTCATGTACCCACTCACAGACCTACTCAGAAACTAACGCACCCACTTACAAACCCACTCACAGAAGCATGCACTCACTCACAGACCCACTCAGACATTCAGGCACCCACTCACAGACCCATTCAGGCTCTCATGCACTCACTCACAGACCCACTCAGAGACTCACACCCCCACTCACAGGCACCCTGGATGTGGTGGTTCCTGGAGCATGGGGGGGCCACATGTCACCCCGCATTAATCACATTTATTGTCCCCGGGATTTTGTTCCCTAGGGCGGCGGGAGAGAGTCAGGTGCCCCCCCCCCCACAGATTATAATTAACACAGCCCTGGGGTGTTGGCAGGTCCCAGGGCAGGGAGGATGCGCCCCCCCTGCATATATAAAAATTAAATCCCTGGACAGGTGGCGGTCCTCAGCGGGGCCAGGGGTCCACCTGCATATATTTTAATGAAAGCTCTGGGGAGGAGGCGATCCCAAGTGATGTAGGGGGCTGCAGGAACCCCACATTTAAAAAAATGAAAGCTCTGGGGAAGTGGTGGTCCACGGAGCTGTGGGGGGCCAGGAGACCACCCCACACACACAAAATTTTAATGCACCCGGAACCTGGTCCACCCGAGGGCCTATAAAAAAACAACCGCTGGAGCCCATACTTGTTTTTTTTTTAATTAAATGCTTTTTTGCTCTAGAGGGATCCCTCTTGGAACCTTCCACTAGTGCTAATGGGTCCGGGTGACCTTTCCATGGCCCCTTTTATTTTTTGTACTTTTTTTCTGCTCAAGCTGAGTCCCAATATGGCTGCCAACATTTTGTGGTTTGATGTATTGGCAGCCAATCACAGCTGTGCATTTCCCTGCCCGAGCTCCTCTTTGTTGGTGAATACTTCGCAGCTACAGATATACAAATTTGAATTTCACTAAATTTCCTAAAAAACAGTGAAAGGATTTACATCAAATAAGTGAAAGCATTAATCTGCAAATTTTGCCAAATTTGGTGTAATTCTGTCCAGTGGTTCAGACTGTAGACATGGGAATTAACATGGGAAATGCAACTTTTTTGATCCCCCACTTTTTGTTGGCCCCTGCCTGACAGATCACCTAGAAACGTTCTGTGTGCAACAAGAATCACCATAACACTTTTTGGGGAAAATGTCTTGAAGATTCGTTAAACGGTGCCAAAGATATAGGCAAGTCAAAAAAGCTTTTTCTATGGAAACATGGTTGTGTGTATATATATATATATATATATATACACACATATACATAACGAAAAAAACTAAATTGTTTCTGTTATCTAGTAGGTCGCAAAGTAGGTGGTCACATTACAGCAATGCACATTAATATTTCAAAAATGTAATTAAAATCTTTAAATCATAATCACTAAAAGGTGGCAGAAACTGATGTGATTTTCACAATTTAGGTGTAATTTGGCTAGAAACAAAAAAAGTAATTAAAAAAATATTGCTTTTTGAGATAAGCAAGATTAACCATTTCATATATTTTTCAGCTAGACACAAATTCAATATCTAAATTAAATTCTTGAGAAGGAGATAAATCCAATTAGCTTTTGCTAAGGGGCTGTACTAGAACTAATACTCTTCTGACAGTAGAAAGCCTAAAGAAATCTGAAAGAGGAAGGCCCTGGTTATGTTACAGAGGCATGAAAATGGTTATTGTTCTTTGGAAGACAAACATTGAGTTACTGTAAAAAGTTTTTCTTAATGTGGCAGTAGTTTTTGGCAGATAATAATAACATAGGTTATTTTAAATCACGTGGAATTTTACCAGCTCATCTTTTAGAGAAGTGTGTGTGCATGATGTGAGAAAAGTTATAGAATTAGCTAGAGATTATTTATCCTCAACACAATTGGAGATTCTCTAGAGCATGGGTACTCACAAACATTTTCCCAGGGGTCACAAAGTTTGGTCTGTTGTGTGACCGAGGGCCGCATTGATGCTAGCAGAGTGGCGATCAAAGGGAGGAGGGGGCTTTGGGTAGGGATAGGTTATGGTGGGCGTAGGGGACAGGAAAGGATATAGCTCTAGTAGCTGAATCGCACAATGTGAAACCAGAAAACCTGGCATTAATCCCAGCTTCCCCTCTTTACCTAATTGTCTGATCCTAGGCAGTCGTTTTATTTCACGTTCCCTTCTTTTTCTTCATTATTGTATGCAAGAGGACCTCACAATGCATGGCTTCAGGATGTGCGCAGAGCAAATCTTTCTCCTGTGTTTAATTTAATAAATGATGAAGTTGTTCATGTATAATAGGAAATCAGGCCAATCAAAGAGTGCAGATAACAACTGACTTGCCTCTTATTTCACTATTGGCATTGTTATGAAGGTGAGGGAAGAATTAATGTTTCTGCATTTATATTTGAAATCTATCACTTAAAAAAAAAATACTTCTCCATAAACTGATATTATCTGATGGACTATGATGAAAAGGTTCTGCGTGTTAATGAAATGCACTTTTCGAATTTTTAAGCACCCTTATCATAGTTTTAGACATTTGCTGCAAGATTTCTTAAAGAATGAAAGTATTCCTGCATTTAAGCTGTACAGGGCAACTTCCTTACTTCATCTTCAAATAATGTTTAAATAAAGGATTGCCTGTTAATTTAACATCCTCTTAACATTAGTGCTCAGTAGAGCAAAGAGCAACCTGGCCCTCCTGGTGTCCTGGGGGCCGCATGTAAAGGTCAAAAGGGTCGCATGCAGCCCCCGGGCCGTACTTTGAGTAACACTGCTCTAGAGTGTCCTACAGATACTACATTGTGGATGTTCTTGACTATAAAAGGAAACCATGAAGGCATATCCAATACTGAAAAAATATTTTTTCTATAATTCAAATCCATCCTTATCCTTTGGTGGAAGATAATCTTGAACTAAAAGATACAATTCCAATTGCTGAAATACTCCCCAGCCTCACCGGACACCTATCTATTTCAGTTCAGGATATGACTAGTAGTGAGAGAAAAATTCTGCTCTGCTGGCAAAGTTCATGGAGTTTTGCACACTCCCCTTTCCACTTGGAGCTCAGAGTTCTGGCAAAACTCTGTCAACTGCTACGTGGTACAGTATTTCTCACACCCAGCTCTCCAAGAATAAGTTGGTGAGCGTGAGCAACAATTTGCATCCCCTGGAGTGATTTTTGAGTGCTAGAATGCCTCTCTGCAAGATTTCACAATGTGGGTGATTGTGGCAGGTTGCAACCGTTCATGTTGAAAAAACTGCCACTTAAGGAGAAAATGTACTCGAGGGTCAGAAAGAAGCAGCATCCTCTGGCAACCGCATAGTGCCATTCATGCAGTAACACTCCATGAGTTCCGCCCACCTGTAGATGTGACCCAAAGAGATCCAGGTGACTATAAAAGAGACTCAGCACTAAAGAAAGTTTATCCTGGCTCAATGCTAACAATGACAGTGATGGTTTATTTAGCTTATGTGGCAAAATCGTTGAGGCAAGCTTTTTCCTCTTAATATGAGCTATTATGGGAGGAAGCTGATTGCTCTGAAGTTCTGTTCATTATGGAGGCTCAGGTTGAATATTTCATGGATAGAGCCTGTCACTGCATTAGGGCTGCTACATTTACTGGCAGAATGCAACATCTGGGGTTGTGACTGAAAAGTGAGGCTAACCAAACACATTTGCTATTACATATGCCTTTCAAAGGTGAAAAGTTGTTTGGTCTAGAATTTGATGAAGTAGAAAAGACAACATTCAAACATTGTAAATATGCATGTACTTCCCATCCCAGAGTCAGATAAGTTGGAAGGAAAGACAAAAAACAGGAGGGAAACATTGTTTTTTCTTCTTCCTTTTTACTTAAATCTTCATGCCAATTCAAACCTTGATCAGTCCATTCTACTGGTATGGAAAGCTCCAGGTTTTACCCACTGCAAGTGTTTAAACCACCATCTCTGACTGAAGGCACTGTCCACTACTGGAGGTTAAGGTGGGAGATATCTTCATCAGTTTTATTCTGCATGGACAAAGATTCTTTCATTTCTCTGGGTACAGAGTGCGGTATGCCAGGGTTATTGCTTTGATATCACTTCAATTCTTCCAGATTCAGCGATTAGAGTCACACCTTGGCCAAACAATACATCTTGTGAACGAGGCACCATTGACAGAGGGACCACATGAGCTGTTTTCCAAAAAGGCTATTTGTCATGTTGCACCAGAAGAGACTGACTATGGATTCAGTTCAGTAGCATTTCTGGTGCCAAAGTTCAACAGAGGGTTAAGATTGGTCACTGATCTAAAACATTGAATTTAATGGATAGCATATCTTCCCTTCAAAATTATTTCCCTTCCGTAGCTTGTAGCAATGATTCTCCCAGGAAATCTTCAATCATCTCTAGATATTCAGGATGCCTATCTCCATGCCCCTCTAAACCCAGATTTTCAAATGTATTCCACGTTTTTTGCGTACAATCAGTATTTATTTTCAAGGTATTGTACAGCCTTTTGAATTGAAAACTACTCTGAGACTCTTCTACGAGACAATGGCTACAGCGGTGGGAATTGTCCCTCAGGAGCGACTAAATGTCTTTCAATAACCTGATGACTGGCTGATGTATGCTTTGTTGACATTTCTGGATCAAGTGGCAAGAAAGAATGTTTGCATTTTATTTTCCTACATGGTCCAATGATAAATCTGAAAAAATGGCATCTGACTCCATTACCAACTCTGGAGTTTCTGAGTGAATTTTTCAAGAGAGACCTGGGCAGGTGTTCCTTCTGGCCTGCAGGGTAAAAGCTCTACAATTATCTCTTCTCTGCTTTTTCATCCCAGATATGTCTTGATCCAAACAGAAAGCACTATTGCATGAATCTTATGTCAACAGGTGGCAAGAGGAGTGTGTACAAAATTGGTGGTGCTAGGCATTAGGTGCACCATTGATTTCCCAGTGGGCAGAAGCTCATCTGATTTTTCTCTTAGCAGTTTCTATCAGATTGGAGGTAAACCTGTGAGTGGTTCTCTTAAGCCAAGTGTTCCCATCCTCAGAGAACAAATTAATCTCCAGAAAGACATTTCAGGTGATCTGCAGTAGTTTTGAACTTCCATTGATAGCCCTTTCTGGATCCAAGAACAACTGAGTTGTTATCAAATTGTGTTACAGGTTCACAGTTTAGCTTGGGGAAATAGATGCTTAAATGATCAACTGGCTGAGCACACTTCTGTAGGCACCGCCTCCCTTTGCTCTGGTAACAAGGCCTTTGTTCAAGATACATCTAGAGGTTGCAAATACACTGGTGGCAATCACTTACGGGTTTCATCAGTATTGTTCCCACTTCTACTGGAGTTAGCAACTGTACCATTGTGGATACTGCCTCTGGTTCTGTCCCCCTTACAAGTACCAATTCTGACCCCGCTTAAAACTTGATGGCATTTGGCCCAGTGATAATAATTTAGTATATCTGGAGATCTACAACTTACAACGCACTCCTAATGTTGTCTTTTTGGCCTGTCTCACCGAACACTACTCATATGTAATTTCTTGACAAGGAAAAGCAGTGAGCGTATTCACTCTTCTGTAAACTCAATGAACACCAATACCACTTGGAGACTTTTCATGTTATGATAGATGTCATTGTCCCTTTTATTTCTGAACTCAGCTTCTCTTTCTCACTCTTCATGTGACCCCCATATGACTTTTTTAGTGGAAAGCATATCTAAAACTATGTGCCATTTTTCTTTGTCTGCAAGTGATCTATCCTATCTCTTTGCTATTTACCTTTCCATGACATTTGCTTAAGCCCTTACAAATCTCAAATTTTTCTGTCTTTCTGACCCATGGACAATTGCAGTCATTAAAATTATATCTGGCAATTGTTACTCCCCTCAAGTTTATGAAGTAGCTTTTATTTAAGGTGTTGTCTGACAACTATTTAATCACAGTGCTTACAATTGGAACGACCCCCAGAAGTCAAAACTACGATAGTTTATTGGTACTGACTCAGTTTCATCCTTGCCTTGGATCCACATCTAATGGAAGAACAAGAGGTCAAACTGCCCCATGGCAATTTCTGTGAAGCGTCTGATGTTCTGCATCCACACCAAGCTGATTTCAGACCCCATGATGGTACAAAAACACTTGCTGTGGTTTGACGTGGATGATTTGAGGACTGAGAAGGATGTCAGTGGCATCTTCACCATGATATACCAGACTTGTTATTAGTGGTCATCATAATCGACCAAAACTTTCTCCCTGGACAGCTCAAGGCTACCGAGGTTAATTGGTCGGCCCAGGGTGATTTAACTCTATTCTTTGAGATCACTCCCATTGAGTAAGCTTCTCTTCTTTTATCCACAAGTCTCAACCATTTAAGTGTGATGTATTTCAAAGGTCTGAACGTGCCCTTGTTTTTACATTCAACCACTGGCTGTTCTCGTTCTTTCTCATGGAGTAGGATTAATCTTGTGTGTGGATGACCTGTAATATGCCATCTGCCAGACTGGGGATGTGTCACTGGTTACAGTATATTAGGCATATCTTGGTCAGGTGACTGGTTTACACTCAAACACAGTAAGACAGAGATCCTTTTTAGGGGGAAACCCCCTTCAGTTCAGCTTCACAATCTCAAAATGAGCCCCTAGCCCCTGCCGGCTAAGTCTGTGCAGAATCTTCTTCAATTAGACTTAGCACTTCCTTCCACAAATTCTTTGGTGTTTTCCAGCTGTGTGTTTCCAAGTTTTATATGGACCATCTTATGGAAGTCCTTCATCTTCTTAATTTTGAGGGAAAAACCGCTGTCTGCACTTGTTGGTTCATGCCTAGTCACACAATTTTTCTATACCTGGGCTTACCAAATTCAAACATCTTCAACTAATCCAAAACCATGCCAGTCAAAGGCTTACATTCTCTACTAAATTAGCCCACGCCATCCCTATATTGAGTTGCTTACTTTATCTCCCTATCAAGATGCAAACTACTTTTTAGGTTCTCTGTTAGTTCATCGGACATTGCATAGTCAACCTCCTGATTCTAATGAATGTTAACAGTCCTATGTTCCTTTCCAAACATCTAAGATCTTTGGGAGTAATGCTTCTTCGATTGTACAAGCAAGGATTAGAGGTCGTCGTTTTTCCAGTGGCTCCTCGGCTGTGGAATTCACTTCCTCCAACTCCCAGACAAATTTCCTCTCCCTTGACCTTTCATTCCCTGCTTAAAACGTATCTCTTTGGAGACTCCAATTGATTTTATTTAAAGCTGCCTGGCTCTGCTATGCCTTACCTTTATTGTTGTAAAACCTCTGGGTGTTTGAGACCTTTAATATGAACATTAAAATGTTCAATTTCTCTTCAAGTGTTATTCACATTTGTTTATTAAATATTACTATGTTACATAAACGTGTGTGTTCATTGTATTATCGTTTTTACTGAAGTGTAAATGCTGGTTTACTATGCATAATCATGCTGTATTTGTTGGTTTATTAGGCACATTCTCTGAATTTTGCTTTGTCACTCAGTATGCACATACCAGTGGGTCTGTCGGAATTGCTTAGAATAATCAATGAGATTCAAATAGGTGGTTGTACAATCCCCCTATATGTTTAAATGAATAACACACGAGAATTACAAAATTAAATAATTTATTCACAGATGGTATATACTCAATCTTATTTAAATGAATAGAGAATGTATGCGTAAATGTTATAACCTTATGGATGGAGATATCCTTATTGAGATGCCAACCACTTAGAGACATTCTAAAAATTACATATATCATAGTTACCTGATCCTGAGGGTGCTCCTTATGCTACTATCCTGATGAAGACCCATTTCAATGTCTATTAATACGCACAAACATTCAACGGTTCAAAACGGTGACAATTCCACATTCGGCTTGAACCTTACCATTTGTGTTGACTAAAAACAGGTGATGTGAGATCCATTTCGGCCATAGAGACTATGGACCTGATTTAGAGTTTGGCGGATGAGGTTACTCACTCACAAATATGACGGATATCCTTCTGCCGTATTAAGATTCCATTATATCGTATGGAAATAGTAATATTGTAGACGGTATTTCCAACACGTTTGTGACAAAGTAACCTGTCCTCCAAACTCTAAATCAGACCCTATGTCTGATTCATTGGTGGACAAGCCTACAAAAATCCCCACTATTTTATTTAGCATTTTGCAATTTCATGCACTTTATTCACTGCACAAGCACATTTGCACACCAGAAGTACATTGAGCCGTGCATGAATTAATACTGCTCATGATATTGAATGTTTTACATTGAAACGTACATATCATATGCATATAAACGATTTACTTTTGTAACTCTAGTTTGTCTATAAATAATTCATTTAAGCATTTAGGGGGATTGTATCACTACCTGTCTGAATCACATTGATTATTATAAGCAATTGTGTCAGAACCATTTAGATGTGCATATTGTATGAAAGTCAGATTCTGAGGAACAGAGGGCAACACAATTAAGATTTCCGGCTTTGTCACTCAGGCCAGTTTACAGATAGTGAGAAGAGGTCTCCCTCATCCAGACTTGTTTAACTCTGTGGTCATTTTCTAACATGCAGCTTTCTGAAAGTTTCTTCTTTCTGAAATTAATTCTGCCATGCCCTTTAAATTGGGTAATGCTTTTCAGAAAAATTCTATGTAGATTATATATGCAAATATTGCTTTCTCACTCAGGCCAAGGTATCAAGAGTGAGAAAAGGCAGAGGGTGTGGCTGGCAAGATGGTTGATGGCAGCTAACATGTATCGGCTTTAGACCATGGGCTCAAAACCTATGCAATATTGAGCCATCCATCCTTCTGAAAGGTGTATATGTGGAGCAGAAATGCTCATATGTCTGAGCACAAAGAAGCTGAAACAGTTGAAGGCGAAAGAATCTGGTAAAAAGAGCACTCACAGATCCCAGTTTCACGGATAGTGAGTGTTAATAACATTGTGGCACACAACAGAAAATCCTCAACAATATAACACCTAAAAATTGAAGTGGCACCCTCACATTGTTCATATGCCATGGTCTGTCATGACATAACATATACATCGATATGGATGTGTCACTGACTGAACCCAAACACACCTCCCCTGCAAAATCCTTATCATTGACTCACATATATCATCCACATTGCAAGAGAATGTAAGGTAAATGAGACGCAGAATGATTTGTGTGACAAACATCCAAAGTCCATAATTTAAACAATGCCTGCAGAATAGGTATGGCAGCATCAGGGGAACCGAAGTAAGGCTGCTGCCCTGGGACACATATCCCTTTGCACATGCCTCAAAACCACTATTTGCACAGGAACTGTGGCTTGATGAATATCAGGGACAGCCAATAGTATTACCAAGTTTCATGCCTATGTGACAAACGTGTAAGTGCAAGTCTAGAAAGCAAATACTGCAATAACAGCATGGGTCACACATTTAGATAAAGTAGGTGTAAGGTACACACATTAATATGGACACACACCCATTCAATTGTATAGGAAGGTAGCACAAGTGAACACCCTCCATGTGTAGACTAACAAACCTCAAGCTTCCACACATGATATGAATGTCAAATCTACACCAGGGGGAGAAATGTAACCCAATAGCTATTGGCACTGGCCAACCCAAGATGAAATACTATATGACACACCACTCTATACAATGCCTCCCCAATTGGATTACATCCCACATATCCATACAAAGAACATTTCCCCTTGTCCTAAGTGACTCCAGCACTGGTTCCAAAGTCAGATCTTACCAGCCACATCAAATGGACCATCAATCAGGATGAAACAAACACTACTGTAGTCATGCATAACAAATTATTCATGAACATCAAAAAGGTAGAAAAGTAATGGCAGAACCAATGTGTAGCAAAATAACCAACTGATGTATATTTTCAACACTCCAAAAATGGAGAAAAGCCCAGTGGTCATCCCTTGTGCCGAATGTGCTGAGGACACTGCTGTGTCCCACAACGTACCTCACAAATCACTGCCACAGGAACCTCCACAGGAAGGGGCATCAAGTGGTCATTCCAGGCACCTCAATAGTAATCTTTGGGTGGGTTGGGGTTTCAGATGGGTGGGTTTGGTCTTGGGAGTGGTGGGCTTCACTTTGGGAGGAGTGCACTTCTTCTTGGGTATGCTAGGGGTATGTGTGGTTTTGGGGGGCAGGTGTCACAGTGGAGGACTTGGACGTGGAGGGGATCGGTTGCGGTGTGGGCGGGGTCCTTTTTGCTTTGGGAGGTGGGTTTCACAGGGGTAAGGGCCAGGACAAACAATAAACTTTCTTTGGGAAATGGGTAGGATGTTAAAGAAGGATTAGGGTTTGGTAGCTTAAAAAGTATGGATGCTTGCGTCTTTTGGTGGGCTGTGATGTGGATGTGATGGGTAAGGTGGGAGTGGGAGTGGTAGTGGTGGTGGTGGATGTGTCTGTGTGGATGGGGTTGTGTCTGGGGGTATGTGTCAATGGTGGCTGTGTCTCTGGGGGTTGGGGTGGTGTCTGGGGGTATGTTGTGAGTTGTGGCTGTGTTTGTGGGTGTTGGGGTGGTGTCCGGGGGTGTGTTATGAGTGGTGGCTGTGTCTGTGGGTGTTGGGGTGGTGTCTGGGGTGTGGTGTGGGTAATGGCTGTGTCTGTGGGTGTTGAGGTGGTGTCTTAGGGTATGGAGTAAGTGGTTGCTATGTCTGTGGGTGTTCACGTGGTGCCTGGGGGTATGGGGTGTGTGGTGGCTGTGTCTGTGGCTGTTAGATTGGCATCTGGGGGTATGGAGTGTGTGGCGGTGGGTGAGAGTGGAGTGAGTGTCTGTTGAGTGCTTGCGTGATTGTGCATCTCGTGGTGTTGTGTTTATGAGTGCTGGTTGTGGCTGTTGAGGTGTATGCATGCGTATGTGTGAGTGTGCTTGAGAGAGGTATGAGAATAGGGAAATTGGATGGGGAAGAGAAAGGTGGGGGAAGATTGCAGGGCATGGAAGGCTGCCGTGAGGGAAGAGGCCAGAGCCTGAAAAGATCTCTGTAGGCCAGACATAGCACTGTGAATCCCTTGCAGGTACACAACCTTTTGTTGGAGCTGGCTGCCTTGCACCTGGATGGCATTCAGAATGGCAGTCTGGCCCGTAGAGATGCTCCTCAGGAGGTCAATAGCCTTCTCACTCAGGGCAGCATGGCCTCCGTGGCACTTCCCTCATCCTCTGGGCCACTGGGTCCCTCCGCATCTGATATTTCATGACCAGAGGTAGTGTGGCAAGCTGCTTTCCCACTGATGTCGGCCCTGTCTCCTTCTGCCTGTGATGATACTGAAATGACAACTACAAATAGGGTCATTCCATGTGCCTGAACACACTTGAACAACAGCTTTGATTGCAAAGCATTATCATAATGTACAGTAGGCCCCAGTCACAAGGTCCTCCAAAGTAGTTTCAACATTTGCAACAACGCGTGCATGCATGCTACATGAACTGCAAACAATTGCCCTCAGGAAAATCAGAATCACAGACAACTTCAATTGCATGAGTGAATTCTTCCAATTACAATACCCACAAATCAAGTAGGAGACCTTGTCACCTTGAATGGTTTGGCTCTTGTAGCACTCCTCAGTAACCTGTTGGCATCAAATCTTATGGCAATGCCAGGTTCAATCTCACAGATTCCACACAAGGACCTACATTTGGCCAATGTTCATATACACAATACCACATCATGATGAAATGATGGGCCAATAATTTAGTCATGTTGCAGTAAAAAGTACATTAGCCGGAAGAAGGTGACATGGAAACACTCATGTCACACTGTAAAAACTCACCAGTGATAACTTCACAATATGTCCATTGTTTAAATAGTCTCATGGAAGTTGTACTAATGCTGTTTTGCTAGATAGCACATCTTGCACAGAAAAGTATACTTGAGGCAATCTGGTCAAAATGTCTTGGAGATTTGTCTACAAGTTTCCGCAGCACAATGAATCAGCTAGGCCTAGGGAAATTACATCTCGATTGGTACTGCTGAGAACACCCTTTTAACAATGCACAACTAAAAGCAATAGTCCATTGAATGTTGTTGTGGATCAGGGAATCTCCATTTTCTGAATATGGACTTTAACATGTTTCTCGAAGGAAAGGCACATCACTGTGCCTTTTTGACAGACTCCATTAGATTACTGAGTATACGCACTCACATATGATTCCAACAGTTCTGCATGTCACTCCCTGATGCATGTCAACAGTTAGGTAATGAACCTTCAAGAATTAACATGTGCAAAGCACTTAGCCAAATGATTCAACATCAATGGCATGTAAATGCACATTGCGAGTAATTACTGTATATCTACCTGTCATGTCCTTCATTACTTCTGCAATTGTCATGATAAAGGACATTGAGTACCGGGTTAGGGTATGTGTAACCCAACAAACAATGTTTACACTCTCCTGTCTGTGGTACCACATTGGCTCTATACCCATCATATACAACTACTTTCCATGAGATTTTGGCATGCATGTGATGGAATCAGACTGAAGTCAGGTAGATCATGTATTAAACAGTAGTGGAAATGACACTACAATAGTGCAAGGTACACATGCCAACATGTAGGCACAAATACTGATTCCAACAGTGACATAACCAAAATCACATAACTGTACAATCCCTACTTATCAATGGCAAGTATTACTCAGTGACTGCACACAAAAAACAATGAATGCTATGTCACATGTATGATGGCCACCATCTCATGAGAGACTATAGTGACACACTAGCAGTCTTGACACACTGCAGACAAATGGCCTGTTGGGTACAGATGCTAATATACTCTCTTGAGCAGACACATGGCTGAATACAGTGATCTATTACCTCATGTTATTTGATGTTGGGGCTGACACACTGAAGACAAGTAAACTGTTGGGTACAAATGACACCCACAGCATGAAACAACATGAGATGATTGACCATTGTACTCAGCCATATGTTTGCCCAAGAGAGTATATTGGTAGTGGACTGTACTCCTTTGTGTACCTGATCAATAGGACTATAGGCAAGCCACATGAGCATGGACCAACTACCATGCCTATACAAACGATAACACATCTTGTGTTTCACACATGGGCCATCTCCAATACTCATGGAGAGATAGCTGCCTCTAACACATCAACCTGGCAAGGTAACAGGTAGGAATCTGCCCAGAACTCACACCCTTGTAGCTTCTGTGCTTCCCTCCAACACCCATCTAGCTTGGGGTAGGCCACCGCCAGTATGTGGACCATCAAGGGGGCCAGGGTGCGCCATACACCCCGCCCATGTTGGGCGGACAGCCTCAGATGAACCTCTGTGATTTTCCAGGCCCAGCATCTCAGGTCCTCCCACCTTTTGCAACAGTGGACACTCCACCGGCAATAGGCCCCCCAGGGTTCGTACCTTCTGGGAGATGGCTCTTCAAATCCCTGGCTTCTGATGGATGCAATAGACAAATGAAGCGGTCGTAATTGTACTCTTTTAGGATTGATTAACACATATTTTGGAAACATCTAGCACAAGCATTTTGTAATTGTCAACACACTACCTGTGTAAAGCAACAAGTGATAAGTAAGGGGCATAAATACACACTTTTTAACTCATTTGTTGACTATCCATAACCCAGGTCATGGCCTACACTGACTAACCAAGCCTACTCACATCATTTAGCCCAGGGCCAACCTACATGTACTGTGATGTGAGCCACTATGAAACACAACACACAATTGTGACCTTCTGAAGGGTAAACTATTTGTGCATGACTGTACAGACATCTTTACATCCAGGCACATTGACTCACTGCAGACGGTCCATACCAGCAACTCCCATGGTACAAACTACACCCTAAGACTTAGGTGACAATGAAAGGGTTGGCACAGGTGTCACTGAAAGCTTCTTCTCTGTGGATGTGTGGACAGGTGGTCTACCTAATAGATTCTCATACCACTTCTGAGTGGGTTTGTGTGGTATGTACTGATATCACAGAAGACACCTTTTACCATATGCAGCACTCCTACAGAGATGACATTCAACATGCCAAGGTATGTTTGGTCTGACTGGATGCATGTAACAAAGCTAGTGATTCACATGTCATGATCTCCACTGAATTAACCAATTATCTGCACTGTGCAATAGGCCTGTACTGTACAAACATGACTTATGGAAAAGTGACAACAGACCTGTGGGAGTAAAGGGGCCTGTCATAAGTCAATGACACACATTGATGAGTGTCAATGGAAATAAGTATCAGGTCAGGTGGTTACCCCAGCTTCCATTCCTAATGTATTCAATGTAAAAGCATTCAGACCAAATCTTGCTTTGAATTCTCATTTTGGGCACATCCAAAGATATGCAGGTTACAGGGAGCGGGCCCGGTGCCTCAGTTGCATAGCCACAGTTACTGTGCACCAGACTGGGATGTCCCATACTATGAAAAGGCTTTGACAGGCCTTGCTCTCTGCACAGTGAGCATACAGAACCTACATGAACATCACATTTCCATCACTTCTATGCAGGACAGTACATCCTGTGGCCATCATATATGTGGGTTCAGGGTTGTGTGCCACTTTGAAGGGCTCAGTGAGTTTTACATTATTCTTATACAACAGTTTGCCGTGGCCTGATCTGAGCTGAGTGATCTGTGGGGCTTTACACATTACCAACAACATCCTCAACTGACTCAAAAAGCATACATACCCAGCTTATGCTGTAATGCAAATACATTTACTGTGTCACTTACCATCATCAGACCATCAAATAAACCATTGTTCGGCTGTAAAGTGTACTTGCATAGCTATATGAACGCAACAGAAGAAGAATCTAGGACTTATCACACATCACACAACACAATGGTCATTTGAAAACACTCTGAGTGGAGGGCTCCACAATATACAACCTGTACATCCTATGTATGGACCACAGATTGTAACAATAGGCACCCGAATAACTCACTGAGACCTAGAGGCACATTGTAGCATGTGAGGAAGGAAAGGATGGAGTTGAACAGAGTCAAATATGCCAATGAGGTACTTACCTGCTCCTCTGGTGAGACATAGAGCTGCACATACAGGGGAGGACCTCTTCCACGAGCCTCTCCAGGTCCTCTGGAGAGAAGGCAGGGGCCCTTTCACCTGCTTGGCCTGGCATGATTTCTCCCAGATGTGGCACACAGCAGCTAAAGTAGTAGAGATGCTGCTGGCAGCAGTGTCAGGAGGCAAGTGAGTTATTTTCCAAACCGCAGCGTACATATACGCCACATATGCGTTCATCACCATCAACAGGCAGAGCCATTGGACGGCAGCCATCACAGTCCACAATGTTAGCCTATGGCTGTCTCTGCTGCTGTTGAAAACGGCCACTGTGCTGTCGACTTCTGCCAGCAGCTGGATGTTCCTAAAGTCCAATAAACAAGGTCGGGCATCTGCCATTGCCAGTTGAAATTACAGTTTTGGTGAACGTTAAATGTGACACAATGTCTATAAATGTATAGTAACATCTTAACATATGTAAAGCTCCCATGATATGTAGATTCTCCTACACAAAATCATCAATGTAGTGCATTGCTAGTCACAGATGATGTATAACAGTAGTGCTCTGTACCAATCCGTGACTGTATTTTTGGTGGTTGGAACATACTTTACAATATCAAGGGGCACATGAGGAGCAGATAGACGTGTTATGTGCACATATATGTTGTAGACACATGTCTAGACAACCGTGGGGATCATAACTGGACCTTGAGTAGTAGACAGTTTTGATGCGTAATGGGTGTAAGGTATTTCCCGTCAGTAATGTTTTGTCACATGATTTTGGTCTTACTCAGCAGATATATTGGCATGGACACAGTGACTAATGATCCATCTAATTTCATTCCATAAATAGGTACCCTGAAAGAGGGAGGAGGTGAC
Organism: Pleurodeles waltl; assembly: GCF_031143425.1. Classification (NCBI taxonomy): domain Eukaryota; kingdom Metazoa; phylum Chordata; class Amphibia; order Caudata; family Salamandridae; genus Pleurodeles; species Pleurodeles waltl. The sequence continues at coordinate 453,877,353 of NC_090448.1, forward strand.
AACCTCCAGTCTACCATCCATTTCTAGACCTCCAGACCATGGAAGAGAATGGCGTAATAAAGCAGTTTCAATGGAATAGGCTCAGAACAATAATCCAACATGTATACCACCCATTGTGAGACTCATCACAGTATTAAACTTCCTGGCCACAGGGTAATTTCAATATACAGTGGCTATATCTGGTGGTATGTCACAACCTATGTTCAGTGATGTTTAAAAAGACGTGCTATCAGCAATGATGAAACACATTAACAGTTATATCAGGTTCCCCAGACATGAGGATTTACCCAATGTGACGGTTGACTTCTATGGATCTGGTTGCCTCCCACATGTTGTGGGAGCCATTGATGGCACTCATATTGCATTGGTGCCACCACATGCCAGTGAATAAGTCTATTAAACAGAAAGCACTTCTATTCTATCAAAGTGCAAGTTGTCTGCTTTCCAGATCTGTACATTTCAAACATCTGTGCCCGGTTCCAAGGTTCATTCCTTTGTTATGCAGAACAGCACCATACCCCAGCTGGTGTCACAACTGCAATCGAAGAGGGACTGGCTTGTTGGTAAGTAACATCTGTCCTAACTTTCGGTGTGCAATGTCAGGTGCTAGAATCAGGAAGTGTGTGACTCATTGTAGCACTTATGTCTCATTACTAAACACGAGACTCAGCATATCCCAACCGTTTGGTTGTTAACACAGCTGAGGAATCCAACTACCCCAGGGGAAGTCCACTTCAATGTGGCTCTTGGCTCTTGGAAGAACACAGTGGCAGGTTGAGCAGGCTTTTGAGCTCCTGAAGGCCAGATTTCGCAGTCTGGACAAGAAATGCTGGGAATCTGAAGCTCTGGCAAATACCAGCAAAGGGTGTCTGATGAGGAAGCTTTTGACACAATCACATTTTGGAGCTGTTCCTTTGTTTGTGTGAGATTTTTAACATGGACTGCATTTTCCAGATGTTTGCTATGTGAATTGTGTCATATGTATGGTTTCATAACACACACCTTGTTTTTGTGTTTGTTCAGGTACCTTCACCGTGACATCTTCATTGGGACATTTCCGAGTTGGGACATTGGCAGCTTTAGGATGCTGTTGGGACATACGAAGTGGACACGGATTGTTCCTGGGAATGTTTGTCACAGACTTTGGGTGTACAAGACCTGTGCCAAGACCGCTTGAACAGTGATAGGATGGAAGTTTAGAAGACTCCATTAGACTTGTTACTTGTCGTATGGTGGCCCTGATGCATCATTTGTGTCATCATGTGGTCAGAAAATATGTAGTTCTAGGTCGCATTCATGTTAGCTTTCCTTCACATGGGATAAACACTCTTTTTGTCTAAGCTATATGTAGCTGTTGATGTGTTGCATCATTGTAGACCAAAGTGCCTGTGGAACATCACTGACATTTGTTTGTGTCATACCACCAGATGCCGAAGCACTGGATTGTAAATACGCTGTGATCAGAACCTGTTGTACTGCCATCTGTCTGAGTCTTTCATTATATGATGTTGGATTCCTTTTGTGAGGTGGGCAATGTGGCTCCAGCTGATGACATCGACCAATTTCATGTTTGCCTCTTCTACAAGATAATGTCTCATATATCCCTTCCTTCCATGTTCTGGAGGTCTGTACCTGTAAATTTGATCATTTACACAATATGATTCAATCATGTATGATTTGCTATGTTTCAGACATATTGACAGCCTATGGGCTGAACAATGTGATACAATTTCTTCTTTGACAAACACTTGTATGTATGAGTTAGTATGGAATGGCTGTAATTCTGAAATGAACACTGTGGTCCATATTTACAAGCAGCCTGTGCCACCGGTGCGTCACTTTAATGATGCACCGGCAGCGCAGGCTACTGACCCATATTTACAAGGCCCACGCAAACCCACTCTGCATGACTTTTCATGTCCTTGTAGATATGGAGTAAGGCAACACAGCACAAATTGCGACGTTGCCTTACTTTGTGTCATGAAGGCGTTTCCATGAGTGTTGCACAGGTGTTCCCAGGCAGCATCAATGGACTTTGATAGATTCCCAGATTTACAAGGTTGTAAACCTGGGAATGCGTCAAAAGCCTATGCCACCCCAGTGGTGGCATAAGAGTGACACAATCGGGTGAAATATCTTTACTTCTCTCAGTTGTTTCCTCTCTCTATGAGTGCAACATTCTGCAGCATACATTGAAGTAGGAAAATGCCTCCATTGATTGCTTTTGAGCAGGAGGTTGTCCCTTTCTGCACAAAAACATCCCCACAATTCACGCACCCTTGCACCATGGCAGTAATTTCTGTACCAGCACAGGGGGAGAGGACAGAAATGTGGCATATCTTGTGGTATATGTAGCTGTAACCATCATATGTGCAGTGATGAGTCAATGTGTTAGCTGCTACTACCAATTTGATGAAGCAACATAGGCCCTCATTCCGACCCTGGCGGTCAAAGACCACCAGGGCCGCGGACGACGGAAGCACCGCCAACAGGCTGGCAGTGCTTCCCTGCCCATTCTGACTGCGGCGGTAAAGCCGCGGTCAGAAAAACGGGTCCGGCGGTTTCCCGCCGGATTTCCCCCGGATGGGCGAATCTGCCATGGCGGCGCTGCAAGCAGCGCCGCCATGAGGATTCTGACCCCCTTCCCGCCAGCCTGTTTCTGCCGGTTTTTACCGCCAGGAACAGGATGGCGGGAACGGGTGTCCTGGGGCCCCTGGGGGCCCCTGCACTGCCCATGCCAATGGCATGGGCAGTGCAGGGGCCCCCTAACAGGGCCCCAGCCTGCTTTTCACTGTCTGCTTAGCAGACAGTGAAAAGCGCGACGGGTGCAACTGCACCCGTCACACACCTGCAACACCGCCGGCTCCATTCGGAGCTGGCTTCAATGTTGCAGGCCGCCTTCCCGCCGGCCCAGCGGGAAGGTCGGAATGGCCCCAGCGGTCTTTCGACCGCGGAGCGGCCATATGGTGGCTCCCGCCAGGCGGGCGGCGACCGCCGCCCGCCGGGGTCGGAATGACCCCCATAATGTCTTAGAAATACTTGATGCACAAAATTGGTAAAGTAAAAAACAACAGATAATGGACGGAATGCAGAAGAAATCAAACATTCACCTCTAGTCACAGATCTGGGTTTATTCCATCATTTTTTTGCTCACCATGCCATTCCAGTTTGGACCCAGCCATATGCAAATCAGTCTTGATCAGGCTCACTATGCTACTGGAATCATGGGGTGATACCCCGAAACCGGTCCCAGGATGCTTGTTTCGGGTCCAGGGAGGAACTGGCCTGGCAGTTTGGGCTGGACTGTTACCATAGGGAACAGCGTCAAGACTGATTTGCATATGGCTGGGTCCAAACTGAAGTGGTGGGGTAAGCAAAAGATTTGACGGATTAAACCCAGATCTGTGACTGGGGTGAATGTTTGATTTGTTCTGCATTCCATCCATCATTTGGTTTGTTTGCACATTTGGTAAGGTGTCATTCCTGTCCTGAATAGTTTTGTTTTGAGATACCAGGACAAGAGCAAGCTAGGTAAACAGATACAGGTATATTTCAGCAAGTGCAGCATAGCCTGTTGGTTTGAGTTACAGAAGCAGGGCCTCGAGGTAGTTATAGGCATGCCACTTGCTTGCTCCCAACACTGCACAAATGCTAAACTCCTAGGTGCATGAACATCAGTTGTGAGATGGCAAACAGGTGTATTTGAGGAAGAGCACAAAGTCCTGTTGGTTTGAGTTACAGAAACAGGGCCTCCTGATAGTTGTAGGCATGTCACTTGCTGGCTCCCAACACTACACAGATACTAAGCTCCTAGGTACATGAACATCAGTTGTGAGCTGGTGTATTTGGACAAGTGCAGAATGACCTGTTTGTTTAAGTAGAGACACAGACTCTCCTGGTAGTTGTAGACATGTCACTTGCTGGCTCTCCACACTAAGGGTCATATGTACGAAAGCTTATTCCCATAGACACAGAATTGGGAAAATCCTTTGGTACATCTGGCCCTAAATTCCTGGGGGAGGGTACATCATTTGAGAGATGACACACAGGTGTATTTGGGCAAGAGCACAAAGGCCTCTTGGTTTGAGTTACAGAAAGAGGGCCTCCTGATAGATGTAGGCATGTCACTCTCTCCACTTCCTAAAATTTGACAAATGTTTAGTCTTACATTTCTGTTGCCACACTACAGTTAGGTTGGCCCATACATTTACATGTTGATGGGGTGATCTTATGATATTGAAACACTTACAGACCCCATTCCAACATATGGCATGTCATGGGGATTGATACAAAATACACATTGACAAGCTAACATCTCTTCTACTCTGGGTATTGCATGTTGGGAAATTAGATAAACAACACAGTGGCAAAAGATAAGAATGAAAAGATTGAAGATTTGTGACAGTTTTTGTGTTGTAACTTACCAGACTCCGCTTCCCCAGGTATTCCAGTCACGCCCTCTGAATGCAGAACGGCTAAGACCTTCTCCTCCCAGGGTAAGAGTTGTAATGTGCCACTGGGGGGACCACAACCAGTCTTATTGGCCTCGATGTGTTGTCTGGAGGACAGGGAATGTACCTTTGCCCTCAGGTCAAAAACAAATGCAAAGAGGAAGAGAGGACAAGAAGTGGATGAACAACATCAAGACCAAGGAAAAGAGAAACAAAGATGAAGGAGGATATTAGCAGCTAAAAAAATACACCACAATTTGAAATCAAAGAACCATAAATTAAACTAATCATCTTGAGAGTAAAAACTGAGACCTGACTTTTCTAAAATGATTCATTTGTTAGACATTTTACCACCCTATGGGCTAAATTGGTAGTCACATACACACACACATACCCCAATAAAGAATTTCTTTAGCGTACCTTTAAAAATAAACTGATGACATAAAACCTCCACAGAGGTGGATATAAATGTAAGTGGAGATTATGAGGCTTTTCTGAGCTTTCATAAAAATATGTAAAGAATTATTAAATATTTGGGGTGGGTGATGTCTTTGCAAATATCACTCATTCTTTTCTCCAGTTTCTTGACTAATATTGAGGAGTGTTTTCTCAAAATCCAGAAGTGTAACCTCTAATGGGTTTTTAATGAAGTGATGTTTCTACCACCAAGATTCATTGAGCCGCTAAGTCCCACAAAAATATCTGCATGCTCACAACCCAGTCTGTGCAAATTTGGGAATGTGAGCTATCAGAATATCAAACTTAAGACAGAAGTAGTTGAAACTAGTAATACGATGAAACCAAATCAGTTATCTAATATTGTTAATACAATAAGCCCCCCGTCTTTCCTAAGTGGCCATTGGCAGTAGTAGAGAAAACAGAACTGTCCCATATCATTCACATGCATTGTTTAGAAGACAATTCAAGTCAGATATTCATTATTACTAAAACAGCAAGGTATCATGCTTTCATTTTAAACGCTCATCAATCTTTCTCGAGTATTGATCACTTTATGACACTTAAATACATGATCTCAAGAGTTGCCTCTGCACAGACATGGTCAATGTACCTTTTAGACCATACTTCAGCTTCATAAGTTAAGCAGTGTGTGCTTGTGTTTTAGTTTTTGCGTCAGAGCTAAAGAGAATTGTTGGAAAGTGGGTTATTGGTAAGGACAGGTAGGTACCTAAACTTAGCAATAGGCCACAATCCCCCACCGGGTACAGTCAAGGACTCAGTAAATTAACCCTGGCTCAACTCTTGGTAGCTTGGCCCACGAGCAGTTAGGCTTAATTTAGGAGACAGGCGTGTAAAGCATTTAATATAACAAAACAGCGAATAAGTAAAACACAACACACAATAAAAAATCCAAAACTAATTTACAAAAATAGAACATGTTTTTATCTTCAAAATGACACCAAAATGACAAAAATATAATGTAGGGAACTGGAGATATAAATTTTTAAAGATTCAGCTAAAAAAATGCTTTCTAGTGCCTAAAAACCAAAAGCGATGACCAGGGACATCTGGTCGCACTTGATCGGGGCAAAGTCAAAAGTTGAGGCTGACCATGATGGAGCCCTGCTTGGAAAGACTGAGCAAGAGGCCTCGTTCAAAGTTTTACCTTCACACTTAGAAATGTTTCTGGTGCTTTTTCTCCCATCGTCGGGTGAGGCTCCTCTTCAGGCCGGGTTGCGATGTGACAACTGCAGCTTGACTCAGAGTGGGGTCCTGGTCAACTCCTGGAAGTCTCATTGATGGGGAAAAGCTCCAGAGCGTAGGTGGGATCAAACTGAAATTCTGGCCGTGTCACAATTTGACGTCGCCAGCTTGACTCTCATCAATGGGTTTATGGAGCTTTTTTCCAAAATTGCTTCAAACTTCTCCAAACTTCTAGATCTTCTTCCAAAAGTACTTTTTGAGTCCTTGAAGGAAGTGTCCATAAACTTGAGCCGAGGTTCCATAAGCTCTGAGTTGCTCCTTGGAAATTGGGACTACAGTTCACAGAATGGACCTGGTCAGAATCCTCAAATGGCCACTGGACACTGGTCAGCTGGGCTCTTCTTGCAGGACTTGGTGCAAGGGACTGTGGTCAGCTCCTTTGAACCTGTAGCTTACAGGGAGTCAATTCCTGGATTTGCAGAAACAATGCAAAGTCATTTTCTTGGTGAAGCCCAAAGTGTGCAGCTGGTACAGTCCTTGTAAGTGCAGTGTCCAAGTGCAGGCCGGGGTCCAGCTAGGCATATAAAGTCTCTCAATGTTAGACTAAGGAGCCCACTAACTACAACTGGGAAACACACATTTGGCTGTTTTTCCTTCACCTGGGCTAATAAAACATATTTTATGAAGTCCCTGATTAGATTTGCACTGCACCCAACCCTAGGGGCTCCTAGGACGGACCTTCGGAGTGACATATATAAAAATACAGTAGTTGGAGACTTTGCAAGCAATTTTAATTTTAAAATCGAATGTGGGGTTCATTTTTGCTTAAAAGCAGCCAGCAAGGCAGGCCTGCCTTTACAATGATACTGGACACCACAGCAGCACACATATGGGTTCATTGACTATACTGGGGTTCCTAAACCTACATGCCCTACCATATACTAGGGACCTATAGGTAGGTTGTCAGAGCCAATTATAATTATTCCTATTTTGCATATTACCATTTTCCACAGAGCACTGGCCCTGGGACTTGTCAGCAGTGCCCAGGGCACATTCAGAGTCAGTATCCACCAGTATCAGTCAAAAAGATTGGGGCTAATAAGGGCACAAAGGATGACTTCCCCACAAGAATATAAAGCACCATATTTGTTTATATCCTGTAATACTCCCTTCACAAGTACAAGTGGGCTTGTAATAGCAAGAAATTGCTATAAAAACACCCACCAACAGATTAGCATATCAAAGAGTTCTCCAACAAGAAAGTCACCGAAATTGTGTTAATCTTGATGCAAAAATGACATTCAGTGTCATCCTCTGCGTCTGTTTCTTGAAAGTTTGAATCCCATGATGAGGATGCACACATCTGTACTAAAGGCTTCATCTTGGATACAAAGAAGGCCCTTGATTGGTTTAGTAGTAAAGGTCCGTCTAATAGCAAAAGAAGCTAATCAAAATATTAAATGATTTGAAATTGGGTGTGCTGATTGTAGGACGTTGGCTCTGTATATACTATCTCAAAGTGATAGTGTGCACAGAGTCCAAGGGTTCCACTTAGAGGTTGATAGTGGCAATAATAGATAATACTAATGCTCTAATTGTGGTCGAGCAGTAGGCTTATCAGATGGTAGTGTTAAGCACTTGTTGTAAACACAGGCAATAAATGGGAACACACACTCAAAGACTTAACTCCAGGTGAATAGGTTTTTATATAGAAAAATATTATTTGCTTAATTTGTTTTAAAACCACAAGAGTCAGAATTCAAGTAAGTACATAAATTGTAAGGTACTTGGCATAGGTGAATATAGAACTTTGAATGAAAACAGTAATGTACACAGTTTTGTCAAAAATGGCAATAAGTTATTTTAAAAGTGGACACTGTAAAATTCAACAGTTCCTGGGGGAAGTAAGTACAAGTTAGTTTAGCAGGTAAGTAGATCACTTACAAGTTCAGTCTCCGGGGCATAGGTAGTCCACCGTTGGGGGTTCAAGTCAACCCCAAACACCCAGCACCAGCAACAGAGGGCCGGTCAGGTGCAGAGGTCAAAGAGTGGCCCAAATAACATAGGTGCCTATGGAGACTAGGGGTGCTCTGGTTCCAGTCTGCTAGCAGGTAAGTACCTGCGTCCTCAGGGAGCAGACCAGGGGGTTTTTGTAGAGCACTGGGGGGTTCCAAACAGGCACACAAAATACACCTTCAGCGGCACAGGGGCGGCTGGGTGCACTGTGCAATGAAAGTGTTGGGTTTTGCGTTGGTTCCAATGGAGGGACCCGGGGGTCACTCTGGTGATGCAGGCAGGGCACAGGGGGTCTTCTCGGGCCAGCCACTGACTGGGCAAAGATGAGGGCTGCCTGCTGGTCACTCCTGCACCAGTAGTTGGTTCCTCTCAGGCCTGGGGGCTGCGGATGCAGTGCTTCTTCCAGGTGTCGGGTTCTTTGTCACCGGGCAGTCGTGGTCAGGGGGATCCTCTGGATGCTCTCTGCAGGTGTCACCGTGGGAGTGCAGGGAGGTCATCTTGGGATATCCACATCGTGGGAGTCACCTGGGGGTCCTCGCTGCAGTGTTGGTTTCTCTGGACACAAGCCGGGGGCGTCGGTGCAGAGTGTTGGGGACTCACGCTTCAGGAGTGAGGTGGAAGTCCCTTTAAAGATGGTTTCTTCTTGATGGTTCGGATAGAGCCACTGTCCACAGGAGTTTCTTGGTCCTCTGGGTTGCAGGGCAGTCCTCTGAATTGGCAGAGGTCGCTGGTCCTGCTGGATGTGTCACTGTTGCAGGTTCTTTGTGTCTGGAGACAGGCCTGTAGTGCTGGGGCCAAGTCAGTTGTCATCTCCGTCTTCTCTGCGGGGCTTTCAGGTCAGCAGTCCTTTTTCTTCTTTAGGTCATCAGGAAATCTGTTTTCCTGGGTTCAGGGTCACCCCTAAATACTAAATTTAGGGGGGTGTTTAGGACAGGAGGACAGTAGCCAGTGGCTACTGTCCCTGAGGGTGGTTACACCCTCCTTGTGCCTCCTCCCTCTGGGGAGCGGGGCACATCCCTAATCCTATTGGGGGAAATCCTCCAAAGCAATATGGAGGGTTTCTCCCAATAGGATTCTCCCAATAGGATTCAGGAAGGGGTCACCTCAGCTCAGTTCACCTTAGGGGCTGTCCTGGCTGGAGGGTGACTCCTCCATGATTTTCTCATTATCTCCACCGGACTTGCTGCCAAAAGTGGGGGCTGTGTCCAGGAGTTGGGCATCTCCACTAGCTGGAGTGCCCTGGGGCATTGTAACACCAGGCTTGAGCCTTTGAGGCTCACCGCCAGCTTTACAGTTCCTGCAGGGGGAGGTGTGATGCACCTCCACCCAGGACAAGCTTTGTTCCTGGTCACAGAGTGCACAAAGGCACTCACCCCATGTGGCCAGAAACCCATCTGGATGTGGCTGGCTGGCAGAAACAGGTCTGCCTAGCACTGAAGGATTGGGTAAAATACAGGGGGCATCTCTAAGATGCCCTCTGTGTGCATTTTTTTTATTAAATATGACACTGGTATCAGTGTGGGTTTCTTATTCTGAGAAGTTTGATACCAAACTTCCCAATATTCAGTGTAGCCATTACGGAACTGTGGTGTTCGCTTTTGACAAACTCCCAGACCGTATACTTAATATGGCCACAATGCACTTACAATGTCTAAGAATGGACTTAGACACTGTAGGGGCATAGTACTCATGCAGCTATGCCCTCACCTGTGGTATAGTGCACCCTGCCTTAGGGCTGTAAGGCCTGCTAGAAGGGTGACTTACCTATGCCAAAGGCAGTGTTTTGTGGGAATGGCACCCTGAGTTGGATGCCATGCCGACTTTGCCTTTTTCTCCCCATTAACACACACAATCTGCAATGGCAGTGTGCATGTGTTAGGTGAGGTGTCCCTTAGGGTGGCACAACACATGCTGCAGCCCTTAAGGACCACCCCTAGTCACAGGGCCCTTGGTACCACTAGTACCTTTTACAAGGGGCTTATCTGTGTGCCGGGGTGTGCTAATTGTGGAAACAATGGTACATTTTTATGAAAGAACACTGGTGCTGGGGCCTGGTTAGCAGGATCCCAGCACACTCTCAAGCCAAGTCAGCATCAAGGCATCAGGCAAAAAGTGGGTAGGTAAGTGCAACAAGGAGCCATTTTCCTACACTGATTAAAAATGTTTACCCCATACCCACAACATGCATTCACTTTCGCTCTTCTCCTCAATTCTCGATTTCTTGCCTTCTTTTTTTTTTGGGGCTTAATTGGTTATATCATACAAATGTCAAAATTGTAATTGCACTAAATGTATTTATAATAATGGTGCCCGGTTTGAAACACGGCTCCATATATATGGCCCGGTATCCCTTGCTCTTGCACAACGAAACGTAGTGCAAGAACAGTGCAAACCTTAAGTGATATTTATGGAGCTACGCACGGCCACCTTGCGTAGCCCTGCACGGCTTCATAATTCTCAAGTAATGTAACACAGCGCAAATCACTGTGTTACATTACTCTGCACCAGGGAGGCATTTCCATGGGTGTTCTCAAGCACCATCCATTAATTTGTATGCATTCCTAGATTTATAAGAATTTAGAACCTGGGTAATGTGCCAAAAAGACACGCCTCCCCAGGAGAGGTGTAACGAGGAGAAATATATTTATTTATCCTTGTTTTATTCCTTCTACAAACTGCATCACACATACTAAGAGGAACAAGCCTCTCAGGATTGCTTTTGTGCAGGAAGGTGTCTGTTCCTGCACAAAACAATCCTGCATGCAACACAGGCACCCTTGCACTATGGTGCAAGGGTGTCTGCATTGGTGCTAGGCTGCCAAAAGGGCACCAGGGCAAAGGGAAAAGACAGGAATGTGCTGTGCTGGATAAATACAACACATTTCTGCTCTTTCACTGTGATGCAGGGCAGCACAGCAAGATGACTTGCTGCGCTGCCCTGTGTCACAAAGCCCATAAAGTACATCTTACACACTTCTTTCCATTGAGTTGGTAACAATAAAGATCTATTATTCAGCTGCCAAATACCCTTGAGTCAAAGTGCACTTTACAAATACAGGTTATCTTTGGTAGTCTAAATATGTCTTCACTACTAGCAGAAAATATAAAGCCAAAAAGTGTTACTGATGAAGCTTAAAGTTCCTACAACTAAAGGGACCTTTGGGTACAGTAATATCAAAGTATACCACATGAAGCTCTATTATGGCTTACTGTTAAACAAGACTTCTTACCCATTTTCTCTCTTGGCCTAAATCTAGAAGTTACCAACTTATTTCTGTAATAAGAGCTATTTGTGTTCAAGTCCTACTGAGTGACTAATATTATGAGAGATGTAATAGGAAACACATCAGACAAGATTACGTTAGTGGCCACCATATGCTAGATTACCAGCAGCAACCACCTCTGTGCGCTATGCATAGCTGCCAACACGAATGTAAACATTTTTTTGTCAATATGGAATACCTTTACATGGGTAAAGTTGCATTACTGCTAGAACCAACTTAATAATATTTGTAATATTAACAACATATAACTCATGCCCTAAGGTAACTATAACTTGCACCCCAGCCATGCACAGTTTTTTCATCAAAAATTGTACTTCAAATATTACATTGATATTATGAATGATGTAATCAAAGATGTCATGAGTGCTGTAATTTGTGGGGTAATTAGCAGCGCATAGAGAGGGCACGAGTTATAGTTATCTTAGGGCATGGGTTATAGTTACTTGAGATAACTCTAACCATAACAGGTGAATTTCTATAGTTTTGTACGTTTAAAATGTGAGCGTAACTATAATGACCCTGTAACCTTTGGTTTATTAAGTGAATGTTTATGTTTTTTTTAATTCTATTTCCTAATTATAACGTCCCTGTAACCTTTATTTTTTTCAGTAAATTCCTATGTTTTTTTTAACGTAAAGTAATTTTCATTACTATGCGTTATTCCAGCCACTGCCCTGTGGCCAAACCCCTATAACCACCCAACTTTGCGCCACGCACAGCCGAAGGCCATGCATGGTGGGGTTGGCCGTAGGGCCTCACCACCCAACCCCATGCTATGCAAGGCCTTCGACCATGCGCAACAGCAATTGGTCGTAGGTCCCTGTGGCCCACCTCCCATGGCCGGTTTCAGCCCCTAAGACCCCAGCCTTCTAAAATGTCTCCCCCTCCCCTGGCCAATTTCAGCCCCAGGGACCCCATCTCCCAGTTCCCAGTGTTAATATATTTTATTTTAGGGGATGGCGGATGCATAGCTCCCCTCCCTGGGCCAATCTTGCCCCAGGGACTCCATCCCCCACGGCCCAGCCTTCTAAAAAAATGTTTTTCGGGGGAGAGGAGGTCACTCAGCAGCAGCAACACAGCAAAGGGGTCTGGGTGTCCCTTCCCTGGTCCCTTTTCTTTTCTTTGATCTTTTTTTCTGGGACTCTGCTGAAGCTGAGTCCCAAGATGGCTTCCAACTCTTTCTTGTTGAAGTGTTGGCAGCCAATCAGATCTCAGCATGAGATAGGGATGGTTCACAGAGCCATTGCGTCTCCATATTTACAAATTTGTTTTTTCTTTAATTTCTCAAAAACTACTGATCAGATTTATACCAAATAACAAAAAGGTCACTTTCTGGACCGAGAGCTTCCTTTCTGATAAATTTGGATTAATTACGTCCTGAGGTTTGGGCACTATTCCTGTTCAAATCTCTATGGAAAATTGCACGGGAAAAAAACGTTTTGGGATCCCCACTTTTTCTTGGCCCCTGCTTGACAGATCACCCTGAAAATTTGACAGCAGCTTAAGTGAGCACCACATTTTTTGGGGGAAAATTTCATGTAGATTCATCAAATGGCGCCAAAGTTATTATATATGTATAGATAGATAGATAGATAGATAGATAGATAGATAGATAGATAGATAGATAGATAGATAGATAGATAGATAGATAGATAGATAGATAGATAGATAGATAGATAGATAGATAAACTACAACTCTGCTCGAACAAAGTGGACCAAAGTACCTGTGGGAGGGGGAGCACAGGCGCTGGCCGCTGGTGCTGGGATGGCAGAAATGCATCATGCAGCTAATAAACCTCTATAATTCTGAGTAAAAGCATTTTTTGTTTTGCTAATACCTTTGGCGCCCCCTTTGAGGAATCTTCTCAAACTTTTTAAACCTAGTTTGCCACTCACTTCAGTTGTTTTCTGCAATGTTTTGGGGTGATGCATCAAGTGTGGCCAGAGAAAAAAGGGGGGTCCCAAAATGTGTTTTCCTCAAGCACATTGTACTACGGATTTTAGACATGAATACACCCTGAACCACCCGACTGAATTACACCAAATTTGGCAGAAAGCTAGCTCTTGGTCCAGAAAGATCTCTTTTTGTGATTTGATGTAAAGCTGTGCAGTAGTTTTGGAGGTATTAGAGGAAAAAGATTTATGAATATATAGAGATGCAAATCTATCAAAGATCCGCGTGCAAACAGCAATGCCATGATCGGCTTTTCACAACCTGAGAGAAAAGTTGCGTCTACCATTTTGTACACAGTTCTTGTGGGGGGAGTAATAACAATAAAATAGGATATAAGGGGTCAGGATAGGGTATCCTGACTCCATGAGACTGATAGAGGGGTCTCTGCGGGATCACACGTTGGCAAGAAATTGTCCAAAAACGTTTTTGGAGGCACATGAGAAACTGTTGATCCCCTGCTGTGCTGCAGTGCTCTGCGGTGAATCCACTACTAATCTGTGGATCCAGCCCCCAATTAAAAAAAATACATCTGCACACAAACCTAGTCACAGAACCACTCACACACCCATTCACACACTCACGCACGCCACTCACAGATCCACAAAACCACTACTATACCCAGTCACAGACCCACACAGCCACTCACATACCCACTCATGCACCCACTTACATACCTACACAACCACTCACACATCCTTACAGTCACTCCTACACCCACTATAATATATACTTTCACATTTTGCCAGTCCACTTCATCCAATGGCTCTATTCATATTTTATATTTGGCATTTTGCTTCTGTGCAAGTGTTCTTTCACCTATAAAGTAGTCCACTTCAGTGCTAGAGCTGGTACTCCAAAATCTGCTTTCAATTCAGCTTTCAAGTCATTATATCAGGTCTGACCCAGAGAGAGCTTTAGCTGTCTTGCCAGCCTTGTGTAGTCAAAATTATTCTAAATGATAAAATACATACATATAGGCATACAACAAGGGTCTTTGGACTTGCCATTTCCATCCACTGATCTGTGCAACTTAAATTCTCATTTTGCTTCTGCCCACCAAAGCATACAGCAAAGGGCAATTGGTCATTCCACTTCAGACATTGGCTCTCTTGAATGCTGGCATTTCACCTGATCACAGCTGCACAAAAAGAAGTGTCCTTCAGTACCAGGACTGATGGGTCAATATTGTATGTTGCCAATGCATTTTTCTTTCTAGTTTTATCTTTTTAGGTTGAGCGTACCAGAGCGCAAGCACTGCTTTCTGTCATGTTGTTTTCTATCTGTTTGGCTTTAACCACGCCCACCTCATACCCATCACTTTAATTCATTCTTGGTCTTGCCTTTCAAAAATCTGTTGAGGTTGTTGGTAAATGCCTTATGTTTATCCTGATTTGAGCCTGGTTTGTTACTGCCTTGCAGACTGACACTGTTACATGGCTCATTGCACGATCACCCATGTACTTTAATGTGGACGAAACTACTTTTCTCTTTTGTCTCTCCCCTTCACATCACATGGCCCTGGCAGTTTCCAGCACGAACTCCATCTCCCCTTCACTTCGCGCTCCATCGCGCTTTCAAGCTTCATGCACTGCAAACTCTCCCTGAGGTATTGCAGTTGATCATTTGCAACTTTATTTGTGTCTGTGATAGGGTGACCAGAGGTCCCGGATTTCCCCGGACAGTCCTGGTTTTTAGAAGACTTCTCCTAATTTTAAATAAATGTCCCGGTTTTTGGGACAAAGGTCATATTATTAAATAAATGTCCCGGTTTTTGGGACAAAGGTCAGATCATCCAGAGAAGCATAAGTTAAAGAGGCCTACAAAGTATGAAATAATTAAAGTAATTGATCTGTTACTGTCAGGCAACACAGTTTCCTGTCTGCAGAGAGATGGAGTGGGGAGCAGAGAGAGGTGGGTGGGGTTTGGTTGGGGGTGAAGGGTGTGAGGTCAAGCCATAGCTAATTTTGTATATGTAGTCTTGTACATGTGTGTATACATATGAATATATATACACACACACACACACACATGTATAGGCACACATTCCCAAAGCTACGCAAAAAAACAGGACAGGCCAGATATATAAGTGAGAGTAATGTCTTTGGTCCTTCTTTTATATCTGACCTGTCCCGGTTTTTGCTCCTCAAAATCTGGTCACCCTAGTCTGTGAGCATGACGTTGTTTGTATACGTGTATGCCTGTTTTCATCTCCGTCTGTATGTGTGATGAGTTTATAAATGTATTGCAGTCAGTCCCGATGTACTCCCAAGAGTAGCTCAGCAATCCTGAGTCGGAAGTGGCATGCCAGGACAGAAGTGTTGTAGTAGAAGCTGCTTCTTGAAGTAAACACGGTGCCAGCACCCGTTTGTGCCGCTGTGAGTACAGAGGGAGATGCTTAGGGGCATGCAGGTAAGTCACCACCAGGACTCTGCCACGGGGCATGCTGGGACACAATGGACCATGGTTGTTAATTCCCACTATGCACCAACAAGCTTCTCTGCCAGTGGGTACAAAGGGAATTCAACAGACACCACCAAAGTACAACTTTTAGGCCTTGTTCACAGTGCGTTATTGTAAACAACTGGCATGATTAAACCTCAACGGTGCATCAATGGCGTCTTTTTACCAGCAAGCGCGCGCACACACTTCAGCTAAGATCGAGGGCAGCGACATGGATGACAGCCACACAATGGTTAACTGTAGTTTTCTCCAAAGAGATATCAACTAGATGGGCAGTGTTTGTCACCCAGTGTTATGTATTTTCTTTTTCTGTTTGTAGTCCTGATTATGTTGTAACTAACATAGCACTGCACATACCAGGATACATCAGAGCTGGACTGGTTGAGTTACTGGCTTCTGCACTGAGGTATGCTGGCAAAGAAAAGTGTCTACAACTTTGAAATCACACCTACGCCTGCCCCTGCATAATAAGGATTTGGGAATGGGACAGGATTAAAGTTCCTCTTGCTGGATTGTGTAGTGTGGTATGCTGAGAATGAATACAAATCCCACAATGCACCAATTTTTGCCACAGGGCTATAGCGCATGCGCTCTTGCTTGTGAGAAGTTGAAGGTGAGCAGTCTGTGGAGATTACAGTCTGAAATGGCAGGGTGAGATGATCTGAAAAGATTTGTCTGTATTTTGTATGAAATAATTATGCATCACAGTCTTTTTTAAGGATTTGCGCTGGAGGCCTTCTTAAATTGCTGTTGTTGCTCTATATTAGTTTAGGGAAGCTTCCTCGCATTAACCCTTTATTAAATCATAGATGATTTAGTCTATCATATTTTTTCAAGGGATTGCATTACTACATTTCAGATTACAGCAAGTAATTGCCCGTACTACGTTCATTTGTATTACAATGGGGAAGCAATTAACTCCATGGATTTCACCGAGAATAAAGAAGGTTACTGTGATTACTTTTTCCCTGCATTTCATTACAAGCTGAGATTACTTTGCCTACTCTAGCATGCCATATTCGCCAAAAGATTATCATGATTACTTTGCAACATCCGAGTTTACAGAAGGATTGTCCAGTTTACATTGTTCTGCCTTACAATGCAAAAGGGGATTGCTCAGATTAGATCGGCTCAGTAGATTACAAAAATTGCAATCTAGGCTGGTTTGGGGGCCAGAAGACAGGCAGGGGCAAGTGGGATGCAGCAGTGTTGTTTACTTCTGCTGAAGGTAAATGGAAGCGCTTTAGTTGTATGCAGGACCAATGGAATTATATGGCAGAGAGGACCAAATTACGCAGCAGGGATATGGAAAGAAAAGTCCAGTTATGCATTTACAACGTCAATAGCTCTAACTCAAGCAAATGCGAGACATATTGCATTGCGAATGTTTGTTTATTCTTATAATCACTTTTATGTGTTTAAACTGCCTTCAGATTAAAGTAAATCAAATTCAATAGTAACTAATCTTTAAGATTAGGATCCTCTTCCTGTGATGTGCATTAGAACCAAAAACATTTGTATAAGTGTTCAAATAAACGTAAAACATCCATACAGTTGTATTAAAATTGTATGCACTGTTTAGGAAGCAGTACTTTTATTTCCTTTTCCTTCTTTTTATTTTTGTGGCATAGGTTTGCAATAAAAAATAAATAACATGTATACATTGCAATTGCTTGCCAAGGCCGCACGCACTGATTTTACTAATGTTGTTATTTTATTTTTTGTGATGGAGCATTGTTTACAGATTTATTTTGCCAACAAACACACGGCACCTTAAGATATTGGCATGTTTACTTTATATGATTTCTACGCATATAAAACCCATAGAATATGATTGCAAATAAAATAATTAAATAACAACCATCGCAGGATTTGCCAGTCCTGAATATATTAGGTTTGCCAGTGCTTGTATTTTATATAGCTTTAATTTGGGATTTTTGAAAAATAGCCTTGCTTGTGATAAACAGTCAGGTAATTCTCTTATTAGGGTCGAGCCTGCGTTGCATGCGCTTGTGCATGCGTTTCGCTAGCGAGACACTTTAGGAATTAATAAGGGCTCGGAGCCCAGTCCACGTGACCTCAGTGTCTTTCATTGGTTCGTGGGGTTGCCTGTTTAAATCTGCTTGATTTCATTAGTGGAATGCACCCATACATCATGCCTTTTCCAGTGGTTAGCCCTCCTCGAGCGCATCGACCAAGTAAAGAAAAATACAAGGCTCGGCATTTTCCGTTCGGTTTGTGGACTACTTTTTCGCAACGCGATCTCGCTTGGCAGAAGTCAAGCGCTTTGCATAATATTGACCATGTTATACAGTTAATTGCACTTTTTACGGTTACGAAAAGAACACATGCTGCCTCTTAAATGTGGCTTACATATGCTTCCAATTAAAGTTTAAATGCAAAAAAAAATAACAACTATCCTGCATAATCGTCTGGAAGCTTCCTAACAGAGTAGTGTAGGTTGAACTGATATATAAATCCTTTTTATTTTTAATGTACATCTCAGCAAAATATAATTTATACTGGTGCAAAGAAAAGGCCCTATTGGCTTTGAATTGATGTAACCCGAAGATCCTACTTCCCCAGCCAAGACGTTCAGCACTTGAATGTCTTATCGGGGCTAAATTGACTTCCCAAAAGTTGCGATCTGATTAGAATAATTTTCAGTATTCTTAAAAGCTGCAAAATATTTTTCGCCGAGTGAACAGTTCTTTCTGTATGTTGAGACAAATAGAGTTCAAAAAAGTGTAAAACTGTGTAACTGGGCACAGTTGTATGTATCCAACAGTTGTCTTTAATTATTTCACCATTTGACTCTGCTTTGTTTTTTCTAACATACAAATACAATCAGAGGTTTTTTTTTTTTCTAAAGCCAGTAACTCTGAAGCCACTTGAAACCAGTAGACTAAACTTCCACCAGGCCATTAACAACGGGTGACACCTACACAGTCCTCCTTTCCCTATTATTATGAGAAGTAACTTCCTAGGAAACAGAGATGTGCCATTTCAGACACACAACACCAGACCTAAGACCAGAGGGGACACTGATGAAGAATGTCTGCCATCCGCAGGCTGGCTGCTGATTGGCGGAGCTGCGGTTCGTCATAACCTCTGCCGCATTCGGCGCGCGTGGCCCAAGATGGCTTCCTTCAGCCCTGGTGTAGCAATCTGTCTGACAAACTAAGCAGAGAGGAAATTTGCAGTTTAGTGGCCGGATTAGTGCTCTGCCGTCTGCTGGGAGACTAATTACAATATCTGAAGCACTGGAGAGCTTGCCTGTGGTCTAGGGTGCAAGGCTTTCCTCTCTCCCGCCCCTCATAGTTTTTTGAGAGCAACTTCCCTGCCCTGGGAATGCAGGGCACAATTGCACATTTGAGAAGGTATTTGAATCCATGGCCTGGGTGAGAGGGGGAGGCGTGATATGGCAAACTCTAGCACACTCCAACTTGATCCAAACACACATTTGCACACCTAGATTCAGCTAAGTTACGCAAAGGGCATGGTTTATAAGAGTAAATTTATGTGCCAAACTATCAGAACGCGAATTCAGTCTCATATACTGATTTACTGAGACACACAATTACCCCACTAATGTGTAATTTTCATGGGAGTTATTCTACTTGGGTGTTCCAGGGTGGCGATGCCATGGACTGCGAATGTGGACACAGGTTTACTCCTGGCAAAGGAAAGTGCAAATCGCTATCCAGATTGGAAACAGGGATAGGACCCCTGCCATAATTGGTGGTGGTGTACTGTTTTTCCATACATTCTTGGGGAGAAAGGTTAGCAAGGCAAATGTACTCTTAATATTCATTTATAGAGGCAATAAATGTATATTATATAAACATAGGCTTGAATACATGATTACAATGGTGAGAACTCCTTCAAAACGGTGACTGTCATAGCTTCCCCAGAGTACTCCTGCTATTTAGAAAGAATTACAGAAAAATCATACATTTGCTCCAAATGCAGGAGTAAATGTAAGGAAGTATTTTACTAGATCTCAATACTTAGAGTGGGATTTGGGTCAGCCCATTGCTTATCATTGCTTCGCGGGCTTATCAGTCTCATTTGCTTGCTTCCTATTCAATGTTTGTTCTCCCTCTTCTTGTGTTTATTTCTCCCCAGGAACATAATAGCTTCCTTACATCCTTTTGAATGGATGATTTGTATCCTTTCCTGGCTAACATCAAAGGAACTACTTTTTAGGGTTGAGCAGTGCAAGCGCTCTGGCCTGTTGTAATCTCTCTGTGGGCTCTTAACCACGCCCACTCTTGCTATTCATTCTTTGGTGTGCTTTTTTAAATGCTTCATTTTTATTGGTGCATTTTGTGAAATGTCCCTCCTTTGTGTGCTGAGTTCCCTCCCACAGATGATTTCACTAAGTGAAAAATGTTGTTGGCCATCACACTACGTCAGGCTTCCTCCTGTTGCAGCGTGTGATGGCCCCTCCTTCGGTTTCAGCTTGTGTTTCATCCTAGCCACAATCCTTTCTAGACATTCACGAAGGGAGCCAATAACTCTTGCGCTCACGCTCATGGCGGCCGTGGCGCTTTGAATTGTCTTGCTTAAGTCAACTGTTTTACTTTTCATTTTCAATTTATGTGGCAAGAAAAGTACAGTTAGGAATGTACAACACTAACAGCTCTAAGTCGATCAAACACGAGACCCATTGCATTGCAAATGCTTGTTTTTAAATAGTGGATTCCGTTTTCGGACCGATGCATCGAACACACCTCTACATATCATGGAGAATGTGAATAAGTAAAATTTGGCAAGTAGGAAAATCAAGAGGCCACAGTGACACTCAGAACATCCACAAAGCGTCTTGATAGGATCCCTTTTGTTTGTACTTTGTAGCCACACCTATTTTTTTATATTTCATTATCAATGTAACTCTTATTAGATGTTGACTGTATTTCGATCCACTTGCTATTCACTTTAAAAAAAATACAAATAAATCCCGGTACGAGCTCCATCCACTTTCACTCAATGCGAAAGATGTTATTTCATTCACTCTATTCACCCACATTGTTGCCGTTGCTACGGTTGTGATTCCAAATCAACACGCGAGGGCGCCATTGTCATATGAATGTTTTAATAAAATAATATCTGAAGGATTGTTTTAACTAACGTAACTAGTGACAAAAACGGACATGACAGCACGAGCGGCAGGGCACGCAAATTTCAATTTTGCTTCAATTCAATTATTATTCTCTTTCATAGAAGTTGTCACAATTAGTACAGGTGCTGAAATGTTTATGAGTTGACCTTTCTGATGAACACGGACACCTATGTGTACGACACAAAGGTCGAAGTGGGAAGGATCAAAGGGTCACGACGTGCCTATACTTTTTAGATTTATGAAAATGTGTTCCCCTACTTTTCCTAACAACACAACCCTCCTGGGATGGTGATTCAGGCAGTTTCAAAGCTTTAACTGAAGTGTTATTCAGTGAGTCTCACTCGCTGTGAAGCTAAACAAGCCTTGCTGCCAGATTACCTGCATGCCTGAAAAAATGCACTTGTGCCCTAGGAGTTAATCTGCAAATGTAAAAGGGTATTCTCCTGGATGCTTTGAGCAGGCACTGGCTTTAATTGATCAAAGCTTTGTGATGACAGGTTTATTCTTTTTGGGTGGTAATGCAAAGAATTAACAACTGAGCTGTGAAGTGCATGCTTTTAATTGTAATTGTATTTATGTAGCTTACTATTTCTGGAGAGGTTAAAGGGACAGTAATGTAAGGAAAAATGCACTACGAACAGCACCGTTTTATCCTAAACCTTTTTGCGCATATTGTGGCAGTCTTACTTCTACAGTGTGCAATGCAAGCCTAAAATAATAAGTTACATATTCACAGTGCTTTCTTTCACAGGCTGGGACTTTTAGCACTAAAAATACATGTCACTATGCTCCACTGCACCAAGATTTAATTCTGTGGCTTTCTGGTTACACACAGACATCTGTAGTGCATTAATTTAGAGACGTTTCGTACTATAGTGCATTTCACACTGAGTTTAATTTATTTTTCATTTAAGCTGCATGTTAATCTGTAGCTAACTGACGGTAAAAGACAAAATAACATAGAGAATATATATATATTTTTTTTGCCACACAGTTGACCCCACCCCCACTGACCATGACCTCACTGCATGCAGCATCACAGGTCCCGTACTTTTTTTTACTGCACCTCGACCACTGATACGACATATATTAAAGGCAATGTAGTCCATTTAGCATACTCCTGAAGTAAAGCACCCATAAGTTCAGGACAGTCAACATTCCATAAATCATACTTCAAATAATTTTGAAATAAACAGTAATGCATTATTTTCTACATCAGTACTACAGAAGCTAAAAACATAAATCAGTTTATCCATCAATACAAGAACAAAAAGTGAAAATCTTTGGCACACCTAACTTCGTAGGCATTAGAAAGCTGAATATTGTGTCTTCATTATCATTTATTTATCCATGTTTGTTTACTTGATGTTGGAAAATGGTCTCTCTGAAGGGCAACCCCAAACTTTTTGCCTTCCTTCTCTTCTTTTTCTGACCTCATTTTTGCTGGCTTTAGGACTCTGG
This sequence comes from Pleurodeles waltl, assembly GCF_031143425.1. Classification (NCBI taxonomy): domain Eukaryota; kingdom Metazoa; phylum Chordata; class Amphibia; order Caudata; family Salamandridae; genus Pleurodeles; species Pleurodeles waltl. Next base: position 453,899,766 of record NC_090448.1, read on the forward strand.
ACACTTTACCACTGCTAACCAGTGCTAAAGTGCAAGTGCTTTCTCTCTCTCTCTCCCTAAAAACATGGTAACATTGGCTCATACCCAACTGGCATAGTCAATTTACTTGTAAGTCCGTAGTAAAGTGCCTTTCATGTGCTGAGGGCATGTAAATTAAATGCTACCAGTGGGCCTGCAGCACTGATTGTGCCACCCACATAAGTAGCCCCTTAACCATGTCTCAGGCCAGCCACTGCAAGGCCTGTGTGTGCAGTTTCACTGCCACTTCGACTTGGCATTTAAAACTACTTGCCAAGCCTTAAACTCCCCTTTTTCTACATATCAGTCACCCTTAATGTGGGCCCTAGGTAACCCATAGGGCAGGGTCCTATGTAAGTAAAAATCAGGACATGTGTCTTTGTGTTTTACATGTGCTGTTAGTGGAAAACTCGCAACGTCGTTTTCCACTACTGTGAGGCCTGCTCCTCTCATAGACTAGAATTAGAACTGCCCTCATATACTATTGAGTGGTAGATTCTGATCTGGAAGGCGTGGCCCTGTCTTGTTTGGTATTGCCTGAATGGCAATAGAAAATCCTGCTTACTGGTCAAGTTGGATTTAATATTACTTTTTTAGAAATGCCACTTTTAGGAAATGGGCATTTCTCTGCACTTACTGCCATCTGTGCCTTACAGCCTGTCTTCAATACACGTCTTGTCTATGCTGGTTCACAGCTCCCCTCGTGCATTCCACCCAGACAACCATAAACACCGGACACTCCGTCACCTCTGCAATCATCTGCATACTGAATGGACCTTCCTAGGCCGGAAGGGTGGAGGGGCTCACATGTACATTTCAAAGGCCATTGGCCTGCCCTCACACAAAGGACTGAAAACGCCCCCACAGGGATCCTGGCAGACAGGACAGGGCTGAAAGGGGAAATTGTGCACTTCAAAATCACTCTTTGAAGTTTCCCCCACTTCAAATACATTTTGGGGTATATAAACTGGGGTTCTGACTCCACCAAATCAGACACTTCTGGATCTACACCTGAACTCTGCCAGAGGAGCTGCCTGGCTGCCCAAAGGACTGATCTGGACTACTTTGCTTAGAAGGACTGCCACCCTGCTGGCCTCTGACTTTGCTGGAAGGACTCTGCCTTCCCCAAAAGTGCTCTCCATGGGCTTGGATTGAGCTTGTCTCCTGTTCTGAAGTCTCAGGGACAACAAAGACTTCATCCACTAGCTTTTAGCTAGTTTCTGACTTCAGTGACACCAGGAACGATTTCAGCGATGCCAGGAACGCCTTCAGCGATGCCAGCACTGACGCAGCAGCCTGCTCCCACTCCATGGACATCGCTGCATGCAATGACCGCGGCCTGCAACGCAAGTCTGAAGTTGCCGCAACACATCTGACATCACTCAGGGTCATCGTGAAGTCAACACACCACGCCTTGACCGACTGGATCCATCGACCCTGCTGGGTCACAAGGGACGGACGCATGGCCATCAACCCTCACCTGCTCCCCATGTAAACCGGACAAAACCTATGCCTCGCCTCCACCTGCCTCCTGCGCAGAACCGATGCCTCATCTCCCCGCACGCCGTAAGGGGCAGAGACCACACTGGCACCAGCGATGCCTCATCCCCTCAGTCCGTGTGGGGTCTTTGTTTCTTCATTCTCAAAAGGTACTGTACCTGGGGATTAATGTGGCTCCGTCACAGTGCCTGTGGCAACGGATTATTGGGAACGACTCCGTCAACGACGCTTTGATAGCCCCAGTAGGAGCTATTGTGATTTAGGTGCTTTAGTGGGATTTAAACTTTAAAAATCATAACTCTACTTGTGTACATCCGATCTTCATCATTTCAACTTCTTTTTCTAAACCTGTGTGGTGTATTTTTGTGGTGTTTTGACTGTGTTACTGCATGGGTTATTGCACTAATACTTTACACATTGCCTTCTACGTTAAGCCTGACTGCTCAGTGCCAAGCTACCAGAGGGTGGGCACAAGATAAGTTGGATTGTGTTGTGACTTACCCTGACTAGGTTTGTGGTCCCTACTTGGACAAGGGAGTATACCCCTGCCAACTACATACCCCATTTCTAACACTTAACAACAGTAAATAATTTTTAGTTTAGTGGTCTAAATTTCACTGCTGACTTTTTGGACAATTTACACGGCAGCTCAATATTCTTTTCACATTTTGTTTCTTGTCGTACATGTAGTTTTCAAAGTAATGACTCCATATCATCAGGGACACCCAAACTGAGATCCTGAAATGTAGTCCAGTTGGGCTGAATCAGGACTATACCTCTCAGATGAAATAGGGTTGTTAGTTCAAATGAAAACCAAGGACTGGAATGCGTTTTTCCAAAGACATGGAGCCCCTGGAATCTTTGACCTGGTGGACTTGTAATATTATCACATATCCTAGCTAAAACAGCAGCCTGTAACTTCTGAAAAGTCAATAGGTGTAGTGAAGGCAGTATACATTACTTATGCCTGTAGGTGCAACCGATTTCATGCGGCTATATCACTCTATGCCACATTTAGTATCTAAATGCAGATAGTTGAGTTGAGTTAGAAGAAATTCTACTGAGTTTAGCCTATTATGTATAAAGTGTACAATGATAAATACTTTTTACAGAATCAAGGAACATAGAAATAATAAAGTAAACCATGCCTAAGAATTCAGAGTTATTAATACAATGATAAAATATAGACATGTTAGCGTCATGGGTATGGTAACTAGCTAAATATGAATCAAACCTGTTAGTACTGTACTGCCCAGTTTGTAAAGCAACATTTTTCGAAACCAATAAGTAACATGACGTTTTGACCAATCAAAGAAGACATATATTTAGTCATCACATTATGTATAAAATACACTGAAATTGCTTCCATTAATCACAAGACCATGTGCTGATGGACGAAAGAAAAGTGTTCTTTCGTGGTATTTTGGGAGAAAGAGTGCGTTACATCACCCCTATAGGCATTATGACGTTGAGATTAACGCTTGAATAATGGAATTCGGGCATCCTCACCACCTAAGACCAAAACAAGTAAACAGAACCTGAAAATTAATCTTTGAATTTTTCTACCAATCAACTCGAATAGGGGCAGCAATGAAGAAAAACAAAATTGGCCTTCTAATACACCAGTATCAATATGGAAACTTGTCCACCAGTTGTGCTATCAATGTGTTGTTTAACAAACAAAAATAGCGGAGTATTTTGTTGGGGTGAAAATTCCCATCAAAATCATGATTAAACTTGACGATAACAGTAGCTTAGAACTCTTTTGCAGAGGATTGTATACGAGATGCTTGTGGCTTTGCATGCATATAAAGTACCCAGATATTTCAACTTCTTGTAAAACATCTGGCTACACAAAACTGTCGTAATGAGAAAGATACACTCCCGCATATCACAGATGGTTTCAATTTGCCTTTGGCTATACACTTTGCCATTGGTGAGGTGAATGAACAATACAGTCCACACAGATACGCTACAATTTCACACGCTTGAAAAAATGTGACTTTTGCTGCCTAGTGTGTGTATTAAAAGCATACATTCCTTTTGAGCTGATGTGACATCAATACAATGCAAATCAGAAGAGTTGGCTTCAACAGTGCCCGTTCTTTGTAACTCAAAGCAAGGCAAGTACATAAGAAGAAGACCAGAAAAATATAATGGAAAAGAAAAAACGAAAGGAAGGAAAAGAACAAAAAATAAAGAAAAAACAGCAGACACCTTAATCGTTTAAAAAATCAGTCCTATGCTTACATAGTGTTAGAAATGGGGGTCTTTGGTTTGCTTTCAAGTAACCCCCTGTCCAAGCAAGGACGCTCACTCTAGTCAGGGTAAAGAAGAATCACCTTCAGTTAACCCCCGCTCACCCCCTTGGTAGCTTGGCACGAGCAGGCAGGTTCAACTTCAGAGACTAGGTGTAAAGTATTTGTACCAACACACACAGTAATATAGTAGAAAACACCACAAAATGACTCAACACAGATTTAGAACAATAGCCAAAATTTATCTAAACAAAACAAGACCAAAATGACAAAAATCCGACATAGACAAGTCAAGTTATCAATTTTTAAAGATTAAACTAAAAAATAGTGCTTAGAAACACAAAATGCTTCGATGAGGTGATAACACGACGTCGTGATGGAGTCATTCCCAACAATCCGACCCCAGTGGCACTGGGGACGGAGTCATGCAGACCCCCAGATACAGTACTTTAGTAAAATGTGGGAACAAGCCGGTGCGCGAAGTCGGGGATCTCAGCGTCACTGAATCCGAGCCGGCGTTGGTTCCAGTGCCGCGACGCGAAGGAGCAAAGGCGTCACGAAGAGGCATCAGGTCCTTGTTGCAGAGCGGTGGAGGTGAGGTGGCGTCAGTGCAAAGCGCTGAATCCGCCAACTTCGGGCAGAGTAGGTCACGACTTGATGCGGCAACTTCCACGGAGTCGCGGAGTTTGGCTGGCCTGCGAGGGTCATCGCACACCAGCGAGGACCACAGAGTTGGTTGCAAGAGGCGTCACTGGATTCGGCAGTGGCATCAGTCCAGAGTCGGTTTTCTTTTCCTTTCAAGAGCGGAGGGACTGATAGGGCACCACGTGTCAGGGCAGGAGTCTCCACAGAGAGACCAGATGCTGGTAGGGGAAGTCTTTGATGTCCCTGAGACTTCAGAACAGGGGGAAAGCTTAGTCCAAGCCCTTGGAGAGTCTTCTCAAGTAGGAATATACCACAAAGTCCAGTCTTTGTCCCCTTTCACAGGCAGAAGCAGCAACTGCAAGATAGCCCAACAAAGCACAGTCTCAGGCAGGGGCAGTACTTCTCCTCAGCTCTTCAGCTCTTCTCCTTGGCAGAGGTTCCTCTTGATTCCTGAAGTGATCTGATCTTCAGGGGTTTTGGGTGCTCTTCTTATACCCCTTTCTGCCTTTGAAGTAGGCCTACTTCAAAGGAAAGTCTCTCTTGTTTGTTAGATCCTGCCTTACCCAGGCCAGGCCCCAGACACACAGTCTGCATTGTGTGAGGGCAGGCACAGCCCTTTCAGATGTGAGTGACCACTCCTCCCCTCCCTCCCAGCACAGGTGGCTCATCAGGATATGCAGGCTACATCCCAGCTCCCTTTGTGTCACTGTCTAAAGAGAGGTGCAAACAGCACAACTGTCAAACTGACCCAGACAGGGAATCCACTAACAGGCAGATGTAACAGAATGGTTTAAGTAAGAAAAGGCCTACTTTCTAAAAATGGCATTTTCAAACGCACAAAAACTAACTTCACTAAAAGATGTATTTTAAAATTGTGAGCTCAGAGACACTAAACTCCAGATTTCTATCTGCTCCCAAAGGGAATCTGAACTTTAATAATATTTAAACCTGTGCAAGAGATACGCCTTCAACACTGAAAACCGAGTTTGGAATAATTTCAGTGTCACGATATGTCAAGCACATAAGTACATGTCCCACCTTTAACATACACTGCGCCCTGCCCAGGGGGCTACCTAGTTCCTACCTTATGGGTGCCTTACATGTATAAAAATGGAAGTTTTAGACCTGGAAAGTGGATACACTTGCCAAGTCGAATTGGCAGTTTAAATCTGCACTCACAAACACTGCAGTGGCAGGTCTGAGCTATGTTTACAGGGCTACTAATGTGGGTGGCACAACCAGTGCTGCAGGCCCACTAGTAGCATTTGATTTACTAGGCTCCTCTAGTGTACTGTACTAGGGACTTACTAGTAAATCAAATATGCCAATCATGGAAAGTCAATTATACATATATTTTACGTGGGAGCACTTGCACTTAAGCACTGGATAGCAGTGGTAAAGTGCCCACAGTAACAAAAACAGCAAAAACAGAGTTCAGCATACATCAACAACCTGGGAAACAGAGGCAAAAAGTTAGGGGAGACCACGCCAAGGATGCCAAGTCTAACACATGTTCCCCCCAGCTGAAACCCAACCTCATTGGAGTTCTCATCACTAAGGTGGAAGAATCTGAACAGAGCATCAGCATTGGCGTGTTCTGTACCAGGGCCACCATAAAGTCCACCCCCTGTAGGGAAATGGGCCACCTCAACAGTTTTGGATTCTCACCCCTCATCTGCATCAACCATCTGAGGGGCCTGTGGTCGGTCTGAACAAATAGGGTGTTAGGTTCTTCAGTGCCCAAACCACAGCAAAAGGCTCATGCTCAATTGCACTATACCTACGTTCCCTGGGAAGTAAGCTTCTGCTAATGAAGGCTACAGGTTGATCTAGGCCCTCTTCATTAAGCTATGAGAGTACTGCTCCTATTCCATGCTCTGAGGCATCTGTTTGCACAACAAATTCCTTGGAATAGTCAGGTGCCTTCTGTACAGGTGCTGTGCACGGGGCAACCTTCAGGGCATCAAAAGCGGTCTGGCAAGCCTCTGGCAAGATCACCTTCTTTGGTTGATTCTTGGAATTCATCTCATTCAAGGGGGAAACAATGGTGCCATATCCCTTGACAAACCTCCTGTAATAGCCAGTGAGGCCTAAAAAGGCCCTCACCTCAGTCTCGGTCTTAGGAGGCTCCCAAGCCAGAATGGTGTCAATCTTTGGCTGTAGGGGTGCCACCTGGCCACTCCCTACCTGGAGTCCCAAATACACCACTGAACCCTGCCCTTTTTGGCAGTTGCTTGCCTTAATAGTGAGGCCTGCCTTTTGCACGGCCTCCAACACTCTGCAGAGGTGCTGCAAGTGTTCCTCCCAAGTGGTACTGAATACTGCAGGGATGCTGCGTGGAAGTCATCCAGCCCAGTCAACACCTGGTTGACCAATCTCTGGAATGTGTCAGGGGCATTTTTCATCCCAAATGGCATCACCTTAAACTAGAAGTGCCCATCTGGGGTAGAAAATGCTGACCTCTCCTTGGCCCTCTCAGTTAAGGCAATCTGCCAATACCCAAACGTCCAATCAAATGTGCTGAGGTATTTGGCAGCTCCCAACCGATCTATGAGCTCATCAGCTTGGGGGATGAGGTGCACGTCAGTTTTAGTGACCGCATTGAGACCCCAGTAGTCCACACAGAACCGGAGTTCTGGGGTGGCACCAGGAGCAGCAGCCTTTGGGACCAAGACCACAGGACTGGCCCAAGGACTGCTAGAAAACGCCATCACCCCTAGGGATAACATCTTAGACAACTCATCTTTGATGCTGGCCCTGACCTTATCAGTCACCCTGTAAACCTTCTGTTGAATGGGTGGACTGTCCCCAGTGTCCACATCATGTGTACTAAAGTTGGTGACCCCTGGGATCAGAGAGAACAGGAAGGCGAACTGTCCCACCACCTGGCGACCGTCCCTCTGCTGCTCTGCGGTCAGGGAGGGGGAGAAGTTCACTCCCTCCACAGACCCATCTTTCTCTCCTGCAGACAGTAGGTCAGGAAGAGGCTCACTCTCTTCCTCCACCCCATCATCTATTGCTAGGAGCATGGACAGTTCAGTTCGCTCAAAGTGGGGTTTGAGACGGTTCACATGCAGGACCCTTAAGGGGTTCCTGGGAGTCTGCAAGTCCACCAGGTAGGTGACTTCACTCTTGCGCTCCACCACCTCAAATGGCCCAGTCCACTTGTCCTGGACCGCCCTAGGCTCCACTAGTGCCATCACCCACACTCTTTGCCCAGGCTGAAACTCAACCAGAGTGGCATTCTGGTCATGCCACTGTTTCATATCTGCCTGGCTTGCTTCTAGGTTCTCTTCGGCGAGAGCTCTGAAGCGGGAAGTCTGGTTTTGGAAAGCCAGCATGTAGCTAAATACATCCTGGGGAGGTTCACTAGGGGCTTTCTCTAAGCCCTGCTTCACCAGACTCAAGGGCCCCCTAACAGGGTGGCCATACAGTAACTCAAAAGGACTAAAGCCAAGCCCTTTTTGAGGCACCTCCCTGTAGGCGAACAGAAGGCATGGCAAGAGGATGCCCCACTTCCAGTGCTCTGACAGGCCAATGATCATTCCTTTCAAGGTGCGGATGAATCTCTCAACCAGACCATTGCTTTGGGGGTGGTAAGGTGTGGTGAACTTATAAGTTACCCCTCACAGGGATTTCATACATCTGGATATGAAATTGATACCCCAATCAGATACCTTGGGGAACCCCATGCGGGTAAAAACCCCCATCAATGCACGACCCGCCAGAGGGGAAGTGACTGATCTCAGCAGAATGGCTTCTGGGTACCGGGTAGCATGGTCCATCAAGACCAGGACGAACCTGTTGCCCATGGCTGTCTTGGGATCCAAAGGCCCCACAATGTCAATACCGACCCCTTCAAAGGGGGTACTAACTACAGGAAAAGGTTAGAGGGGAGTCTTGTGCCTCCCCCCACTCTTGCCACTTTCCTGACAAGTCTGGCAAGACCTGCAATGAGTATCCGAGTGCCTGTGCATTAGGGGCCAGGAAAAGTGGGTGACAAGCTGTTCAAATGCCTTGTCCTGCCCCAAATGTCCAGCTAAAGGCACATCATGAGCCAGACCCAGTAGGAAGTCTCTGAAGCACTGGGGTACCAGCACACGGGCTGACCCAGGCTCAGCAACCTTAGGCTCACTATACAGGAGGCCTTCCTCCCAATAGATCAGGTGAGATCCTGGCTCCGTGCCAGCCGCCTGGTCTGCAGCCTGCTGCCGCAAATCCACTAGAGTAGGGCATGTTTTCTCTGCCTCACAGAATGCTTCCCTGATGGGTCCCCCTTCCTGCTGCCACTACGACAGTTCAGGGACCTCCCCCAGTTCAGCCACCTGTTCCCCTGTAGGCTCCGGGACGTCACCCTCAGACTCAGCCTCCTCTCGGACCATGGGAACCTCTGGGGCTGGTTTCCCTCCCGCGCCCCTTGCCCTTCCTCTTTTTGGCAGTCCCCTGGGCCACTGTTTCAGGCTCCAGGGGCTTCTGACCACCCTTCTGGGCTGCCATTGACCTGGTGGATGCACATGCCACAGAAGTGATCTGATCTCCAGGGGTTTTGGGTGCTCTTCTTATAGTCTTTTCTACCTTTGAAGTAGGCCTACTTCAAAGAAAAGTCTCTCTTGTTTGTTAGATCCCCAGACACACACCAGAGAGTTGGAGTCTGCATTGTGTAAGGGCTGGCACTGCCCTTTCAGGTGTGTATCCCCACTCCTCCTATCCCTCCCAGCACAGATGGCTCATTAGGAAAAGCAGGCTACACCCCAGCTCCCTTTGTGTCACTGTCTAGAGAGAGGTGCAAACAGCCCAACTGTCAAACTGACTCAGACAGGGAATCCACAAACAGGCAGAGTCACAGAATGGTTTAAGTAAGAAAATGCCTGCTTTCTGAAACTGGCATTTTCAAACACACAATCTAAAAAGCAACTTCACTAAAAGCTGTGTTTTTAAATTGTGAGCTCAGAGACCCTAAACTCCACATTTCTATCTGCTCCCAAAGTGAATCTGAACTTCAATAATATTTAAAAGCAGTCCCCATGTTAACCTGTGCGAGAGATAGGCCTTCAACACTGAAAACCGAGTTTGGAATAATTTCAGTGTCACGATATGTAAAGCACATAAGTACATGTCCCACCTTTAACATACACTGCACCCTGCCCAGGGGGCTACCTAGGTCCTACCTTAGGGGTGCCTTACATGTAACAAAAATGGAAGTTTTAGGCCTGGCAAGTGGGTACACTTGCCAAGTCAAATTGGCAGTTTAAAACTGCACTCACAGACACTGCAGTGGCAGGACTGAGCCATGTTTACAGTGCTACTAATGTGGGTGGCAAAGCCAGTGCTGCAGGCCCACTAGTAGCATTTGATTTACAGGGCCTGGGCACCTCTTGTGCACTGTACTAAGGACTTACTAGTAAATCAAATATGCCAATCATGGAAAGTCAATTACAGATCTATGTTACATAGGAGCACTTGCACTTAAGCTCTGGATAGCAATGGAAAAGTGCCCAGAGTAACAAAAACAGCAAAAGCAGAGTCCAGCATACATTAACAACATGGGAAACAGAGGCAAAAAGTTAGGGAAGACCAGGCCAAGGGTGCCAAGTCTAACATATAGGATACAGCATTAAGCAACCATAGTACAAACTGCCAACAAAAACAACTAAATTATTGCATATAGTGCTGATCTGCAGGCATTATGTTGATGCCTCAATATAGCAGCCAATCAGTTTATACAATATAAGGGATAAAGTACCTCCTGCCGTACATTATAAGGATATTGCAAGCCACTGAGGAGTCCTGGACCATATAGCGAAGTGAGGCCAAAGGCTGAGTTCCTTTATAAGGTAATGGAATTCCGAGGTGACTTGCAATATTCTTATCATGTTCGGCGGGTGTACTTTATCCCATATAAATACATGGTCACATTATCATCTTTATTTAAACATGTCAAACATCTGTTAGATATTTGTTGCAAAAATATATTAGAAACAGCTCAATAAAATCCAGTTTAAACAAAACTGCACTAACTCAGAATGTGTAGAAAAACGCAGAGACATTCTAACTTTTCTATAACTATCTAAAAAATGCAAAAACAAATCATGTTCTTTTTGCTAGTCATTATAAGCTAGAAAAATAGAGCAGGAGAAAGAAAAGGAAATTTTCATTTTTGTTGCTTTAAATAGCTGCTCCGGGACCTGACATGCCTTTCACCTTGACTGCTGGCTCCAGCCACAGGCATTGCGATGTCAGAACTCGACTGTAATAATTCATTACTGTCGAGTTATGACGTCTTTTCTTTATAATTGGTGCCCGAGTGCATCACTAGACGCTGACTATAAAGAAACGAGGGATGTGTATCAATGCAGGGATTGCAGAATCCCATGTAATATGTATTGATAAAGCTTTACCCATACTTGAATGAAGCTTTCACTAACTACTAATGGCTACTGCTATATCTTTCCCAGTATTGTTCAAGGTAACAGATTTCGCTCATCACCTTAAGTTGTACTAGATTGTCAGTGGATTAGGGTTCTTCCAACCACTGGCAATGATCAACTTTTGAAACATTTTACTAAAAAATCAAGCACTGTGATATTGATTACTAATGCCTAACATGATCAGATTCTAAGATAATTTTTAGCCTAGATAGCACAACATATATTTAAAGCAAATTTTCTAAAATATGATCACTTTGAGACATGTGCTGAACACGTGTATGAAAAGCAGAAAAGAATTGGTATGTTGGACACCGACCTACTCCCTCTTCTTGCTGTCTTTGGCTTTAAATTCTGGCTGAATGATACTATAGTCTTGTATTCTTTGTCTGGTAAAATTTGTGAAAGCAAGGACCATCTGTATTGACTTTTTAAAAAGCTTATTAGACATGGGGTAAGGTATACAATTCAATTGCATTTATCAAATCTTTGCTCAACATCCATAACTAGAGAATTTTATATATATATATATATACATATATATATATATATACACACATATATATCTACATATATATGCATGTATATATATATATATATATATACATGTATATATATATATATATATATATATATCTGTCTCTCTCTCTCTCTATACATGTATATATATGTGTGTGTGTGTGTGTGTAGATATATTCATATATATAATTTATATATATAGATGGGTAGATAGATAGATATCTACTTCAATGACAATGTAATGCTTTCAACATACAAAACCACTGAAAGTCACCAGATATAGTTAGCTCTGGTTACTATAACTCATGCCCTAATGTGACTATAACTTGTGCCCACGTCATGCACAATTTTCTTATCAATAATTTAATTGCAAATGTTGCTATGATATTATCAATGATGTCATACATGATGTCATGAGTGATGTAATACATGGGGTAATTATCAGTTCCTGGGGCCTTCTTTTTATGCTTGGGAAGTGGGGCCATGGCCCCCCTTCCCTTTATTTATGACATGGCCCTGGAGGATGGAGTCCTGGGGCCATTTTAGGCTCAGGGAGGTGGGCTGCATGCCCCCTCCCCTTTAATTAGCTGAGGGCCCCGTGGGGGTGTGGTCCCTGGGGCCTCTTAGAGGCTTGGAGAGGGGTGCCACATGCCCCTCTTTCCGTAATATATATGCCACACCACTTGGCCCTGGCCCACCCCATGGATATGTTTATGGAAGCGGGCAGAGGCCCATTGTTTTATGTCATTTTACCCTAGACTAGTGGATCCTCTGAGAACTTAGGGCAAAATATATATTTTTTTAAAAACATTTTTGGCCCCAGGCAGTGTTCCTGTGGGACACCCACACCAGGCCTAGGATGTCAGTGTATCCCTATCCTGCCCCCTTATGTTTTTTTTCTTCTTTTTCCTAGGAGCCGGGACTAAGTCCTAAGTCTAAGATGGCTGCTGCCACATTATTGATGAAGTGGTGGCAGTCAATCAGATCTCAGCATGAGATCTGCCCGGTCCATATAGCCTCCTCGGCATGATGTATACAACATTTTTGACCATTCATTGCTCAAAAGCTACTAAATTGATTCATAACAAGTCACAAAAGGCACCCTTTCTGGACCAAGATCTAGCTTTCTATAAAACTTGGACCTATATTTGTACTTTTTAGCGCCGCATTTGCATAATTTTTTGACGCAAAAGCGGTGCAAAGTTACAAAATACAATTGTATTTTGTAAGTTTGTGCCGCTTTTGCATAAAAAAGCGGCACAAATCCGACGCTAAAAAAGTATAAATATGGGCCTTGGTGTGAATCAGTTCAGCAGTTTTGGCTGTAGTGGTGTCTAAAGTTCCTATGGAAAAAATAATATGGAAAATGCGTTATGCCCCCCCTCCTTTTCCTCAGCTCCGCTTGATGGATCCCACCAAAACTTTCCAGTTAGGGGCTAAGGTGTAAGAACGTTTTTTGGAAACTTTTAGTGAAGATTTGTCTTACGGCACCAAAGTAATTTGAAAAACAAAAAATGCTTTTCCTATGGAAACGTGGTCCTCCATACACATATTAAACTTGGTAGCCAGACTACACTACCTAAACTCCCCACTCAAACATGTACTGTTTTCTCACAAAAGATTTGATTTGGGATGTCATAACTATTCTTGTACATACTATTATTTTACATGGTATAAGTGAGATAATATAAAATGATATAAGCAGTGCATGGAGAAGGCGTGAGTCATACTGAATGTAGAGTGGCTACCAAGTTGAATACACTGTGTATGGAGGTGCACAAGTTATAATAACTATACCTTAAGAATTTCTAATGTCTGTGTATTTTAAGTTTGGTTTCTAAAGAAAAGATAAATAAAGTTTTCCTAACTATAACAAAGTTTTAACCTTTGTTTTTTTCAGTGAATTTTGATGTTTTTTTCTTCATTTTTCTGTCATCGAATGGAGTGTCATTAAGAGGAATGTGATACAGTAGAGTGGAAGAGAGTGTCTTAAAGAGTACTGTCATAGATTGTTGTAGAGTGGAGTGGAGTGGAGTAGAGTAGAATGATGTACAGTGGAATACCATACAGTGAAGTGATGTGTTGTACAGTGGAGTGGGGTACAGTGGCGTGGCATTTAGTGGAGTGATGTAGAGTGGAATAGTGTAGTGTGGAGTGTTGTAGAGTGGAGCAGTGAAGAGTAAAGTGGCATACAGTAGCATACATACAGTGGAGTGGCGAAGAGTGGAGTGGTGTAGAGTGTAGCATGGTAGAGTGTAATAGCGTATAGCGCAGTAGCGTAGAGTGCAGAGGCATGAAGTGTAGTGGTGTACAGTGGAGTGAGGTACAGTGTAGTGGCATAACATACAATAGCAAAGAGTGGAGCATTATAGAGTGGAATGACTTAGAGTGATGTAGCATATAGTGGAGTGTCGTACAGTGGAGTATTGTAGAGTGTAATGGCATTCAGTGGAATAGCTTATAATAGTGGCATACAGTGAAGTGGCATAGAGTGGAATAGCATGAAGAATAGTGCAAGAGTGGAGTTGCATACAATGTAATAGAGTATGGTGGAGTACAGTAGAGTGGACTAGCATAGAGTGCAGTGGCATAGACTGGAGTGACACAGAGTGAAGTGACATAGAGTTGAGTGGCACTGAGTGGAGTGGCATAGAGTGGAGTGGGGTGGAGTAGAGTGACATAGAATGCAGTGACATACCACATTAAGTACAGTGGAGTACAGTGGAATACAGTATATTAGAGTGAAGTACAGTGGAGTGGCATAGTGTAGAATAGCAAAGAGTGGGATGACGTACACTGGAACTGCGTATAGTGGAATAATGTAGAGTGGACTGGCGTACAGCGTAGTGGTGTACAGAGCAGTGGCATACAGTGGAGTGTGTTAGAGTGGAGTGGCATACAGTGAAATAGCATAGAGTGGAGTGGTGTACAGTGTAGTGGTATAGAATGGAATGGCATACCATGGAGTGTTCTAGAGTGGACTGGCGTAGAGTGGAGTGAGGTACAGTGTAATGGTGTGCAGTGGAATAGCGTAGAGTGAAGAGGTTTACAGGGGAGGAGTGTACAATTGAGTGGTATAGAATGGAATAGTGTACACTGGAGTGAGGTAGAGTGGAGTGATGTAGAGTGGAGTGGCGTTGAGTGAAACAATTTAGAGTGGAGTGATGTACAATGCAGTATCATACAGGAGAGTGACACAGAGTGGAGTGAGGTACAGTGTAGTGGCACACAGTGGAATAGCATAGACTGGAGTAGCATAGAGTGGAGTGGGTTCAGTGTACTGGTGTAGACTGGACTGTTGTACAGTGGAATAGATTAGAGTGTTGTAGGGTGTAGCACAATAGAGTGTAGTAGAGTAGACTACAGTGGCATAAATTGTAATAGCGTACTGTGGAGTAGCATAGAGTAGAGTGTTGTGAAGTGGAGTGGAGTACAGTGGAATAGTGTACAGTGGAGTGGTATAGAGTGGAAGAGTGGAATGACACTGAGTGTTGCTGGAGTAGATTGTAGAGACATAGAGTGGAGTGGCATATAATGGAATAGCGTGCAGTAGAGCAGTAGGGTGGCGTAGAATGGAGTGTTGTACACTGGATTAGGATAGAGTGTAGTAAGGTAGAGTGGACTGGTGTAGAGTAGAGTGGCTTACAATGGAGTGGCATAAAGTGTAGTGGCTTAAAGAGGAATAGTGCACAGTGCAATGGTGTACACTGAAGTGGCATACAGCAGAGTGGCATAGGGTGGAATAGTGTAGAGTGTGTGTCGTAGAGTGGAGTTGCGTACAGTGGAATATAATACAGTGGAGTAGCATAGAGTGGAAGGGCGTATAGTGTAGTGGCCTACACTGGAGTATCATAAAATTGAGTGGCATAGACTATAATAGTGTACAGTGAAGTGGTGTAGAGTGGATTGGTATAGAGTGAAGTGGAGTAGAGTTTAATCATGTAGAGTGGATTAGCATAGAGTGGACTGGTGTATAGTTGAGGGATGTAGATTTGTGTGGCATGGAGTGTAATAGCGTAGAGTGTGGTGGCATACAGTGGATTGGTAATTCAAACAGATGTAGCATGAAAGTGTGTTAACAGATTTAAATGTAATGTGGCAGGAAAATAGATTAATTTGTGTAAATGTTATTTTTGGTAGTGTATGTGAATAGTGTAAATAGTGTTAAAGTTATGTTTAAAGTGCATATGTATATATTGTGGTGTGGTATACTGCAGTAAGATGCCGTTATACAGTGGTACATGCTCATGATAAGGTAGTATGTGGTTGGCTAATGACTGTGTTCACCAAGCATAAAAGGCAGCAATGTTGTTTGCAGCACATTGTGGCTGCATTGTGAGTTTCACTGTGATCTGGGTTTGGGTCCTAGATCTAGGTAAGCAGTTGGTCTTATTATTGTTACCTACCCATCACCACTTATTATAGTGTTAATAGGTAGGGAAATGTTTTTTTATAATTTTCGATATATTTTTCCAGAAGTTAAAGGAGAATTGTGCATTATTTTAAAACAAATTTAAATAGTGCAGTAATTTTTAGGAATTACTGTAGTATTTTTTATACATTTTAGTGAACACTTAGGGCCTGATTTTACTTCGTCACAAAGTGATTGATATCCCATCCACTGTATTATGACCCCACAGTAGCCTATGGAGATCGTAATAAGGCGGATGGGATATCCGTCAATTTTATGATGGAGTAACCCATCCACCAAACTCTAAATCAGTCCCTTAATATAGTAAAAATGGAAAACACACTCCTCGTCCCCTATATTCGTAAAACATAACATACTACAGTGTATTTTTAAATTTTTAACATATTTATGTTTATTTATTTATTAATTCTTGGTAGTGTGCTACTTCCAAGGCAGTACTGTGGTACTCCGTAATTTCTTTTAAATATATAGTAACTTAGAAATATTTTTCCTTACCTATTACCATTTTAATAAAGTGGGAATAGGTAGGGTAAAAACATCAAACCTAATACTTACCTACATCTAATGGCAAAACTCTGAACACAGACAAAGTGTACCTAAAAACAACATGCCTGCTTTTAACTTTTGTGAAGGCAATCATAAGCCAATCATATATGGACTTGTCATTGCTATGTTCTGCAGTACTTCCGCGAAATACAGTGAAAGTTTGCAAAAAAAACTGCAAAGAATATCACTAAGTTAAAATGCATTATACCTTATAGAAATACTTGGCCTACTCACCTAAAGAACCAAAAAGGATCATCTGCACCCCATACTTCTGCCAATATAGAAAAAGCAATAGGTCTGGAAAGCTTTGTGGATATTCATCAAATGGGAGCAAAGTAATTAGAGACCAAAATTTAGAGAAATTCCTGTACCTGGGAATCCTAACAATAAGTACAGAATGGTTTTATATAAATATATATATATATATATATATATATATATATATATATATATATATATATATATATATATATATATATATAATGGATGCCGGATATCTACACCTCAATCTCTTAGTGAAATCATCAAACAGATTGCCCCATTGGTCGTATGGACCTTTGTTAGTCAACCTGAAGCATTGTGAGGGAACTAGCATCAGAAATACATTTCAATCCCTGTAAAACCAATGCAGCTTCGCTATGAAGGACATGAGTTAGTCATCTCAACCATGAAGGTTTATTTTAAACCATTTATCAAACCAGTATATATGTAAGGCAGGAACCGATTTAAAAGATATAACAATGTTCCTATAAGTTAAGTAGCAATCAAATGAATTACAAAATTGTACCAGCCACAATTCAGAGGAAACAGACTGGTGTAATCAGATGTTCCAAAAAGACACTTTCCCTCTCAAGTCTGAAGCTAAGCTAGGATGGAAAAACTATAACGAGGTTCTAAAGGGGAAACATAGAAGGTGTCCTGCGAGTCTTGCCAGAGTGAGCACTCTGATTGAGTGGTTGCTGGAATCAGTGCTTAATTGGTAAATAAAAACGTGCCGGTGCCCAAAGCCCTCCTTTCAAGCATGCAGCTGCTGCAATTAAATGTGCGAACACGGAATACTAAGGCAGCGTAATCTTGAAGCCATCTCGGGCCTCTTCAATCCATTTACAGCCACTCCCTGCCCATACTGCTCACTCTTGTAGCTTTCTGTTTTCTCCCATTGTGACGCTTTTTCACTTTTCTCTTCCTCCGTCTTTCCCATATGTGTCTTTTGCTCGCAGTAAATGCTTGAGGCAGAAAATTAAGTGCCGGCACTCAAAAATAAGTGCCGCTGCTCTGCACCGGAAAAAAGAAGCACAAATTAAGCACTGGTTGGAATGTTTGAAATGAAATGGTGGCCATTACTGTTTACTATGAAAACATTCTGTGTCGTGGAAATGAAGTAAAAAAGATAAATAAGGTGCAGCAGAAAGGCATACTGTCTTCCAAGATTTAGAGAAGAGGTGTCTAATGGATAACTAGAGTAATTTTTATGATCTTGCTTGACTCTTGCAGGATCATGAATAGTAAAAAGGGATAAATGAGTTCTGAATACACTCTATTAGTAAGAATGCAAATTGTGTTTATTGCTTTTGAGAGGAAGCGTGTAAGAGATAAGTACTTTGATGAGTATATGGTCAATTCCTATTTTCAAAAAAGCATTAGGATCTTGTGAGGCTCTTGTGCAATCGTGAAAGGTAGAAAGGAGTAGGTGATCTTTGAATAAACTGTGGTGCACATACTTGGTACTATAAGATGGAGTATTACAGGGTAACTGTGCTGCTTGATGTATACATTTTTGTAAGGTACTATAGACAGATTAGTGCTTTTCCCCACTGTAGTATAAAGATTTTTATACAAGAGAGTGGTTCTGGCACAGAGGTGAATGCATCCTCATAGTATACTATGCACTGCTGTCAGTTGGTGGAGATGGTAGCTCTTTTGCACATTTTAGTATATATGCTTGTCAATCTGGAGAGAAGTTTCCCTGGCGAGGGCAGGGAAAACTGTGTCTTCTCTAACTTGGCAGGATCAATAACAAAGCTCCTGCCAAGCGAGAGCAAACACAAGGTCGGCTCCCAGTTGGTGGGAGCTTTAAAAATGCTCCCGCCCGCTGGCAGTGGAATTCATTTCTGTTTCCCTACCCGCAGTGATGCAGGCAGGGAA
Organism: Pleurodeles waltl; assembly: GCF_031143425.1. Taxonomy (NCBI): domain Eukaryota; kingdom Metazoa; phylum Chordata; class Amphibia; order Caudata; family Salamandridae; genus Pleurodeles; species Pleurodeles waltl. The sequence goes on from NC_090448.1 coordinate 453,918,254, forward strand.
ACAGATCTGATTATTGCGCCGGCCCACATGGAGCAGCATTTTTAGCTGCTCCCTAAGGGCAGGAGCAATGCCGGCTCCCACTGGATGCAGGAAGCCAACTGGGGCCGGGGGCTTTGGGGTTCCCCCTAGGGCCCCATTGATATGGCCAACCTTTGTTGGCCAGGATCTGGGGAAAGAGGTCCACAGGGCTGAAGTCCACCCAGGAAGGGGGGGCTTTGTGATTCCCCCTCTTCATTTAAAAAAGGTACCAGGCCCCAGGAGATGGATTTCTCTCTCCCTCTTAAATATAGTGCTGGGTCCTAGGAGATGGGGTCCCGGGGGCCAAAAATGCCATGGGGAGGCGGGCCACAGGATTGGCTGCATGAGACCAGGACCTGTGGCCTACCCTCGCCAAGCATGGCAATGGATGGATTAACATAAGGTCATTAAATATTTCTTTACGTTAAAAAAACCTAGTAATTCACTGAAAATAACAAAGGTTACCGGGATGTTATAGATAGGGAATAGCATTAAAAAAACATAGAAATTCACTGAAAAAAAACAAAGGTTTCAGGGACCTTATAACTAGGAAATAGAATTAAAAAAAATCTAGAAATTCACTAAAAAAACAAGGACATTATAGTTAGGATCAGATTTTACAAACACAAAATTATAGAAATTCAGCAGTTATAGTTACAGTTATCTCAAGTACTATAACTGATGCCCTAAGGTAACTATAACTTGCGCCCTCACCTTACACTGCTAATTACCCCACATATTACATCACTTGTGACATCCTCTATGACATCATTATTAATATCATAACAACATTTGCAGTAAAATTATTAACGAGAAAAACGTGCAGGGGGGGGCGCAAGTTATATTTACCTTTAGGCATATGTTATAGTTACTTGAGATACCTGTAACTATAACTGCTGAATCTCTATGTTTCCAGCCGCATCCCTGACATTAATCCAGCTATGAGGTATTTTACAAGGGGAATAACATGAAACCCCAGCTTACCAAGTCCTTTTCCACATGGGAATTACTCCATTCTGGGGAGAATTCTACTACAATTTACCAGCACCTATAAGCAGCATTGGGGGGGCTATGTGGGGCAGGAGGTGGGGTCGGCCTCTGGAAGGAGGGGGGACTGTTGGCTGGCCGTGGAGGAACATGACCTTATCCCCCATGTCGTAGAAGACATCAGGCTGTGTTGGTATTCACAGGCCCTGCCTAAAAATCCAAAGGATTTTTTACCGAATGACTTTTCCTGCTTTTTAAAATCAGGCAAAATGTTGCAGCTGTTGGGCCAATTGTGACCAAGTGGAGTAGTATCACACCCAGGGATACTACACCACCATACTCATAATCAGGCACAAAATGAGACCAATGTAACCAGGGTTTTAAGTGGGATGAAAAAACTGGAGGGTCTCTAATAGGGGCGTGGCCAATGTGATTAAGGGCGTGGCTTAAAAACATGCAAGCTAAAAACCTGTGCTTAGCATAGTGTGCCGCCCAAGTGGTATTTTGCTGCTTTTTTCTGTCATTGCGTTCAGATATATACTACAAATAAGGCTTTGTCAATGGTTGTAAGTTGCACAAGATGAATAAGCAACAACAATGCCTTCATTGTATAAAATTTTGAAAATGCTTCAGTTTTCAGTTCTGAAATGATGAGACTATGAAAGAACTATAACAAGTCTCTTTGAAGTTACATCAAAAGTTGTGCATTGTGGTACTACTGCAGAGTTAAGATTTTTTTTTCACCTTGAGGGTGAGGGCAAAAATGGAAAGCCCAATAGGTAGCCGTCTCAGCACCTGGTTTTCAGAGTACCGACAGGACCCAGCCCACTTGAAGCCCTGAATGTAACCTATATGTATTACCTTGGCAGATATCACATACGCCCACCTCCTAGAAATACCTAAACACAGTAAACCAGACATAGACCGAACAATGTATACTGGGCTCACTTCAGTGAGAAAATAGCATTGCTACCTCTACCCAACTCTCATATAAGAAGGTGAAGTCTTTATTGACTGGGACGGTGCCAAAAACTTTGAAGAAGAGTATGTTCAATACCCTCCTTAAAAACACAAACAACCTTGAATGAAATGACCAACTTTAAACCCATTGCCAATATTCGTTACCCAGGAAAATCTAAGAATGAATAACAAGTGGTTATCTCACAAGTGAACTGTAACTCTTGATTCGTCCAAAAACAGCATTTCCAGCCGCATCTGTAATTGCAAGAAATGGAATTGAGTGATGTATTTACGATACACACAATAATTCACAGTAATTCTAAATTTTACTGGTGATCCTTCAGAGCATGTCACAAAATTACCAAAGACCAGCCTTGAAAGCCGTTTTTGAGAGTCCAGTGCCCCCTCCTGGTGCCTCTGTCACTTTCCTCAGGTACGGGAGGTTAATTGCAACAGGCATAGAGGGTCTTTAAGAAAGAAAGGAGGGGTGAGAAAGAAGAGATAAGGCAATCAGAGACAGAGAAGAGAGTGAAGAGAGAATGAATAGATGGAAGGGGAGACATTGCATGAGGAGATGAAGGGAGCAGGACAGGTTTGAGCATTGTTGCCAGGGCTGCTTCTGATTCCACAGTCCTGTCTTGGACTCAGGCCTGCAAGGTCCTCTGAGTCTGGTTTTAGTGGTATTGTTGGTAACAAGGCTTTTGGTAAAAATGATATGGAGGGCCTGATACTCTTGGATTTATCAGTGTCCTTTGATACCATTGACCATGTCATATTAAACCACAGGCTTAGGAAGGCTGCTTGAGACTGAGTCAGCTCTTTTCTCTAGAATGAATGCAGTGATGAAGCTTTCTTACCAATGTCTTTTTCCAAATGTGGGAACAGAAGGATTTTACGCTGCATTCCCTGTTCTTTAATGTGTACACTCATTCATAGCACTGATTTACTGTGTTGAAATGGCTTTCTTCAAATGGCCTGACGAATGCAAGCTACTGCTAAAATGGCCACCACCATTGCAAGATGATGGCTGGGCTCTGCCTGGCTTTTTTTTAGGCTTTCTCTCTGGTCATAGATGGATCAGCTGCAATTTCATGAAGATGAATGCCATCCGAAGAAAATGTATTGTTGTCAGAGTTTCTCCATCCTTCTCTTTGTCTTTAATCTGAATCAAAAATCTGGGAAGGTCTCCAACCCTAATCAAGAAAATGTACAGCCTAGACATGATTATGGATTCAGGCATGAGTAAGAACATCTATTTATTTACCGAGGTGAACATATAGGCCCTCATTACGACCTTGGCGTGCGGCTAAGATCGGACCGCCGGGCGGCCGCCAATGCAGCCGCACCCCCGCCGCGGCCATTTGGAGATCCCCTCTGGGCCGGCTGGCGGAAACCTAGTGGGGATCTCGGCTGCAACACAGGAGCCGGCGGTGTTGCGGCCGTGCGACGGGTGCAGTTGCACCTGTCGCGCTTTTCACTGTCTGCTATGCAGACAGTGAAAAGCTGCACGGGGCCCTGTCAGGGGCCCCTGCACTGCCCATGCCAGTGGTATAGGCAGTGCAGTGGCCCCCAGGGGCCCGCGACTCCCCATACCTCCAGTCTTTTCCTGGCAGTTCAAACCTCCAGGAAAAGGCTGGCAGTAGGGGGACTCGTAATCCCCTGGGCAGCGCTGCTAGCAGTGCTGCCCTGGTGGATTACTACCGCCAGGGCCATTGTGGCGGGAAACCGCCAGCCCCGGCGGTGCGACCGCGGCGCTTCCGCTGCGGTCGTAATGACCTGGGAAGCACCGCCAGCCTGTTGGCGGTGCTTCCGTCATTACAGCCCTGGCGGTCTTGTACCGCCAGGGTTGTAATGACCCCCATAGTTTTCTATATGTTCACTATTATCCATTTTAGAATACTTACATTGAGTGCAGGATATAGGTCCTCATTACAACCCTGGCGGTCGGTGTTAAAGCAGCGGTAAGACCGCCAACAGGCCGGAGGTAAAAAAAATTGAATCACAACCATGACAGAGACCGCCAACATAGACAGCCACTTTAACACTTCGACCGCCACGGCAGTACAAACAAACACTGCGGCAGTCACAGCCAACAGACAGATGGAAGACAATATACCGCCCACACTATTATGAGAGGCCAATCCGCCACCTTTTCCGGGGTGGAACCAACGTGAACAAAAACACAGCAGAAACAGGACTTGGAAGGGAAAACACTCACCTCTACACATTCCACGAGAAACCAGGACGCCATGGAGCCAGAACTCCAAATACTCCCTGCTATGGTATTCCTGCTCCTCTACCAGGAGCACGAAAGACAGCGGCGACGACCACAGTGAGTACTGCACCTACAACACAGGGGAGGGGGGAGGGAAAAGAGAGTGACACACACACACGCAACACACAACATCCCCACCCCCACCCTCACCCACAACACCATACACACAAATACATGCTGCAACATTACATTTACACCCCCCACTCCCCCTGCAAGAACGCAAAGACAAAAGGAAATGAGTTGAACGATTGTAATAAATAAAAATCCATTAGTCAAAACTTGAACTACAGTATAAACAATTATGTACACCAACTACACATGTCCGAATAGTGCACCATTCATAGTCCGTGGACCACTAGGCCCAAAATGCATGGGCGAGGCCCATACTCGATACCAGACTGCAAACGGAGAAAACACTGCACGGGCATCAGATCGAAATGAAACAGGCACCTCAGGGGGAAGGGAAGGGGGGCACCTCAGCCAAATGAGTGCACAACGCCAGCTCCACGAGGGGGCCCCATGCCCATTGCTGTATCCTGGGGAGTGCAAAGCCACAGTCTCTCAAGTCTCTCAAGTGGTTGGGTTGCCCACTGCTCTATCCTGGAGAGTGCAAAGCCACAGTGTCTCAAGTCTCTCAAGTTGGTGGGTTACCCACTACTCTATCCAGGGGAGTGCAAAGCCACAGTCTCAGAAGTCTCTCTAGTGGGTGGGTTGCCCACTGCTCTATCCTGGGGAGTGCAAAGCCACAGTCTCTCAAGTCTCTCAAGTGGGTGGGTTGCCCACTGCTCTATCCTGGGGAGTGCAAAGCCACAGTCTCTCAAGTCTCTCAAGTGGGTGGGTTGCCCACTGCTTTATCCTGGGGAGTGCAAAGCCACAGTCTCTCAAGTCTCTCAAGTGGGTGGGTTGCCCACTGCTTCATCCTGGGGAGTGCAAAGCCACAGTCTCTCAAATGGATAACAGTCTCCACTGGTTCTGGAGGGGGCTTTGTGCCCAGAGTGCTTCATCCTGCCAAGGACTGAGGTAGTGGATGCCTTTCTCCACTGGTTCTGGAGGGGGCTTTGTGCCCAGAGTGCTTCATCCTGCCAAGGACTGAGGTAGTGGATGCCTTTCTCCACTGGTGCTGGAGGGGGCTTTGTGCCCAGAGTGCTTCGTCCTACCAAGGACTGAGGTAGTGGATGCCTTTCTCCACTGGTTCTGGAGGGGGCTTTGTGCCCAGAGTGCTTCATCCTGTCAAGGACAGAGGTAGTGGATGTGATACTCCACTGATGGTGGTGCAACATGCAAGCTGTCCAGGCTCCTGGAACTGACCACCAGCCTCGTACGACTGACCACTGGGGATGGCAGCCATGTCTGTGGTGGTGCCACTGGCTCAGGATGTCGCAGAGCCGCTGGCGGTGCTGGCGGCAGTGTCAGTGCCATCGGTGCTTGCGGCGGACTCTGTGGCATCGATGCTGGTGGCGGGCTCTGTGGCTTCGGTGCTGGCGGCGGGCTCTGTGGCATCGGTGCTGGCGGCGGGCTCTGTGGCATCGGTGCTGGCAGCGGGCTCTGTGGCAGCGGTGCTGGCGGCGGGATCAGTGACTGCGGTGCTGGTGGTGGGCTCAGTGACTGCGGTGCTGGTGGTGGACTCAGTGACTTCCGTGCTGGTGGCGGCCTCAGTGACTGCGGTGCTGGAGGCGGCTTCAGTGACTGCGGTGCTGGTGGCAGTGCAGGTGGCGGTGCTGGTGTCGGTCTTGTCCGCCGAGCAGGTTGGCGTCGACGTGGACCTGCCCTTGATTTTCTTGCCCTTCCCCACCTTGGATGGTGGCGCAGCTGTCATGCCACTATCCACTTTTGTTTTGCCTGAGCCCTTGGTGGCAGGTGTTTTCGCCTTCTCTCTCCTGGATGTGGGCAACTTTTTTTACCTTTGGAGGTGGCGGAATGTCCTTGCTCTCGCTCCATGGAACACTGGCAGCCCTGTTGCTTGGCGCACTCCAAAAGCCCGCAGTTGCTGGCACCACTGTGCCCGGTGATGTGGTGGCTGAGGTGCTGGGTTGGGACCTGGAAAGGCGGGCCCTAGGGGACGAACGGCGGGGGGAGGTGTAGGGAAGAGGTCAATATTAGACAGGAAAATATTTTTAGACACACTGGGATGGATAGATGGAGGGGGTTTGGGAGTGGAGGAAGAGGTAGTGGTTGTAGGAAGTGTACGTTTGCTGACTTTGGGTGAAGGTGCATGGGCTGGAGGCTGTTGTGAGGCGGATGGCTGTTGGGTGGGTGTGTGCCTGCGTTTGTGTAGTTTGGGAGGAGGGCTCACAGACACACTGGTAGAGGACACAGGGGATGTGTGAATGGTAGTGGGGGTGGTGAGTGCACGTGAGCGGTGTGTGGTGATGGGCGTGCTGGTGATGGAGGTAGTGGCTGAAGATGTAGTGCATGCAGGTGTGAGTGGAGACGAGACAGGGAGGGAGGAGGGAGACGTGGAGGAGGGGGACACAGTGGAGGCAGTGGATGTTGGTATGTGTGCATGGGTGTGATGCTTGTGTGAGTGCCTGTGGGATGTGTGGTGCTTATGTTTGCCAGAGCCACCCTTGAGTGTTGAGGTGTGTGCATGCTAGTCTGATGTTGTGCTTGGGATAGGCTGAGGTACAGGGGATTGGGTCTGGGTGGAGGAAGTTGAAAGGGGGAGGCTGGAAACAGGAACCATGGCTGCCATCAGTGCTGAGGCCAGAGAATGAAATGCTCTCTGTTGGGCTGCCTGGCCAGAATGAATGCCCTCCAGGTATGCATGTGTTTGTTGCAACTGCCTCTCTACACCCTGGATGGCATTCAGAATGGTAGACTGCCCAACAGTGAGGGATCTCAGGAGGTCAAAAGCCTCCTCACTGAGGGCAGCAGGGCTGATTGGGGCAGGGCCTGAGGTGCCTGAGGCGAAGGAGATGCCCACCCTCCTAGGGTGAGCGGCCACATGACACACAATGAGGGGCTGCTGGGAGGGTGGTGCTGGTAGGGGGGGTGGCGGCTGTACCTGTTGATGCGGGGGCACAGAGGGGCCCACCACCGCAAGGGAGCTCCCATCAGAGGAGGAGTCGCTGTCGCTGATGTCACCTCCTGTCCCCGGCGTGGAGCTCCCCTCGCCCTCCGTCCCACTGGTGACTTCAAACTCCATTGTCTCGCCCTCCAGGGCCATGTGGGATGCAGCTCCCTCCTGCTCCGGTGCCACTGCTCCTCCACTTGATGATGCTAATGTACTCAAGAACAGGGAGACTACAAAAAGGGGGGGGGACAGAAGAAAGACATGTTCAGTGAATGCAATACCACTACCGTTGGCTGACACTACAGACACAGCAGCCCTCTGCACTACGCAATGCACTTAGAGTTACCTAATTAATCACAGGGACATGGGGTACAAGGCCTGTGCCCGATTGCTGCACAAATGGAAGTCACAGGAGCCTGACTAGGTGTAGTTGGCTCTTACCACTGGTGGGGTTGGGGTGCCACATAGCCTGCCTCACGAAGGGACCTTGACTACAAAACTCGCCCTGGCCTACGGGAACCCACAGCCCACCTCCCCCACCCAGACACCTCGTAATGCATGCAGAGTCAGATGGATGTGCCTGTACTCACCCCTTTGTGGCCACTGTGATGCCCTCAAGCGCCCATCCAATTCCGGATAGGCCACCGCCAGGATCCAGAACATCAGGGGGGTCATGGTGTGACGGGCACCCCTCCCACGTTGGGAGGCCATCCCCAGCTGGGCCTCCGCCGTCTTCTTGCTACAGCGGCGAATGTCCTCCCATCTTTTCTGGCAGTGGGTGCTACGTCTGTGGTGGACCCCCAGGGTCCGGACGTCCTTGGCGATGGCACGCCAAATATCCTTCTTCTGGTGGGCGCTGACCGAAAGGAATAGTACAGGGGAAAAGGAAAAACTTTAACCGTCCGGACCGTCACAGTCATTGACCCACGTTCCCACCCGTGCCCTGATGCACATACACTCACCGTCCGCTCATGCAGGCCTCAGGCCCCCTCCACTATATCTTCCATCCACACCACTCCAAACAGGCATTGCCCATACAGCATGCTCACAGTGTACTCACCTGTTTGTCTGGAGGACTGTAGAGTAGCGTGTACTCGGGGAGGACCCCATCCACTAACTTCTCCAACTCCTCCAAAGTGAAGGCAGGGGCCCTTTCCCCAGACACATGAGCCATTGTCGCTTCCAGACTGAGGTCACAGCAGCATTTGCAGTGTAGGTCCTCTCCTGTCGAAGGTCAGGTATCAAGTGAGTGAACAGACAGAAAATGGCGGTCACGTCCGCGTCAGTGCGTACCGTCACCGCCGGCGTACATCGTCATTGGCTCCTGGGACCCATACGGTCCAATGTTAACCAATGCAGGATTGCGCCGCGGTCTTCGACCGCCTACCGCAACGGTGTAGAACGCCAGCGCAGTTACCTCATATCCCCTTGTCCCACCTTACAGGTCAGGCAGCCGCCATTTCAGGGGGCCACATGGCATTATTTTTAAATGCGTCACACCTATCTAGGCCTTGCATTCACACAGTGACAGGCACATTGCGGATTGACAAATGTGTGCAATAATAAATGTTTTAATACCTCAGTGTTGGCTGACTCTCTACTCGTAGTCTCTCCATAGGGCACGTCCACTGGGGCAGGTGAGGAGATGGCGGCATCCTCCGGTGTACAGACCGCTGATGGACCTGTCGACAATGGAAGAGAGACACGTAATAGTCACCTACAGACTTGATCGTGCAACAATCCATGAACTGTGTGCCCAGTTGGAGCCAGACCTGATGTCAGCTATCCGCCATCTTACAGGAATCCCCCCTCTAGTGCAGGTCCTGTCAGTACTCCATTTCCTGGCAAGTGGGTCTTTTCAAACTACAGTGGCCATTGCATCAGGGATGTCCCAGCCTATGTTCTCAAACGTGTTGTCCAGAGTGTTGTCTGCCCTGCTGAAACACATGAGCAGCTACATCGTTTTCCCTCAGGTGGAGGATTTGCCCACAGTGAAAGGTGACTTCTATGCCCTGGGACATAACCCCAACATCATAGGTGCCATTGATGGGACACATGTGGCATAGCTACCCCCCGCAGGAGTGAACAGGTGTACAGAAACCGGAAGAGCTACCATTCAATGAATGTGCAGATGGTGTGTTTGGCCGACCAGTACATCCCCCATGTGAATGCCAAGTTTCCAGGCTCAGTGCATGGCGCTTACATTTTGAGGAATAGCAGCAGGCCTTATGTGATGGGGCAACTCCAGAGGTACCGTGTGTGGTTAATAGGTGAGGACAAGGACCCCATACCATGTGAATAGTTGTTTGGGTCTGGGGTCGTCCCTAAGGGTTAGTGTGTGTCTAACAGTTGTCCCTCGACATTTGCAGGTGACTCTGGATACCCCAACCTGTCATGGCTACTGACCCCAGTGAGAAATCCCAGGACAATGGCAGAGGAACGCTACAATGAGGCACATGGGCGAACTTCGAGAGTGATCGAAAGGACCTTCGGCCTCCTGAAGGCCAGGTTCCAGTGCCTCCATATGACAGGTGGTTCTCTCAAACTACTCACCAAAGAAGGTGTGCCAGATCATCGTGGCTTGCTGTATGCTGCATATCCTGGCTTTGCGACAACAGGTGCCTTTTCTGCTGGAGGATGGTCCAGAAGGAGGTCTTGTGGCAGCTGTGGAGCCTGTGGACAGTGAAGAAGAGGAGGCAGAAGAAGAGGATATCGACAACAGAAACAACGTTATCCAGCAATACTTCCAGTGAGACACAGGTAAGAAGCTGTCACTGGCTCACACATCTCATACAATTGTTAGACCTATCATATGCCTGTCACTTTCACCCAGTGTATGGACCCTGACTTGTCACTTTGCTTTCCATTTCACAGATGTGGGTCCCACTGTGTGACCTCTGCTATATTACCTCATGGACTAGAGCTGTGTGATATAGGTATGTTGACAATACAATCGACATTGCTGTTTTCCTTAGTTATTGCAAATACACATTTGTGAAACCAAAGACTGACTGCAGATTGTTTTATGATTCAAAGGTGTTTATTTCAGTGCAAATTAGTGGAGGGGTTGTATAATGGGCAGGGGTGATGGTGGAGGATTGTCAATGGCAGAGTCCAGTCTATTTGTTTCACAGGTGCAATGTCCAAAAGGGGCATAGGAAGTGGAGCAAGGGCAGTTGATGGATGGACAGGGTGACGAAGTGGAACAGAAGTATGACATTCAGGGTGGTCTCATTTCCTGGTGGGGGTCTTGGCATTGTTCTCTGTCTTTGTCCTGGATCTCAGGGACCGTTTGCGGGGTGGTTCTCCATCTGCAGGGGGTGGGGTGCTGGTGTCATGGTCCTGTGGCGGTGCCTCTTGTCCACTAGCACCGGCAGAGGTGGTGGGCTGTTCATCATCCAGGCTAGTGTCAGGGGCCCCTTGTTGTGCCACAGTGTCCCTCCTGGTGTTCCCAAGGTCCTTCACCACCCCTACAATGGTGACCAGGGTGGTGTTGATGGACTTGAGTTCCTCCCTGATCCCCAAATACTGTTCCTCCTGCAGCTGCTGGGTCTCCTGAAATTTGCCCAGTACCGTTACCATTGTCTCCTGGGAATTATGGTACGCTCCCATGATGTTGGAGAGGGCCTCGTGGAGAGTGGGTTCCCTGGGCCTGTCCTCCCCATTGCACAGCAGTTCTCCCAGTTCCCCTGTTTTCCTGTTCCTCTGTCCCCTGAACCGTGAGCCCACTGCCACTGCCCCCAGGTCCCTGATTATCTTGGGGTGGTGGGTTTGTCCCTGGGTTCCCTGTAGTGGTGGACACACTGCTTCTTGACGTGTCCTGGGGACAGAGGGATGGGCCCTCTGGGTGGGTGCTGTGCTGGTGTTTCCTGAGGGGGGAGGCTCTGTGGTGGCATGTGCCAGTGTCAGGGGAACCGACTGTCCTGAGGTCCCAGATGGGCCGGGCTGGTCATCTTGATCCAGTTGGACAGAGCTGCTGTCATCACTGTGGGCCTCTTCTGTGGGGGGAGCGGACATGACTGGAACCTCCTGTCCGGTGACGTTGGGTAGGGGTCCTTCAGGGGTGTAAAGGCATGATTATTGCATCTGTGTGTGAAATCGTGTGTAATGGGTGGGTGACCCTGTACTCCAGTGCTTGCATTCTTGTGTAGGACCTTGTGTGATAGTTGGTTTGGGGATCTGTGTGGGTATCCGTAGTGGACATGCTTTGTTGATGGGCGTCCATGCTTTGTTGTTGCATGCAGGGCTTGGTATTGGGATGTGTGGGTTGTGATAGTGGGGCATATGTGAGGTGTTGGAGTTATGGGGTGAGGGTGGGGGAATGTGATAGCATGCAGGTAGAGTGGGGGATGTAGTAGTAAAGATTTGACTTACCAGAGTCCATTCCTCCTGTGTAGGAGGCTGGACTGGCTTGTAGTGAGTACCAAGGGGTACTTGCACCTTGCACCAGGCCCAGTTATCCCTTATTAGTGTATAGGGTGTCTAGCAGCTTAGGCTGATAGATAATGGTAGCTTAGCAGAGCAGCTTAGGCTGAACTAGGAGACGTGTGAAGCTACTACAGTACCACTTAGTGTCATATGCACAATATCATAAGAAAACACAATACACAGTTATACTAAAAATAAAGGTACTTTATTTTTATGACAATATGCCAAAGTATCTTAGAGTGTACCCTCAGTGAAAGGATAGGAAATATACACAAGATATATATACACAATAGCAAAAATATGCAGTATAGTCTTAGAAAACAGTGCAAACAATGTATAGTTAAAATAGGATGCAATGGGGAAACATAGGGATAGGGGCAACACAAACCATATACTCCAAAAGTGGAATGCGAACCACGAATGGACCCCAAACCTATGTGACCTTGTAGAGGGTCGCTGGGACTATTAGAAAATAGTGAGAGTTAGAAAAATAACCCTCCCCAAGACCCTGAAAAGTGAGTGCAAAGTGCACTAAAGTTCCCCTAAGGACAAAAGAGTCTTGTTAGAGGAATAATGCAGGAAAGACACAAACCAGCAATGCAACAACTATGGATTTCCAATCTAGGGTACCTGTGGAACAAGGGGACCAAGTCCAAAAGTCACAAGCAAGTCGGAGATGGGCAGATGCCCATGAAATGCCAGCTGCGGGTGCAAAGAAGCTTCAACTGGACAGAAGAAGCTGAGGTTTCTGCAGGAATGAAAAGTGCTAGAGACTTCCCCTTTGGTGGACGAATCCCTCTTGCCGCGGAGAGTCGTGCAAAAGTGTTTTCCTGCCGAAAGGACGCCAACAAGCCTTGCTAGGCGCAAATCGTCCATTTAGTGTTTTTGGATGCTGCTGGGGCCCACAAGAGACCAGGAAGTCGCAAATTGGACCTGAAGAGAGAGGGGATGTCGAGCAAGACAAAGAGCCCTCACTGAAGCAGGTAGCACCCGGAGAAGTGCCAGAAACAGGCACTACAAGGATGCTTGAAACAGTGCTCGCCGAAGTTGCACAAAGGAGTCCCATGTCGCCGGAGACTAACTTAGAAAGTCGTGCAATGCAGGTTAGAGTGCCGTGGACCCAGGCTTGGCTGTGCACAAAGGATTTCCGCCGGAAGTGTACAGGGGCCGGAGTAGCTTGCAAAGTCGCGGTTCCCAGCAATGCAGCCCAGCGAGATGAGGCAAGGACTTACCTCCACCAAAGTTGGACTGAAGAGTCACTGGACTGTGGGGGTCACTTGGACAGAGTCGCTGGATTCGAGGGACCTCGCTCGTCGTGCTGAGAGGAGATCCAAGGGACCGGTAATGCAGCTTTTTGGTGCCTGCGGTTGCAGGGGGAAGATTCCGTCGACCCACGGGAGATTTCTTCGGAGCTTCTGGTGCAGAGAGGAGGCAGACTACCCCCACAGCATGCACAAGCAGGAAAACAGTCGAGAAGGCGGCAGGATCAGCGTTACAGAGTTGCAGTAGTCGTCTTTGCTACTATGTTGCAGGTTTGCAGGCTTCCAGCGCGGTCAGCGGTCGTTTCCTTATCAGAAGGTGAAGAGAGAGATGCAGAGGAACTCGGATGAGCTCTTGCATTCGTTATCTAAAGTTTCCCCAGAGACAGAGACCCTAAATAGCCAGAAAAGAGGGTTTGGCTACCTAGGAGAGAGGATAGGCTACTAACACCTGAAGGAGCCTATCAGCAGGAGTCTCTGACGTCACCTGGTGGCACTGGCCACTCAGAGCAGTCCAGTGTGCCAGCAGCACCTCTGTTTCCAAGATGGCAGAGGTCTGGAGCACACTGGAGGAGCTCTGGACACCTCCCAGGGGAGGTGCAGGTCAGGGGAGTGGTCACTCCCCTTTCCTTTGTCCAGTTTCGCGCCAGAGCAGGGGCTAAGGGGTCCCTGAACCGGTGTAGACTGGCTTATGCAGAATTGGGCACCTCTGTGCCCAACAAAGCATTTCCAGAGGCTGGGGGAGGCTACTCCTCCCCTGCCTTCACACCATTTTCCAAAGGGAGAGGGTGTCACACCCTCTCTCAGAGGAAGTTCTTTGTTCTGCCATCCTGGGCCAGGCCTGGCTGGACCCCAGGAGGGCAGCTGCCTGTCTGAGGGGTTGGCAGCAGCAGCAGCTGCAGTGAAACCCCAGGAAGGGCAGTTTGGCAGTTACCAGGGTCTGTGCTACAGACCACTGGGATCATGGGATTGTGCCAACTATGCCAGGATGGCATAGAGGGGGGCAATTCCATGATCATAGACATGTTACATGGCCATATTCGGAGTTACCATTGTGAAGCTACATATAGGTAGTGACCTATATGTAGTGCACGCGTGTAATGGTGTCCCCGCACTCACAAAGTTCAGGGAATTGGCTCTGAACAATGTGGGGGCACCTTGGCTAGTGCCAGGGTGCCCTCACACTAAGTAACTTTGCACCTAACCTTTACCAGGTAAAGGTTAGACATATAGGTGACTTATAAGTTACTTAAGTGCAGTGTAAAATGGCTGTGAAATAACGTGGACGTTATTTCACTCAGGCTGCAGTGGCAGGCCTGTGTAAGAATTGTCAGAGCTCCCTATGGGTGGCAAAAGAAATGCTGCAGCCCATAGGGATCTCCTGGAACCCCAATACCCTGGGTACCTCAGTACCATATACTAGGGAATTATAAGGGTGTTCCAGTAAGCCAATGTAAATTGGTAAAATTGGTCACTAGCCTGTTAGTGACAATTTGAAAGTAATGAGAGAGCATAACCACTGAGGTTCTGGTTAGCAGAGCCTCAGTGAGGCAGTTAGGCACCACACAGGGAACATATACATGCACACCTATGAGCACTGGGGCCCTGTGTGACAGGGTCCCAGTGACACATACATATAGGCCACAAACCTATGAGCACTGGGGTCCTGACCAGCAGGATCCCAGTGACACATAACAAACAAACTGAAAACATAGTGTTTTCACTATGAGCACTGAGGCCTGGCTATCAGGATCCCAGTGAGACAGTGAAAACAGTGACAAACACCCTGACATACACTCACAAACAGGCCAAAAGTGGGGGTAACAAGGCTAGAAAGAGGCTACCTTCTCACATCCTGCTACTCCTACGAGGCCCTCAGGATGCAGTCTAGCCAAGACCTGCTCCTCCCATGTTGTTAGTTGTGGGGGAGGAGGTGAGGGTCTGCCGCCAGTCCTCTGAACATGTTATACATGAACAACAATATTGTTTACTAAATCAAACATAGGAGAATGTTTTGCACACCACTCATCCTGAAGTCCTTTATTTCGAGTCCTTTTATATATGAGAATGGGGGGAAAGTGGTGTTAACGCGTCCCTTTATGTTAATTTATTACACATTAGGACTCGTTTTAGGCCAATTAATCTTTTGACCCAGTTGAGAGACACCGTAGAACGAGATAGCTGATCAATATGTCAATCAATATATCAATAATGTCATCAATATTTATCACAACAATACATTTCACTTTAGTCAAAGTCATTAATCAATTCAACTACGCTACCATGACCTTTCAGCCATGAATAACCACACCAGTTAATAGAATTTTATTAATTTTATTCCCTATTGGTTACAATCTACGAGCAAATGAGTTAATTTCAAAACCAAGAAGCATAATAGCATAGTCGATATGGCAGCTGTGATAAGATTTCATTAATGCGAGAATCACAAACATCAGAACATAGCACGGCGTAAACATAGATCAAGAATAGCAGAGTGTCAAATACGCGTCAGTTCAACACATCATAATGTCAGTCATTTGTCTATTTGCGTCAGCTTTGGTAAACCCCTGTCCTAACCACTGATTAGCATTCGCGTGTTGGGCTTCATGCAAAACGATTTAGAACACCAATTTGGAAAACATCTAGCTATGGTCTCTGTCAAAATAAGCAGTTGGTACCTAGAAAGGAAAAGCAAACAGACAAATTACAAATGCATTGTCATAATTACCCTCCAAAGATTTGGTCAGCGCACAGGATCAGTCTTCGTCTTCAGAACATCAGTCAAAACGCCATCAGTCAGGACTCAACTAAAAGGGCATAAGGGGCACTTCCCTCATAAGGAGGAAAAGTGTAAAGGGGCAGTCTGTGGATGAAGATGATTTTTAATAAGTCTCAAATCATCAATCAGAGTGACAAAATTTCTGGATAAAATCAATAGCCTTCCCTAACTCGCTCTAATGACATCTCTGTGACATGGGTTTTTATCCCTTTTTCATAGTACATTCCCCTAAAATTCTATTGGACACTTGCTATACCCCACTATCTTTAACCTATTAAATTTGACATTAGGTAATCCCAATCTTCACCCCCTATTGTTTTACAAGTTTTTGATTGGTCTTCGTAATTGACATCTTCAGAGGTGGCACATCCGGCGTTACTTCATCTCTTGGTAATTCTTTGTACATCTTTTGGTCAGCAGTTCTTTGTCGTCCCCGGTTTGAATGACCTTGTACATTACATTAATCTACACTTGTTTCAATATATTATAACATTTATTCCAGGGCACCGAAGATGCGCCTGGGAATGGATTTAACATGGTTACATTCATCTTTCAAGCTTGAAGGAAAAGAACATTGTAGGGTCATGGCCCCTTGTGAGTCAGCACACTGAAAGACAGAAAAATGCATTTAATATGAGAGCCGAGCAGCTAAACTGCAGCTCACGCTAATTTAAGGCCTATGAAGATTTTCAATACAGATTCAGTAATGCAAATGTTAATATAAGCTTAATTAAACATAACATAAACATTTTGTTCATCATTATTAGTTTGCGTATATATTGGTGGCCACTCATCGTGGTCACAATTCAAGTGCACATTTAAGCAAAATCGCTATTATCATAGTTTCTATGCAGCATCATTACATATTAATATATAAACGTTTCATGTTAATATAGATTATATAAGCTACGCTCTCTCAGTGGAATAAAAAAATTGCATAGAATCACACAATTTGGTAAAGTGGGGGAAGCTGGGATTAATCTGTTTTCACTTTATGCAATTCAGCCACTACATGTTTATTATTTATTCTCAGAAACCCACCTTACCTCCAACACACCCCAAACACCTCGCCAACCACGACTGCCTCCCTGTTCGCTTTAATGCGGCCCTCGGTCACATCACAGACCAGCATTTTGCCCCCCATGAAATTCTTTACGAGTACCCATGACATAAATAAAAAATGTAGGTCCCTCCTCTTTTATCCAAATAGGATTTAAAAGAAAAAGTTCTGTGGAATCCACGGCCACATATTCACGCTAGCTCAATTTAAAGTCATCCACACAAAATATAAGTGTATCTTTGCAGAATTTAAAAGTATACCTCTACTTTGCTAAATTACCAAAAGCTCGAATACATATGGTTGTACTCAAATTCCGTGTAGTACTAAGTCCAGTCAATGCAAAGGGTGTGAAAGCCCTTTTGGCTAGTAACAGCAACTGTGGGCTCAAGGTGCGCTGCTCTAGTGTGCATGTGTTGATGAACTGCTACATTTTTATAGCTAAGAGGTGTATTTTTTTTAAACCAGTGTTAATCACACATGGAACTAAAGCAAGGATGGGCGTCGTTAGATTTCTGCATGATATACAGTTTTTAGATGTAATCTACAGTGGGCATACTTTTAATGGCTATGATGATATAGGTCGATTTTACGTGATTTTATGTGATGCTATGTGTTTTATTGTTTAAAGTAAAAGTTAATAATGCACAATTTAATTAAACATGCACTAAATAAACTTATTTTTTTTGCTACTACTATTTGTTTATTGCGGTATTTCTGACATTGAATAAAGCAGGTGCAAATGTTGCTGTATATCATATAGCCGCCAGAGGGCACGCTAAAGTTACAAATAACGCAGCCATTCGTGCAGAAAGGCAATTCAGATAGATTTTTTTGATGTTATCAGTTTAGAGAGACTATGGTCTAGTTTTTGTCTCCTAAATGAAGTCCCTGGGCAATTATTCGATGCAGTTAGAAGGTTTTTGAATTATACTGCTTCTGAATTCAGGATTTTTGTATGAATAAACCAGCAGTAATTTGCAGTAACAACGTCAATTCTACTTTTCTGGATTAATTAGCTTTGCGTTTCTATTAGCTATTCTATGAGAAACCATATAAACTGCTCGCATTCTGTGCAGTATCACAACACAACTCTAAATCCACAGAAGTTTCAGACATGGTTTATCTCGATTACCACGCCCTTTCCTAATTATCTGCAGAGTCCAACTTGGGCTCCATTTGTCTTAAAGGTGTCTCAAGATTAAGGGCCTCATTCTGACTTTGGCGGGCGGCCGTCAGAACACCGCTGCGCGGTCAAAGACCGCCGCAGTAATTCTGAGTTTCCCGCTGGGCTGGCGGGCGACCGCCAGAAGGTCGCCCGCCAGCCCAGCGGGAAACCCCCTTCCATGAGGATGCCGGCTCCGAATGGAGCCAGCGGAGTGGAAAGGGTGCGACGGGGGCAGTTGCACCTGTCGCGATTTTCAGTGTCTGCTATGCAGACACTGAAAATCTTGGTGGGGCCCTGTTAGGGGGCCCCTGCAGTGCCCATGCCATTGGCATGGGCACTGCAGGGGCCCCCAGGGGCCCCACGACACCCGTTACCGCCAACCAGGTTCTGGCGGTCAAAACCGCGAGAACCAGGCTGGCGGTAAGGGGGTCGGAATCCCCATGGCGGCGCTGCCTGCAGCGCCGCCATGGAGGATTCCTCAGGCCAGGGGAAAACCGGCGGAAAACCGCCGGTTTCCCTTTTCTGACCGCGGCTTTACCGCCGCGGTCAGAATAGGCCTGGATGCACCGCCAGCCTGTTGGCGGTGCATCCGCGGGTCAGAATGACCCCCTAAGTCCCCTCTTCAGTCTCGGTGCTCTAACAATGCCACAGACTCTCATTTTGCTGCAAGGTTAAAAATTAACACTACCTAGTAGATGGCCACATGGCCATTTGAATCTCTCCTCCTAATGGCCCAAGGAATTGTCGAATAGGTTCCATATAAGGTATATTAGTGCTCCCTCCATATTTCAAAGAACAATCATATTCAAAGATATATCCAGGCATTTTTGAAATGCAGTTATGTTCTGAAAAATTATATCAGAACATAAAGGAAAATCCTAAAGGGAAAAAAGATGCAAAATTAAAAAAGGAAAGGCAGGAATGCTGAGAAGGATTGAGGCAACTGCATATGCACCTATAAATGTACCCCTACATACAGGTGCATGTTTACTATTTTGGACATTTAGCAAACATTCCTAGGAGTACCCCTGAAAATCTGTGTCACGTGAAGATTTCCAGGGGTTGTATTAGAGGATATGTCGTGTCACATCTCCCCTGGGCCTTTACTTCCCCGTGTGGAGTTATATACAGCATAGAATTAAGCACAGTGAGAATTCCACAGAGGAGAAATGAAGCCCAATGGGCAAACACACACTTTTTCCTTTTTTTCTCCAAGTTGTGTTAGGTGTATTTGTAGAGTGTGTTACTCACCTGTGAGGGTATCCAGGTGGTTTCCATGTGGGTAGGTGGCTGTCTCCTTGAAAGGGTGATTCGAAAAGCCAGGGTTTATTTTTTTTTCGCAAAATTCAAGAAGTGATGGGTACAATCTGATGTGAAATGGAAACTCGTTCCATGCTTTCTCCCATGAAGAAAGCCTATTCTCTGGATTCCCAGTGGCAGAACACGTGCTGTGAGTTATTTTTCCCGCGCTGAAAGGGGAGTTCTTCCAGTTTTTGGCTGAAGCAAATCTCGAACCATTTTCAGAGATGAAAGGGGTCGGATTTCAATTTGTGAATGCCAACAAACGGATGAGTTTGTTGGCAAAAATAAACTTACAAATCTGGCCACACATTTTTCATAGGATCTACTGATGCAGTTTTCTCTGCCCTGGTGTCGGAGAAGTCTGCAATAGTTGGAAAAAACATTAACAAGCCTGCCAGGAATCATTTTGCGAATTCTTAGCAGGTGTAATGGAGGAATTTCCAGCTATGAACATACGTTTAAGGCCGAAAATACCTTCGTAAACAGCGCCCAAAGAGGTCCAGAGTCGAGAAGAGGTGTAAAAGAGGAGGCCTGAGCTGACGTCCTGTCTTCAAATACTTTCTGGATGTCTAGGCAAGAAAGAGCCCCCAAATTGTGACTTCCAAGCAAAGAGCAACTTCTGGACTATCTTGAGTCGACAGACATCTTCAGTTTTTAAGGAACATAACATGTTTAAAGTGATCTAGGAATAGTATTTTAAAACTAAGCAGCAGATTTTTAAACCCCTTAATTGCTAAAACATCCTCTACTCCCGCTCCCTCCAACACACACACAAAATATGATGCCATTCTTCAGCTGCTTGTAATCTGGTAGTCATCCCTGTACACCTCTAGTTCTGATTGCTCCTCTGTGGTGGAAGTTGTTGTGGTGATGATGCTCCACAGGCCTAGACTGAGGAGGCCTTGAGGCGACCACTGATGGAGTCCATTATGCTGGCTGAGATTGGGAAGGCCATGAGCGGTCTGCCTGGTAGGAAGGTGCCAGGGACATATGGATTGACCGCTGACTTCTGCAGAGCACATCGTGATTAGGGCTGGGCATCATTTTTTTTTTTTGTGCATGAAAAATTTGCGTATTTGTGACAATTATAAATATTAAGGAAAATATGGCTGAGCAGTCAAATGCATGAACATTTTAAGCGCGGTATGCCTTGTGTATAAAATTAACATCGGATGCCTACTAAATGCATTTCTCATACTGTTTTTAAAGCCCCACACCGAATGAAGCACACATGTAGTTTCACGGTATCACAGTCCTCGCAGGACATTTTCTGCTCGAATCAGTACGCCACTTGGCAAAAAGTATGCTAAAAACTGAAGTGGAAGTAAAATGAAAAACACTCGAAATACGCATCGCAAAATCATCAACATTTACGTGAGGGTGCGGCCATTGGAGACCCACCTTCTGGAAAATAAATGTTGTGCATTAGAAAAGTGGGGTTACAAAATGGTTGCACATGCTGGCTACATCACCGCCTCTAGGGAGTAGGCATTTTAGTGAAAAATTCACTCCCCCTCTCCATTCAATACATTTGACCCGATGCGAAGGGACCATACGTGGCCCTCTTGGGGATCTGGGAAGGGGCCTCCGTGAAGATACTCTAAGTGTACATCCCCCCCAAGACTTCACAACATCATGCTTCCAGCACTGCATACACTCCTACTGGACTTCCTGGAGGGGAAATTAATAATGGGACGGGATTTTAATGCAACACTATGTGACGTTAGAGACTGGCAACCCACTCGACAAACAAACCCAACACAACGACCCTTGGATGACTTCCTTGCTGCCCAGTGACTAATGGATGTGTGGTGAACCTTCCACTCCACTGAGAAACACTTTACATTTCACTATGCAGCACACAATAGTTTCTCCCGTATCCACTACTTCATTACATCAGTCTGCCAACTAACATGAGGATGAGTAGTCCACCACCTAGCAGGGAGCATATCTTACCATTCCCCTAGAGTATGACCTATGGCTCTGGGGACAGTAGCAGCCTCAGACGTATTGTACTGAACTCCTGGTACCGCAAGGTGCCGAAGGTCAGAGCAGCACTGACAGAAGCAACAGAGCATTACCTTGAAGAAAACACCTCAGCGGTTGTCTCAGCACACATGGTGTGGGAGGCATATAAGGCGGTAATCAAGGAAGTTGGTCTCTCCGCAATAGTAGGACACAAGAAGGAAAAATTGGCAAAAATTGAGATTCTTGAACAGGAAATGATGGCTCTCGAAATGAGCCTCATGGTGCAAGAGGAAACAGATGCAGCCCTTATATTGGCACTCAAGCCACAAGAGTACCGGAATGAGGCACAGGAGGCAGCCAAGACTTACCACAGAGCGGTACAGCACAGTTTTATGAGGCTGGTGACAAGGCCTGAAAACTCCTGGCCTGGCTAGATAGAAGAGAAGCAGCAAATAGATGGGTGGGGGGAATCTGGACTGTGATCCGAGATCTGGTTGGGTAGAGGCAGTATTGCGGAGACCTTTGTGTCATACTAAACAGGACAATACTCGCAGGGAGTTACAGCCATGAGAGAGGACTCATGTGAACTCCTGGCAGATATGCACCTCCCAATCTTGCCCGCAGAAGACAGAGAGGCACTAGAGATGGAGCTCTCACTGCAGGAAATAGTAGGTGCCATCAAGGAGTTGAATGGGCCCCAACGGTGTCCTAATTGAATTATGTAAGTTATCAGCCACTAAGCTTGCCGCCCACCTTAAAAATATGTACGACGACAGCCTAAAACAAGGTGTGCTCTCCCCGGATCAGCCCCTGGCTTCCATAGTAGTAGTACCCAAGGAAGGAAAACCTGAGGAAGAATGCAGCTCCTACCGACCGATCTCTCTGCTCAATGCAGAGGTGAAAATACTAGCTAAGATATTGGCCTGCCAACTCATCCCGACTATACATATGCTGATACACCCTGACCAGTTCGGCTTTATGCCTGGCCGAAACACAGCACTAAACCTCCACAGATTGCATGGAGTACTCAACCAGGCTGGTTAACTGTGATTGGACACAGTGGTCCTCTTGCTCAATGCCCATATGGCCTTCAACAAGGTGGAATGGTCATACCTATTTGCCGTGCTGGAGAGGCTGTGTTTCAGCCCTCGATTTGCAGCATGGGTATGACTCCTCTACTCTTCCCCTCTCACACATGTGGCACAGAATGGGGCCATATTGTGGTCATTCGTCCTTTGACGTGGTACCAGGAGGGGTGCCCGCTCTCCCACTTGCTGTTCCCCTGGCTCTTGAACCACTGGCGGCATGGGTGAGAGTGGATCCCCTGATTAGGGGGTTAAATTTGACTGAGCAGTGGGAGGAAAGGAAATCAATCTATGCAGATGAAAACCTGCTCTATGTCACGGAGCCCCCTACTTCCCTCGGCTAGATAATACATATTTTGACCCTGTTTGGGCAATACTCTGGGTACCCAATAAACTGGACGAAGTCAATTGTCTACATCCTCAGGACCAAAACACCCCTGCTGCCTCGGGCTGTGCAGGCAAAATAGTGACTGATGGATTAAAGTGTTTAGGCATCTGCGCAATTAATATTCTCAAACCACGTCGCAGCGGGCTACAACTCAACGCATCTGACCCATAAGTTCCCTAAATCTAAATATAATTTGGATGAAAAGGTAAGAATTTCCATATTCACTCCTTGAAAAAGGAACTAAAACACAATTAGAATACTGGCAGTGCACCACAGTCAACAATATTTAAATGTCCAATTCTTTAGTGTAGTTTCATTCAAATCTTCTCTTTATTCTTTTTTCTTAAAACAGCACATATTCATAGCAGAAACAGCCAACGCTTTTCGTCCTTAGCAAAGGACTTCTTCAGGGCTGTAATATAATAAATATAACTCCCTTTCAGTGTACAGATACACATGTATATCAACAAAAATATATAACAACAAGAAACTTTAAAGAAAAAAACAAAATAATACATATAAGAAATATACATGTTTTAAGGACAGAAAAACATATTCTTAAAAAACAAACTTAAAATGTACTCAATAACCTGTAACGAAAAAAGCCTAGCAAGGGAATACTTCGGCTATACCAAACAGAGAATACATATTCAGAAAACATGCAAAGAATATATATAGTGGCCTATTGTTCATACAAGCAAACAAAAAATGTAACAACTATGAAAACCAGACAAATATACATGTATAACTAAAAGGAGAAGCAAAAGACTACATACTACCCACAACCTATAATTAAAAAACACACACAAAGGATGTCCCAATTTGTTTGTTTTTTTAAAACATGATTTTGAAATAAGTAGTTTTTAGATTTTTAATCATCCAGATGTTCAATTATATATACTTACTAATCTATATCACAAAAATGTAAAGAGCATGTTTAATATTATGTAAAAAAACATGTTTGACACCAAAAAATATAAAACCCTTTTACCAGCCCAGTGCAAAAATTCATATAATAATATTATACTTTTATTTAAGCCATAATTATTTATTTAAAAACCTTACACATACCAAATAATTTGACTCCACTTCAATCCACCATATTCGAGGGGTCATTCCCAATGTACTAAAAATATCTAATGCATCCAGTATACGTGCCTGATGTAAGAGAAAAGGCTGCATCACTTTTTAAAAAGAAAATTCTTAATCATAATTGTCAAAAATTACCAGCTATGTTTGTTAACCTGATGTTACAACATGTCAACGCTGAATTATTTTCGACAATTTTAATTTATCCGGCAAGCATGATTCACCATCAATAGTAAGAAAGGGTTAAAAAGTCATTAATTCATTTGCTAAAGAACAGGCACTGTCTATTAAGGGCAGATAAGCCCTACATTTAAATCAGCAAGCTACTAATTGCCTACTGCTCGCAGTACATTAAGATCATCAACATTATTCTTAACAAGGAGCATATCCGCTACTCATTAAACTCGTAATAAACACCTTGAAGTTGATTGTAACATTTGTGTGTTATTATGTAGCTCCCAAATGCAAAACAAGATACTCGTAAAGCGAGTTGTGCATATTTCCTAGTAATATTTTAAAATGGACTTGTGACACACACCTAATGATAGGTTGTTGCCATTTCATATAACAATGTTGCTCAAAAGGCAAGCAAAAAGATTCTCACATGGCGAGTTATGGATATTTAGTAACAGTCACCGATAGTTATGAAGCGGCAGCTAAATCCATACATTTCCTCTATTACATGTTAGCAAACTGGTATTTGTCATAAATTATTTTGTATTTAAAAGCTCTAAATAAAATTAAAAATAGTTAAGATGTAACAATTTGTAAGAAACTTTTATAAATTGTCAATACTTTCATGCATGCCGAGGGACATGTAACAAACCAAGTTGTTCGAAGTGCCCGATTTTTAAACACCGGCCTTTCCACTTCCCACAATTCATCATTACGGATGTTCCACCAGTCCACCCGAGGAAACCAGTCACATGTGTAGGGAGCACCATTCCTTAAACTTCATCGTTACCATGGCAGCCATCGTTAAACAGCTCCCCTCATTTTTGAACGAATGTAATTCAGTTATCTACCATTAAAGAAATGCAATATTAAAGTGTCAAGATCGAATATAGTGCCACTACCTGCCATCAATATGGCATAAACACAAAATATTCAGTAACCAAAAGTGTAGCAAATTCAATTCACAAAACCTTAGTCTCATTAAGGTGTTCCAACAATCACCCGAGGTAGCCAGTCACACGTACCGAAAGGGACTATTCCCCGAAATTCTTCAGAATAATAGCGACCATCTTTGAACGAATGCCTCCATTTGTACCTAAGCGTGATATAGATATATACCACTAAAAAATGGAAAATTAGAGAATTTCAATCATTCATAATTAACCATAAACGACTGCACCGTCATGTGACTTGAACATATCATCCATACTTGGGTAGAGAGTAATGGAGATGTGAAGAATCACTGCAATATACATAGTAATTGTTTAATGGTCAACACAATTGATCATACCCAGTTCATTAACTCCAGCATCGTATCAATAATGCAATCCAAGAAGACCAGTATATCGCATTTGTAGATCAATTTAGCAGTGAATCAACACATGGTGCGTTCGCGTTCTAATTACATCCAAAATATCATGTAACCTAAGCATGTCATCTATTTTGTGACAACATAGTCACTCTGTACTTCGATCTATTGTGTTTACAATGTACATTGGAAACACCATGCTAGACTAGATGATATCAAACCAGATTCCCATACACGAATACTATAAAAAATAATGAAATTCATCATCAGTATTGTGGCCCATTTCCACAGAATGTAAGGGACAGATCCATGCAGCCTCTTTACGATGCAGGGTTAATTCTCTACTCCCTCCCCTCTGATCAGATGGTACGTGATCAACCCAGTGGAACAACATTCTACTGTTGTCAGAGTGATGTTCCATCATATGAAGTGTTAAGGGATACTTGGTGTCCTTGTTCCTTACAGCATGGACATGCTCCTGTATCCGGAATTTTAAAGCTCTTATTGTACTACCAAATAGATTTTATTACATGTACAGCCTATAATGTACACAACAAATTGTGGTCTTACAGTTTATGAAATATCTAATTTCATATCTCCTCGTGGTATTATAACAGAAACTTTTGATCTTATCCAGTCTTACGCTATACATATTACATTCATGACAAACAAATAATCCCTTTAATGTCATGGGTAACCACATCTGTCTTTTAGTCGTGGTAAAATAGCTATGGCATAGGTGGTCTCTCAGGGTCCTGCCACTGCAATAGGTAACTTTAGGCAATTTGGACACAAAGCCCTTAATCCCGGGTAGTTCTGTGAGCAAATGGTAATGTCGTTTAAGAAACCTAAAGATATCATCACTCAGCACAGAATACTGGGGAACAAAAGCCTATCGTGCAGGCTTCTTTCTACCATTCCTGGGTTTCATTTGGAGAGTTTCATATCTTGTCATCTGCTCAATCCGCTTCTCTGCTCTTGCTAAAACTTTTTCATCATATCCTCTATTTCTAAACCTCTCTTTGGCACTATTGAAATAGGCAACTGTGACAGGCGCAGGGAAAACAAGTGCCGGGGAAGACCGGAAAGTATCCCGGGGACACCCGCTGGAGTTTCCTCCCTCGCAACACGCCTGTACATAAGGAGGAGAGATGTGAGGACGAGGCAACAGAGTGCGGGGACCTGGAAGACGCAGAGGAGTAGAGTAACCCAGGGAAATTGGAAGACACGACAGAGAGCGAGGAGGCAGAAGCCAGCAAACACATACGGCAAACAGTGGACACAGTGAGGAGCCAAATCGGAGGAAGGACATCCAAGGAAGCACTGGACCCGGAGAGCCGAGAAGAGGAAATCCGGCTGTGTGGAAGGGGACAGTAGAACAACTATTGATGTATCATGCGTTCCTTAATGATAACCCCTATAATGTCAAATTAAGTATACAACACAGCAAGGAAAGAATAAAGTTTTTGGATATTCACTTCTATGTGGAAAACAACAGGAAACAAAGTACAACGTTTAGAAAAACTACAGCATGTAATAGCATTCTACATGCAACCACTGCCCATCCAAAGACGATTGTTCATAATATCCCTTTTGGTGAAATGGTACGCAAAAGGCGGAATTGTAGCACTAGGAACACTTTATTGCTGTGACAGGTAAACAATATGTGAGGGTCTCTGGTAGTCTGAAGTGTTTCCTTTTTCTAACATACGACACTGCAATACTGCTTGTGAAACACCAAATACTTGTCTGTTTATTGCCTCTTCAATATAGATCTCAGTGTTAGATAGTCCATTTCTTCCCAGGTAAGTCTTTATTGGTTTATGATCTCTTCTTGGTTATTCCTCCTTCTTTCTTTCTTCTACTTGTCTGTTATCCCTTGGTGATCTTTTCTTAGTTATTCTCCTTTTTTTCCATGTACGTGGTTATCTCTTCCCGGTGGACTTGTCCGCAGCCCGAGTGAGAGAGAGAAGGATGAAACAAGACCTATATTAGGTACGTAAAGAGGTTGAACGGACGTTTTCTTTGCTTATTTTCTCACCCTTTCATACGATAAAGAATTTAAAAAATGGTTGTTTCACCTTCTTGTGTGGAATCTAGTTGTTACCGTTTGTTTGGGTGTGAATAACAGTGGGTGTTAGTGTAATTAGGACCAGGGGTTTCCTTTTGTTTTTTTAGTTTCGGTAGATGTCTCTCCTTACTAGAGTTAGTTGAGATGGTTGGTAGTAGAGGTGTTTTTTAGTAATGGGTAATTCCTTTCCTTTATAATTCCACCCCCCCAAAAGTATTGTTCTGACCTCTATGGTGATTATGGTGCAGAGTGATTAACTGTGACATGCATCCTTTTCCCTCAAACACAAACAATCCAGGTTGGTAGATTCAAACGTGCACGTAAAGAAAACAAATGAAACAAAACCTGTGGAGCCTGTAGTTTTCTATTCTACTATATTTTCGCTGTCCCAATTATGTATTATTCCTGCCACGTTCCCCTTTTCCTGCGTTCCTGCGTTCACCTAATGTTGGAAAGGACCACTTTCCATCATTAGGTGCATTCTGGACCTTGGCTTCAAACCTATGCAGATGCCATCTGATTTTATGATAATAACAATAACATTGCCAAGACAAGTGTCTTGTTCCAAACCACTATTGAACTTGACATCCTTGGTGTGAGAGTCCCCAGACTCTTTGCTTTTATTCCCCTATTTCTGCTGAACTCAATTTTGTTGGCATTAGGACTCTGTGCACATTATCCATGCTAACCAGAAGCAAAGTGTCTGTGCTCTTTCATTTAAACATGGTAACATTGGTTTACACCAAATTGGTACATGTAAAATACTTATAAGTCCCTAGTAAATTACACCACATGTACGAGGGCCTCTACATTAAAAGCACTCATTGTGTAAACTGTCATTTTGACCTGGCAAAATAAACCTTTCCAGGCCTAAACGTTCCTTTTTAATACATATAGGTCATCCCGAAGATAGGTCAGAAAGCCTTATAGAGCAGGGTGCATGGAATTTAAAATGTTAGACATATGTACTTAAGTTTTACATACTCTGACAGTGAAACACCCCTAAAGTCGTTCATACTGTAGCAATGCTACCTCTCCCATAAACTAACACTGTGTATCCTTATTACACTTAATAAGTGAAAACGTCAGTCAGGTAGAGAAATGCTTCTTCCACTCACATGAATTGTAATTTAAAATCCTCTTTATTGGTAAAGTCAGATTTTAAGTTATTATTCTGAAAATGCCACTTTTAGAAAGATAGCATCACATTAGAACACTTGTCATAAGAATATCATAAAACGCCCATAGTAGGAACATTAGAAAACATATGGCAAGTTAGAAAATACATATCAGCATGTCATGCCCATAAAAGGAACATCTGCACATATATATTAGGTCATACCAGCAGGTAGGTAACTTATGAGTCCCCCATGGTCCATACAATGCCACTAAAGCAAACTATGTGCCCCACAGTACCTGTTTGATATGAAGAGGCACTCCCAGTGCCTAGAAGATGGACAATGGGGCTTCCGGCGCTCCTATGCGCAAAACGGGGGCCTCTGAGATCTCTTGGGCGAGAGGGGTGGTCTGCACCCCGTCTACAATGAAAACAACGGGCCCCTCCGGGGACCTGTGATCCTTGGGGGGCCCCCCTGGCCTCTAAAGGCCCTCTCCAAAAGGGGGGGGGCAAAGTGCAAAAGATTAGAGCCGTAGGGGCGTTCGCGCCCCTAGCGCAGGGACCGGGGGAAGGGGAATCCCCTTTCTTCCCCGCGTCCTGCTTGCAGGGAGGCAGCCGCCCTTGTCCTCAGTGCGGCTGCCACCAAGGTACTGAAGGAAGCAGGGGCCTCCGTTGAGGCACTACACCCGCTTCCGAAAGCGGCCGCACCCGGTCCGGTGCGCGAGGCGCTGTTCTGCCTTCCCTCGTCCTCGAGGGAGGCAGCGTGGAGATTTGGAGACCAGGTGTGCCCCGGGGGCGCTCTGAAAAGCGCAAGTCACCCGGGGGCACAATAGGAGCGTGCTAGCTCCTTCCTTCACTTTGGGAAGGGCCCCAGGGGCACTAGAGTCAGCGCGGTCCTCGCGCTAAAAACCAAATGCTCCGCCCGGGCTGTGGCGGTGATCCAAACAAAGAAGAGGCACCGTGGAGAGCGCGAGGGGCACTTTGAGGCTCCCGGGCTGCGGCGGTGTTCTTGGGGTTCAGAAATAAAGCGCTTTTCAAAGCGCTAGAGCAAATCTAAAGCCCGGGCTGCGGCGGTGATCTTTTCCAGCTATTTTAAGAGAGAGCGCTTTTTCTAAGCGCTTCTGGCAAAGCTGTGGAGATCGTGGCAGGGGTCAGGGGCCACAGCACCCTGCCCCTGGGAACAACAAAACAAGAAGGAGCACAGGGCTGGTGGGCCCAGCTACAGGCCAGCACAAGGGGTGCAGATGGTGGCAGTTCCTCCTAGTGACCAGGCAGGTCACAGGTCAGCACAGCAGCAGCAGTCCATGGTGGTTTCCTGGTGAGTCCATTCATCAGCGTTCTGTGTCCAGTTTCAAGTTCCAAGAATGTTCAAATTGTGGGGAAAATTCTCTGTACTTATAGTCAGTTCTTACAGTGTTTTACAATGGTAGAGAGAGGAGGTTCCAGTCAGTTACAACTGGTTCTGGGAGTGCCCCCTCTCTCCTTTCAGCACAGGCTCCAAACATCAGTGGGGGGTTAACAACCCTATTGTGTGAGGCCAGGGCACAGCCTTTACAAATGTAGGTGTGCCCCTTCTCTCCCTTCTCTCAGCCCAGGAAGACTATTCAGTATGCAGATGCACCTCTGTGACACCTCCACCCTCCCTGTGTACAGGCTGTCTGAAAAGTATGCACACAGCCCCAACTGTCACTCTGCCCAGACGTGGATTGGAGTCAAGCTGCAAAACACCAGAGTCATAAGCACAGATAAATGCGCACTTTCTAGAAGTGGCATTTCTGTGATAGTAATAAAAAATACACCCACACCAGTAAGCAGCATTTATTATCACTATCACAACCATACCAAACACGCCTACGCTACCCCTCATAAATCAGACAATACCCCTTACACATAAGGCAGGGCATTTCTAATGCAATCCTATGAGAAGGCAGCACTCACAGCAGTGAGACATCAAGTTAGGCTGTTGGTCACTACTAGGACTGGCCATGCAATATGGCACATGTCCTGCCTTTCTACATACATGGCACCCTGCCCATAGGGCTAGCCACGGCGTACCTTAGGGGTGACTTACATGTCAGAAAAGGGGAGTTCTGGGCCTGGCAAGTAAATTTAGATGCCAGGTCCCCGTGGCAGAAAACTGCGCACACAGGCCCTGCGCTAGCAGGCCTGAGAGAGGTTTGAAAGTCTACTTCATTGGATGGCGCAATCAGCGCTGCAGGCCCACTAGTAGTATTTAATTTACAGGCCCTGGGTATAGCGATACCACTGTACAAGGGACTTATAGGTAAATTAAATATGCCAATTAGGTATAAGCCAATCATACCATCTTTAGATGGGAGAGCACCTGCACTTTAGCACTGGTCAGCAGTGATGAAGTGCTCAGAGTCGTAGAGCCAACAGCGAGAGGTCAGAAAAACCAGGAGGAAGGAGGCAAAAAGACTGGGGATGACCCTGCGTAAGGCAAAAAGTCCAACACAACCCTCTACCAGCCAAAATCTAGGGGAGAACAATCATTACCTTGATGTACTTCCCTGATTGGGGCCATAGAACAAGGACCCAGGCCCACAACAGCAGGGGCTTCCCCCTCCCTGAACCCCACTTCCAGAGTCCTGCGTCTCCCCACCTCAGGGGAAGCCACCAGAAGTTTCACACAGGGGGGTGAGCACACTAACTCCCCCCCCAACCAGGTCAGAGTTTATCCCCTGAGCCTGTCTATCTAGTCCAGGGACGACACCCTTAGACTGGACCATTGCCCAGCGAACCAGGACTTCCTTGGGAGCACACCTACCCACTACCAGATCAGAGCTTACCCCCTGAATCTGGCACTCCAACCCATAGTCCCTACCCTGCGGTTGAACCACTGCCTGGCGCACCAGGACGTTCTTGGGAGCACACCTACTCCCCATCAGGTCAGAGTTTACCCCTTGAACCTGATCATCCAACCCAGAGTCACCAACCTGCGGTTGGTTCATTGCCTGGCGCACCAGGACTTCCAGGGGGGCACACCTATCCCCCACCAGGGAAACACCTTCCCCAAGGGCCACACAAGAGTCTGGCTGGCGCAGGTCTCCTGACCTCTGCCCATCTGACAGAGTCTGGATTCCTCCCAGCCCAGAAATGGTCTCACCAAGGTCATTCCTGGGAGGCTCTGCTCTCAGAGCTGACCCCTGACCCTCCAGGTTCTCCACTGGGGTCCGCAGCCCCCTCTCAACCCTATGCCTGGATTTCCGCCTCCTCCGCTGTAGAGCGAGACTACCAGACACCAGGACCGGCGGAACGCTATCACCAGCCACCCGCCCAAGTCCTAATGACAAATGGGATCCTTCTGAACAGCTGGCCCTACGGCACAGGCTAGGCTCACCTCCTGGCGTTCACTCATGGAACCCTCCAGGACCTGGGACTGGAGCTCGGGTACCCTGGGCTTCAGCCCTACCCCATTCCCTCTCCTCTGAGACTGGACATGGGGTGCCTTACCCGCCCCAAAACACTGGTACCTACCTGGGACACAAGCCTTTCCCACCACACCTGGTTGGGAAACACCTAGACCACTCTCATTAGGAACACCCCCTAATGCCACACAAGACCCTCTGGTACGCAACCAGAAGTCTGCTTTCTTTGCAAGCTCCCTGGGGTCAGAGAGCTCACACACTGACAAGTGTTGGCGTAACTCTGAAAAACAACAACGAAGCAGGTGCTCTCTGACAATCAGATTAAACAGCCCTTCAAAATTGTTTACTGTGCTACCCTTCACCCATCCATCTAGTGCAATGCGGCAATCCTCCACAAACTCCTCCCAAGACTGGTGGGACAGTTTCTTACCACCCCTAAACCTTTTTCTGTATTCCTCAGGGGAAAAACCATACTTCACAATCAGTGCATTCTTTACAGCGGAGTACCCTTCCCTGTCACTCTCTTCTAGAGTCAGTAGGGCATCCCTCCCCTCCTCAGGAATAAAGCTCCCTAGGCCAGTTCCCCAATCCTTCTCAGGGATCCTGCACTCTACCAGAGCCCTCTTATATTCCTTTAACCACTGACGTATGTCACCCCCCTCTTGGAACCTATGTACCAGATCTATGGGTATGTGAGGAACATCTTTGCTACAGCACTGTACATTGCTGCCACCACTAGACTCCACCTGCAGCGCAGGTGAGTCCAGAACATTCAGACTGCTCTCTAGAGCGAGTCTTTCTCTGGCAAAGGCCATCTCTGCCTCTGCCATTCTCTCCTGTACTGTCGCGTGGGCTCTCATTATCCTAAATGAGACTACTGGATTTCTAGGCAGCAGGATCGATCACGGTGTGGGGGACTGAGTCGGACCCACGTGTAAGGAACTCTGTTACCCTAAATCCGGTTTTTGCTCCGGCTAACTAGCAGTGCCTCATTTCTCCCAAGGGGAAGAGATGATTGGGCAGCCGAGCGCATGACATCTTTGGAACTTCTCAGGGAAGTCGTGGTCACTCAGATTAAAACCAACTCTCTCATTTACAGTATGATCTCATATACCAATGACAAAGGCAGTATAAGTTTTATATAATGTTTTAATAAAACGACTGCATTTTAGATAATAAGGCGTGAGCCGCAATAACCAGAACCATACAACACAGTAGGATTGAAATAGTCACCAGGAGAGTAAAACATAAGAACAAAGCTATCATGGTGTTTAATAGTTTCTACTCTCCCTCTGCTTGGTCTATTTCGAGCACAGCATGTTAAGCTTCTAACTTGCCTTTCTGAATCCCTGGGGAGACATCAACCCTCATACCTGAGCAAAGGCCTGTGAT
Source organism: Pleurodeles waltl (assembly GCF_031143425.1). Taxonomy (NCBI): domain Eukaryota; kingdom Metazoa; phylum Chordata; class Amphibia; order Caudata; family Salamandridae; genus Pleurodeles; species Pleurodeles waltl. Next base: position 453,951,482 of record NC_090448.1, read on the forward strand.
CTTGGTTCAGCATCAGCAACGATCTGCATCTGCATCTGCAACGAGGCAGTCAGCGTCTATTTATGGTTCCCTGGTCGGAATCTCCCTCTTGCGTGTATTGGGACAAGGAAGTGATTTTATAACTAACATGTCAGCGTGATCACAAAATGTCCCTACGCAGGAATGCCAAAGACTAAACTCCTACCACGTCTATCGGCAATGTACCAGACTGTATCCTTGACTGAAGCACAGAGTGAACAGGAATGTGTTATGGAGAACTCCAGTGCTGAAGTAGGCTAAACAGTGTGATATGAATAAAAAACAAGACCGTAGAACTGGCTATTTGAAAAATAACAGTACGAAGCCTAATAAAAAGCATTTAGAGCAAAGTGCACAGAGGCTCTAAGCTGCAAGCAAATGAATAAAATACATCCAGGGCAAAGTGCACAAAGGCCTAAAGCCTGAAGCTAATGCGCAAAGGATACGTAAAACTAACCACACTACACCCTCCCCTTGTCGGTAGCAAGTGGTTCCAATAATATAAAATTATGCCCCAGATATAAACTATACCTAAAAATATATATATTTCGACAACGTCAGAGGACAACAAAGTCATAAATTTGGGAAGCATGTGACGATAAAGCCAAATACAAAATAATGTCAATTTTCGAGGGGAACAAAAAAAAATCGAATTGTCAGACAGAAGCAATAGAAAGCAGGAGCTCCTCCACTTCGATATATGTCAATATCGGAAGATCGACGCCACAAAGTACCATGGAGCAGGTGTGTTCCAAGGCCCCAAAACCATTCAGGGCGGCACCCCGTGCAGGGCCTATGAATGAGACAACACCATCTTCCTCCAGGAAGAGAATCTCATAAACTGCCTCACGAAGCAAACGCAACCCTAGTGCACAAGTCTGGGAATGAGCCCTAATCGGGAACATCAACAGATCAGTTTCGATCACTGGAGGGTGCTGCAGTGAGAGACAGAAAGCCAGTGCATGTTCAAACGAGCACCAAAGGCACCGAAACACGGGTTGCTCACAATCCAAAACTGGTCGGAATGACAGAGACCAGTCACACTCCAAATGTCCCAGGAGTGTCGCTCCAAAATGCTGCATCATGCGTTCACGACACAGTTGCGCTGACGGGAGCAGCAATATAGGATCTCTTCGTGGCGGGACAGCCATTGCGGAAGAACAGCAGCAATAGCAAGACTCCAGCCAATAAAGCCAAAGTAATCGGGAAACCCCCAAAAATGCTTCAGAAAATAGAGTGTATAGCCGAAGGTATTAAACCGAAAATGGAAGAGAAGGTGTGAGCAAAACCAACACCAACGGCTTCGAAAAAATGTGCAATTCCAGCAGTGCTGGACGCATTAAATATACATCCCACAAGTTCACCAAAGTGACTCGGAAAGTTAGTATTCAAAAGGGACTGTATTTCCGCCGATGACCTTGCCACCTGTAGTGCGTAGGTCTCGCTAGCAGATGTAAGGGCCACATGCTTTTGAAACAATAAAGCCTTCAGTCGACTCAACTTGTCGAAATTAACCTTGGAAGTAGCAATATGAGGCCAGATGTCCGCTACATCCCTAATTTGAGTGGGGGGAAACAACACATTCCCGCAGCACATAACGGCCTTGGTGACAACGACAACGTAAACTATTCCGGCACGCATGCCACAGCAGCGTTCGCTGTTAAGAACAATGTAACTGCCGTTAGAAAGCACCTGGAAAGTGTTTTTAATAACCGGGACTGGAACTCCCTTCAGATAACAAGCTAAGTTAGCAATCGAAGCGTTACACGCTCCGTGCAAGGACAGCTGTTTACAAACCATGGAATGGCTGACAGAAGTTTCGCATTCACTACCGCTAAGAAAAACCTCCCTCAAACCATTAATACATCTGTATAAAAAGGGAAGCTCCCACACCTCGTGTATGTAACTGTCTCCCAACCGTTCATATCTACCCACCGGTATGTGCTTCAAACAAGAAGTAAATTGCAGAGTGGAGATAGGCAGATTAATTACCCCATGAATCAACCACTCAGCTGACGGAATCTCAGCAACCGTGAAAGGCAGTTTTTCCAATTTTTCAATATTCAACATGACATACGTCGCTTCCTTTTTAGCCATCAGCTGTTGTTGACGAGTTAAATTAAAGGAGACAAAGATCTCTCTGGCACGAATGTGCTGCCACGGAACGCGACCTGCCTTCAAGGTCTGAAGAGTCCAACCCAGCTGCATGATAGACCGCGTCTGACTCTGTCCATGATATAAAGAAGACATATCTGATTTAATAATGTCTATAGCAGAGGAAACGATGCTGCCAATTGTGTAAACACGGTCAGAAAGGGTATGCATGCCATTATCTACAACAGACAAAGCCTGCATCAGGTTTTCCTGATCAATTAGCCTCAACCGGGCTGCTGCCTCCTGCTGTGAAAGCTTCCAAATCTCATTATATACTTCGTATAAAAATCATTTCTTCCGTGGTACCTTAGGTCCTGACAAAAAATCATGTAAGTCAGTATCATTAGACAGTAACGTGAGATGTGATTTAACCGCATCCAGCGTGGACGACTTCAACCATTGCTGACAAAGCTTTCCCACGCTGTATGTAGTTATGATATCAGCATGTTCTGGTGAAATGTAACGAGGGTCTGCCCTACTAGTCCTGAACCCCCCTGAAGAGGTGACAAAACGTTGATGACACTTATTAGTGTCTACAGGCCATAATAACCACCCGCCCGGATGTACCAATGAAGTGTTAAGCGTACCATTCTGGACCCAGTGTGTAAACTCACTAAACGTAGCATTTACATATCGCTGCCAATTGTTCAATTTGGAAGGGACAGGTATATTAGGCAAATTCAACTCTCTAATCGTTGCCAAGCCCAAACAGCTAGTCTGTTGTACTGTGTCATTGAGGAAAATCATCTGCACAGGGATAATACATGCTCTAAATAATGTGTCCCTGCCCTGCATTTGCCAATTTTTCGTTCCCCAGACACTTTTCAAATCAACAGTCTTAAACCAATATTCATACCCCTCAACCGAAAGTTTAGACACAAACAAATTTGAATACAGTAATTTAGTATCGGTCAATAACATTTGCTTTTTAGCATACGGAGTAACTGTAAAATAGTAAGACTTAGCATTTTGTTGATCAGTATGAAAAGTATGCAAATTTATCATAATACGTTTTTGAACTCCCTTGTGGAGGAGTTGGGCAATGTTCCCATTGCACATAATCAAATATGGACTTAGGGCTACTTGCTTTATGAATAAAGTGGTGTCCATAATAGTTGTAGCAAAACATGTCACCATGATTATCTCTAAATAAGTAAGCATCTTCATCGTTATAGACAGTATAATATTGCAAGTCTGTCAGCATAGAATCTACTGTCTTCACATCCCAATCATCAGAAACAATGCCTGGTATAACAATATCATTCATTGATAACTTGAGGACATACGGTATTTGAATCAATTCAGTGGGACCATATATATCAAACATTACTTTATCCCACACAATCCCATCTGGAATCGGTATTGCAGAAATGTTTACATTGGACAAGTCCCTTCGAACCATATGAGACGAAAAATGTGGTTTTAACACAGTCTCCACGTGCTCAATGTCAGATCGTTCAGGAAGAAAATGACCATGTATTACTAGAAAAAAAGTAACCACAAATCCCAACGTCAAAAAAAGAGTCATAACAGCCATAAAAAGCCACAAATAGTTCCAAGGAAAAACAAAATATGTGCGTTTAAGCCAACACAGCAGCTTACGTGGACCCCGGACTGAAGACATCGAGGACTAGGAGCCGGACACTCCATCATCAGTGTCGTTGAAGCAGCCAGAGGCAGTTCTTGCAAAAGGTGCAACTGTGAACAAAGAAGCAGATGGAGGCTCTCGCCTTGGCACACTATAAACCACATGTTCAGAAACATCAGTAGAACGTACAGCAACTTGATCAAAAGATTCCAAATTAATTGTTGTCTGTGGAACAATCGCAAGATCATCTTCCACCCTCCCCAAGCTCGGAGAGGAAACAGCGTCGGTGTAAATCACCTGCAGCTGGACTTCTTCCCCAGTAGTGAGAGGGATTCCGGAACTACTGGGTGTCCCTCTTGGTCTGCTGTGCAGAATCGGCCACATGTTGTAACTTGACATTATCAATGGAAACAAAGCGATTTCCTTTGGCCCCTTTCAGTGGCGGTAAAATCACAGTTCTCGTGCCGCTAACCCCTAACACAGGGACAGGTGCTCGATAAGAAGGACCAAATTCTTTCTTTACTGCGACCTTTTCACGCAGTAGATCCCCAATCCTGGGTATCCAACCAGTAGGAGTTACTGGCTCATCCTTAATTCCTGAGGAGGCAGCACTTGCAGAAGAATTATCTTCACGGAATTGTTGTAAATCCTGCAAAATAGTGACACGATCATTTATGTCAAAGGGCGTATCTGCCGCCTCCACACCAGGACCATCTAGATCAGGAACATACATTCGTGTTCCAAACAGGCACTCATATGAAGTACGACCCCCCAGTGACCTTCTAGGCAAGTTATTAAGTGCTCTCTGTACTCCATACAGGTGGGCTAGCCAACTACGACCCGTACCTATAACTCAGGCCGTTAAGGATTGCTTTAAATCACGATTTAAACGCTCCACAACAGAATTTCCCTCGGGATGAAATGGAGACGAGAATTGGAGTTGGACCCCCAACAAAGCCATGGTGTCCCTGAATGCCTTAGAGGCAAAAGCAGGGCCCTGGTCCGAATGAAAAGCCGCAACTGCAAATGTATCGACAAAGATGCGCAAATCTTTAATAACAGTCCGAGCGTCAGCCGAGCGCTGTGGCCAGACCCACACAAATCTGGAGCACGAATCTACAGCAACCAAGATATATTTGTATGCACTGTCTGGGGTCAACGGACCACAATGATCCAAGTACACACACTGTAAAGGTTTGTTTGAAATTAGAAGGGGCGTCTGCTGCGGGTGTCTAGCCGATGAAGCTTTAATTTGTTGACAAACATCACAACAAAGGACATATTGCTTTGTCTCTTTATAGAGACCAGGCCACCAGTAACGAGCCTGTAAAAGCGAAATAGTGGCAGCCACACCAGCATGTGCAGATGCCACCCCCTCATGTGCTGCAGAAATTAATCGAGGTCTCTCAATTTTATTTGGTAAATCACGTACACCAATGCCTGGAATATTAACAACAGCATTGAACGCACTACTCAAGCAGTAACGATACTTAGAAGGAAATGGCATGCCATCAGCCGTAGCTCTTATGGCAGCCCAAATCTCTGTGTCTGGTTTGGAACTCAAACGAGTCACTGCGGCCACAGTGGCAACAGCCACTGCCGACTTCGCGGCTTCATCAGCCAAAGAATTCCCAGCAACGTGTATCCCAACACGCTGGTGTCCAAGTGTATGCACAACATGGACCTTAGGAAGCGTCTCTTTCAGATCCGCAACCTTACCCCACAACAATTTGTGTTTAATGGTGTTGCCCTTAGAATCTCTGAACCCATTCAACTTCCAATAGTGTAGATATTCATTGAAAGACTGAACACAGTAGTAGGAGTCACAGACCAGCAAGGTTAAAATCGCCGGATCCGCGTGCTCCAACGATAACAATAGAGATTTGAGCTCAGCCAGCTGTGCCGTGCAATCTCCCAAGGTTTTAATATAAGTATGTCGGGGGCAGAACACTTCCCCCTCCATAGTGCCGCTCACCACCGCACATGCAGCAGAATACTGTTGTTCAGTCCCAACCGGTGGTTGCGCAGAGCCATCGGTATACATGACCCCCTGATATTGGTCAATAGGCAATGTAAGTTCTGCCAAAATTCAGAAACCCCAACAATGACTGGAGCTTCCAAACCGTATTAGGAGGCTGCAATTGAGCACATTTCTCCAAAAAAATGTGGCGCCAAGCTCCTGCCCTCTCTCGACAACTCATATCCCAGGAAAATGACGCTGAGGAAGGCAATCTTCGATTTCTTAAAATTAAACTTATAGCCAATTTCAGCAAACCCCACAACAATGCGCGATACACGCCTTAGATGTTGCAGAATCTCATCGTCTGTCAGATATATGTCATCAACATATGATAACGCTTCAGGGTCCAACTCGTAGAGGATTTCAGTTACACGAGCCGAAAACAGTCCTGGGCTATTCTTATACCCCTGAGGCAAACGACAAAACTTTTTCTGAGAGCCAAACGGACTGAAACTGGTATAGTCCCGACTTTCGGGCGCTATATTTTGGCAGAAAAATCCATTTGAGATATCTAACGTTGTTTTGTATTTTTTACGCACTATATTATTCATAAGCGCTGCGCTATGTGAATTCTGTATTGCATATGTGCGTGTATGACCATTTAAATGTCTGTAATCCACCACTATCCTCTATGAATGGTCCGGTTTAGCACCGGAAATAAGGGATTATTCATCGGCGAGACACAGGGCTCAATTACACCGTGGTACTCCAATTGTGTAAGAATATTCCTAACCGATGCCCTTGCTTCACATTTGATAGGATACTGCGGCTGCGGCTGAGGTTCGCCCTTTATCGGAATTACATGATAAGGTGATTGTCTATCCCACCCCACATGATTTCTATATAGGGCGGGGGCTTGAGCCAGAGCCCATGATGTACTATAGAACTCCGCTAGTTCTCTCGGAACAAGTGGTGAGAATGAAGGTGTAATAACCTCTTCCCCAACTGTCGCGAACAAAGTCAGGCGGCCAATCTTGTTCGGCCAGCAGAACGTCATACAGTTTTACCATATGGTCCCAAAAGATGGCGTGTACAATGCGGTCAATGTCCCCTTCTAATTGCAAAGTTACTTTATATACTCTATCGGGATCAGAGACACGCATATCTGCTGTTTCGACTTGTATGAAGTCATCAGTTGCTTTCACCTCCAGATGCTCTAGAAGACTCCGGCGAACTATTGTGACCTCTGCCGCGCTGTCTAACAGTGCTAACACCCATGTCTTGTTCTTCAAGAGAACTCTCTTCTTGAGCGGCATGTCTAATTGAGACTGCTGCCACTTTTTCTTTTTAAATTGCTGTTTTTGTTGCAGCGGTTTCTCTTCCTGTTTAATAGAAACCTCCGTTGAGCGTTGTGATTCCTGTCTTGGTTTCACGTACTCAGTTCTCCGCTCTGACCGCCCACCTCTCTCACTTCTCTTCTCCGAGGAGTCCTGAAAGGAACGAGATTGGCGTGTATCAGTATATTGATATCTTTCTGGCGTCTTCAAATTATCCCTATTCCTGAGATTATACCTATTCTGCGGGGTCTCCGGTTGCAGAGACTGTCCCCCATCTTTCTTAGGTGTTTGCTGTTTCTTTTCCCAGCGCTTATTAGTACCCTCACGTTGCTGTTGTTTAGCATTATCTTTATTATTTTTACCCTGTAATTGGGGTTTTTGCGGTCTAGCCCCTAGGCTATCGCGACCAATACTGGAATATGTCTCAGCTATTATTCTCGGAAGTTCCCGCTCCTGATTAATCTGCGGAACGTCCCAAAGACGCATTCGCACTGCTAGTGCTACTGCCTCTCCCTTGAGATTACTCAAAATAATAGAAGAAACTGCGGCAAAATTGCCCATTAACTGCATCCCCAAATCTAAGGCAGGGGCAGCCCCATATTCATCTTGAATTTGTTTAAGCACTTCCGGTAAATTAGCTAATGTCGGTGTACCGTGTGCCATAGTGTAGAGCGCGGCAAACACCGTGCCCCAGGTATTACAAAGGTCCACCGGAGGAACCATCCCATACGGCAAACACATCGTCAATATTCTATGTTTATCCTGAGGTCCCGTATGGGGAAATACTGCTTCCAGCGTATTAATTTTCTGTGCCAGCCAAAATGGGGTCTCCTCACGTTTAGCCGGTACTTTACCCATAACTGAGTGCACAGTGGCTGGATTAATACCCAGAACCACTGCTTGTTGGTGCGCCGGAGCAGCACGCGCTGCGTTTGTATTTAGTGTCTGCATTACAAACTGAACTAATCGTCTATATGTAGCCGTTAAGTCTGTATATAAACGACGAACTTCAACCACTGTCAATTGAGCAGCCGCAGGATGAGGTGTATATGTAGCCAATAAAGGTCAGGTAGGACCATCATTACTCAGTGGACCTAACCTAACTTGTGCTACTGTGTGTGGGAGGGCGCCATCAAGCCAATTATGGTGTTCTTGTTACGATAAAGGTATCTCTAAATATGCATAAGCCCTGTATTGTCCAGGGACATTCGCAACAGTGTATTCATGAAAAGTGTTTGTACCCCCATCAACTGCTGGAAATACGACCCAAGAATAAAAAAGTTCTGCTCTATAGGTTGCATAGGCGTCCACCACAAAAGTGACCGGACCCCCTTGGACCGTTAGTCCATGTGCCACCAGATGTCCTGTGAGCGGTTGTCGCATATTGATTGCTATATTCACTATATTAGGATTCGCCATTTGTAAAAAACAGCACTAGGTCAGAGGAGGCACACCAATATCGGGGTTTTCCTTTTAAAGTTCAAGCTTCAACAACCAACCACTAAGTAATAGGATGTACCTATCCCATGGTGGCGGAAACCCTCATCCCCACGGACGTCTCCGCTTACGGAACCGAGGAGTCAAAATATATATGAGACCGAGAGAGTCAGCCGGACCTAAAAATTAGAGCCAGACCAATCGATGGCGGCGCCATGTCGCGTGGGCTCTCATTATCCTAAATGAGACTACTGGATTTCTAGGCAGCAGGATCGATCACGGTGTGGGGGACTGAGTCAGACCCACGTGTAAGGAACTCTGTTACCCTAAATACGGTTTTTGCTCCGGCTAACTAGCAGTGCCTCATTTCTCCCAAGGGGAAGACATGATTGGGAAGCCGAGCGCATGACATCTTTGGAACTTCTCAGGGAAGTCGTGGTCACTCAGATCAAAACCAACTCTCTCATTTACAGTATGATCTCATATACAAATGACAAAGGCAGTATAAGTTTTATATAATGTTTTAATAAAACGACTGCATTTTAGATAATAAGGCGTGAGCCGCAGTAACCAGAACCATACAACACAGTAGGATTGAAATAGTCACCAGGAGAGTAAAACATAAGAACAAAGCTATCATGGTGTCTAATAGTTTCTACTCTCCCTCTGCTTGGTCTATTTCGAGCACAGCATGTTAAGCTTCTAACTTGCCTTTCTGAATCCCTGGGGAGACATCAGCCCTCATACCAGAGCAAAGGCCTGTGATCTTGGATCAGCATCTGCAACGAGGCAGTCAGCGTCTAGTTGTGGTTCCCTGGTCGGAATCTCCCTCTTGCGTGTATTGGGACAAGGAAGTGATTTTATAACTAACATGTCAGCGTGATCACAAAATGTCCCTACGCAGGAATGCCAAAGACTAAACTCCTACCACGTCTATCGGCAATGTACCAGACTGTATCCTTGACTGAAGCACAGAGTGAACAGGAATGTGTTATGGAGAACTCCAGTGCTGAAGTAGGCTAAACAGTGTGATATGAATAAAAAACAAGACCGTAGAACTGGCTATTTGAAAAATAACAGTACGAAGCCTAATAAAAAGCATTTAGAGCAAAGTGCACAGAGGCTCTAAGCTGCAAGCAAATGAATAAAATACATCCAGGGCAAAATGCACAAAGGCCTAAAGCCTGAAGCTAATGCGCAAAGGATAGGTAAAACTAACCACACTACAGTACTAAGGCCTTCTCTACCTCAGCCCTTCTCTCCTCAACAGCTAGGCGCACTAACTGCAACTTCAGGTCCCTCTCTTCCCACCTATCTCTTAGCTCACAAGGCGTCAAGGAATGAGAGGTAGCCCTGCTTCTTACACTGGACCCAGCAAGGGACTCCCTATCACTGGGGCCTTCCTTGTCAAATGGCGTCCCCAACCGGTCATTCTCACCCTCCTGATCAGTCGCTCTACCACTTTCTAGGGATGAGGTCTGGGAGCCCTCCCATTGGGAACCCTCGCTACACTCAGGATCCCCTGGGTACCCCCTAAGCACACTCCCTCCCTGGGTATATGTCACAAACCTTTCAAAGAAATTCAGAGATCTCCTGAGGTCCCCTTCTACAGGTACCCCTCTCTCTCTAAAGAACCCCTCTAATTCCTCCTGCGTGTAAAATGGCAGGTCCTCTAAATCAAAGGTAAGCCCCATCTTGAAAAGGTACAAATAACTCAAATGTGACAATCACAATACCAAGCATGAGAACTGAAAATAGGAAAAATGACCAAAGAGAGAAAGTTAAGAGAAGCCAACCATGTGATGGTCTAAACCCAATCCTTATAGTGAAATAATGAGTCACAATGGTATTGTGCAAGCGCAAGTCCTATCCCACCGCTGCCACCAATGTTAGAAATGGGGTTTCTGGTTGGCTAGGGTATGCACCTCAGCCAGGCAGAACTTACCCACTCTAGTCATGGCAAGTGAGTTACACGTCCAAGATAACCCCTGCTCACCCCCTTGGTAGCTTGGCACGAGCAGTCAGGCTTAACCCGGAGGCAATGTGTAAAGCGTTTGCACAACACACACACACATGTGATGCAATATCCCCACCACAAAGGAAACACAACACCAGATTATATGAAAATATACTGTTTTTTACACAACGCAATTATCAGACCAAACATCACATATCAGTACTATCCTGCTACCTTAGCAGTTGTCAGAACGTTACACATTAGTTACTCTGCAAATTAGCAGTAGTCACACATAACACACAGGTTACTCAGTATTCTGCAACATAAGCAGTAGTCAGGAAACACGTTATCACATTAGAACACTTGTCATAAGAATATCATAAAACGCCCATAGTAGGAACATTAGAAAATGGCAAGTTAGAAAATACATATCAGCATGTCATGCCCATAAAAAAACATCTGCACATATATATTAGGTCATACCAGCAGGTAGGTAACTTATGAGTCCCCCATGGTCCATACAATGCCACTAAAGCAAACTATGTGCCCCACAGTACCTGTTTGATATGAAGAGGCACTCCCAGTGCCTAGAAGATGGACAATGGGGCCCCCGGCGCCCCTATGTGCAAAACGGGGGCCTCTGAGATCTCTTGGGAGAGAGGGGTGGTCTGCACCCTTTCTAAAATGAAAACAACGGGCCCCTCTGGGGACCCATGATCCTTGGGGGGGCCCCCCCTGGCCTCTAATGGCCCTCTCCAAAAGGGGGGGGCCCAAAGCGCCAAAGATTATAACCGTAGGGGCGTTCGCGCCCCTAGCGCAGTGACCGGGGAAAGGGGAACCCACTTTGTCCCCCACGTCCTGCTTGCAGGGAGGCAGCCGCCCTTGTCCTCGGTGAGGCTGCCACCAAGGTAGTGAAGGAAGCAGGGGCCTCCGTTGAGGCACTACATCCGCTTCCGAAAGCAGCCGCACCCGGTCCGGTGCGCGAGCCACTGTTCTGCCTTCCCTCGTCCTCGAGGGAGGCAGCGTGTAGATTTGGAGACCAGGTGTGCCCCGGGGGCGCTCCGAAAAGCGCGCGTCACCCGGGGGCACAATAGGAGCGTGCTAGCTCCTTCCTTCACTTTGGGAAGTGCCCCAGGGGCACTAGAGTCAGCGCGATCCTCGCGCTAAAAACCAAATGCTCCGCCCGGGCTGCGGCGGTGATCCAAACAAAGAAGAGGTGCCGTGGAGAGCGCGAGGGGCACTTTGAGGCTCCCGGGCTGCGGCGGTGTTCTTGGGGTTCAGAAATAAAGCGCTTTTCAAAGCGCTGGAGCAAATCTGAAGCCCAGGCTGCGGCGGTGATCTGTTCCAGCTATTTTAAGAGAGAGCGCTTTTTCTAAGCGCTTTAGGCAAAGCTGTGGAGATCGTGGAAGGGGTCAGGGGCCACAGCACCCTGCCACTGGGAACAACAAAACAAGAATGAGCACAGAGCTGGTGGGCCCAGCTACAGGCCAGCACAAGGGGTGCAGATGGTGGCAGTTCCTCCTAGTGACCAGGCAGGTCACAGGTCAGCACAGCAGCAGCAGTCCATGGTGGTTTCCTGGTGAGTCCATTCATCAGCATTTTGTGTCCAGTTTCAAGTTCCAAGAATGTTCAAATTGTGGGGGAAATTCCACTGTACTTATAGTCAGTTCTTACAGTGTTTTACAATGGCAGGGAGAGGAGGTTCCAGCCAGTTACAACTGGTTCTGGGAGTGCCCCCTCTCTCCTTTCAGCACAGGCTCCAAACATCAGTGGGGGGTTAACGACCCTATTGTGTGAGGCCAGGGCACAGCCTTTAATGTAGGTGTGCCCCGCCTCTCCCTTCTCTCAGCCCAGGAAGACTATTCAGTATGCAGATGCACCTCTGTGACACCTCCACCCTCCCTGCGTACAGGCTGTCTGAAAAGTATGCACACAGCCCCAACTGTCACTCTGCCCAGACGTGGATTGGAGTCAAGCTGCAAAACACCAGAGTCATAAGCACAGATAAATGCGCCCTTTCTAGAAGTGGCATTTCTGTGATAGTAATAAAAAATACACCCACACCAGTAAGCAGCATTTATTATCACCATCACAACCATACCAAACACGCCTACGCTACCCCTCATAAATCAGACTATACCCCTTACACATAAGGCAGGGCATTTCTAATGCAATCCTATGAGAAGGCAGCACTCACAGCAGTGAGACACCAAGTTAGGCTGTTGGTCACTACTAGGACAGGCCATGCAATATGGCACATGTCCTGCCTTTCTACATACATGGCACCCTGCCCATAGGGCTAGCTACGGCGTACCTTAGGCGTGACTTACATGTCGTAAAAGGGGAGTTCTGGGACTGGCAAGTAAATTTAGATGCCAGGTCCCCATGGCAGAAAACTGCACACACAGGCCCTGCGCTAGCAGGCCTGAGACAGGTTTGAAAGTCTACTTCAGTGGGTGGCGCAAGCAGCCCTGCAGGCCCACTAGTAGTATTTAATTTACAGGCCCTGGGTATAGAGATACCACTGTACAAGGGACTTGTAGGTAAATTAAATATGCCAATTAGGTATAAGCCAATCATACCATCTTTAGATGGGAGAGCACCTGCACTTTAGCACTGGTCAGCAGTGATGAAGTGCTCAAAGTCCTAGAGCCAACAGCGAGAGGTCAGAAAAACCAGGAGGAAGGAGGCAAAAAGACTGGGGATGACCCTGCGTAAGGCAAAAAGTCCAACACACGCCATGAGGGAAGGCCACAACGTCAAACTGACATCCCGGCACACGTCAGCCAACCTACCCCTACATTAACTAGGGCCCTCTTAACAACCTCTAGCCATACCGACAACTGGAATGTAACTGCGACAACAGTTGCCACTACCACCTCCGCTCTGTGTGCAGCTCAAGTAGCCGATGGCAGTAACCTCCCCATGGATCATACACACCTAAATTAGGGGGTGAGGATGACAACTTCAACAATCCCCAGAAACAAGACAAAGGCCCCAGTACTCTCAAATGTCAATGCCCATAGTTGTCGCAAACATCAGCCAATGTAAACAACAATCGGAGCTACACAGCACTAAGGACACACCCATGCTGCATATGTCAGGGTCCATCTTGTGCCTGGGTAACAATGCAACATCCCAAATGTCATACTGCTCAGACAACAGCATTGAGGGGGGGACACATGTAACTGGTCACTGAAATACACCTGCACAGTCAGAGGAGAAAATAGGACACTGATACGATTATCAGGGCAATCCAATGTAACACACATTCCCCAACATCAGCAGTACACATTACCAATGTCAACATTCATATCAGATCATAACCTTGCCATGCATAGGATATGCCACATGCCAAATACATTTAAGTGGATGTGAAAGATCAGAGATTAGGGCAGGTCCAGATTGTTAAGTGTGCTGCCAGTGCCAACAGAACACCCACAGCCAGTGAAAGGTCTCACCATGAGAATGGATGTAGATGGAGGCTTGAGTAGGAAAAGAAGGTGTCAATTTTCTATTTGGTATAAACCAACACCTAGAGGCGATGAGGCTGACAAGTCTAATAACTCTATAACATAAATGTGACATGCAGGTGGACCATAGGCCTGGAAGAATGCCCATCTGAAGGACTGGAGCAATTAACACAAAACAAGATCACAAAGTGAATTCATCAAAAGGCAGGCACGTCACATCAAAATTGCCACAACACAGACACACTAATTGTACCCTGTTTCATTGCAGAGGAAGATGGATCTCCTGCGGATATGCCTGTCCCAGATTTCCCTGATGACATGGATGACGAGCCGATGAACATTCCCCAGGAGACTATCCAAAAGGTCCTTGAAACCCTCCAGACCCCACCTTCAGTCACAAGGAGGAGCACAGAGCAAGCAGCCATCGCAGAGGATCCACCCACCACCCCAATTGTAAGACCTGCCAGCTCCAATACAGCTGAGGACTCAGACGACACTGGCACCAGCTTTGAGAGAACTGTAGTTGGAGTGCAGCGGGAGCTGGCCAAGGAGGTGCGGGTGGGGATGCAAAATATGGCAGCCAGCCTTGAGGGGGTGCGTTCGTGCATGATGTCATCTGCAGATCAGGCAGCAGCTATGCAAGCCCTAACATCCATCCTGCAAGGACTACAAGAAATTGTCAATTAATTCACCACTGCAGTAAGGGAGTTGCCACAACACCTCGCACCCCAAACCTTCCACTGCATGCACGAATGCAATCATGACCCCCTCAGGGCCGACCTGGCTGCCTACCATCATGATGTGGCTGCTATTCTCAAGAACCAGCAGATCCTCCTTGCTGCAGTACTGCCCTTAAGATCTTCACAGGGAGCAGCGACCGGGATGTCTGACTCCACGTCTTCTAACACTGAGGTGTGTGTTGCCCCTTCACAACCAACAACAACAAGGACAGAGGAGGCAACACACACATCAGAAGAAGAAGACATGGAACAGATCACATTCACAAGGAAAATCACCCGGAAGCACTAGTCCTTGCCACATGGCCCACATTTACCAAGGTCCTGCGCTTTGTAACTTGCCAGTCTTGCAACAACTGTACTCAAGCACTGTTCTGCAAACCACTGTATATCTTGTCACCCAGCCCAGTGATTGTCTCTCTCCAACTCATTGGCAAATTCTGTCCCTCTGCACTGTCTGAAACATCAACTCCAGCATGTCAAATGCATTTTGGTAAACCCTTGTGTTGGATCACAATGTAAGATGTCACTATAATGGATTCACAATCATGGACAATGTACAGATACCACTACAGCACTTTTCAATAAATAGCACTTACACAACAAATCTGTCTCTGGGTAATGTGACATATCAACTGTGCAGTAGATAACTGAAATGTGCCTACTGTCAAATTACGTAGCTTGTCAATACAACTGTCCTGATAATATGTAGTCAGAGAAATCTGCACAGTGCCCATGATTGCATCATACTCTGCCCATCCTGAGGGACAAATCTGATGAAGTGAGAAACCATACACCATCATGCTGTGTTGGACAGAAGAATGCTTCCTCATGGGATAACTAAGTCATCAAATAGTGGCCGCAAAATGTTGTCAACATGCAAAAATAACACAAATAACATGGCACACTAATCTAAGCAAACACTACAAAACTGCATAAATGAAGGTGTCTGAGTTTACATACAAATAGGTAATCATGCTGAACCGTGTCACAAATGATGTATGAGAGTCATGAAGACAAGAATACAAGATTGCCAATGAGAACTCATCTTATAAGGGTGTCCATGATCATCACACTGCAGTCAGACCTAAACTGTTTCCCCAATACCAAGTCTGGAAGCACTGTTTGTGACTTTCAAAACACACTTATCAACAGAAACACATTGTCATCCATATTAACTGTGATTGGTGGTTGCAACGAAGGGTCGACACTTTGCAAGGTAGCTCTGGGCTAGCTGCCAATCGTACAGCTCAGTTGGGATTTGTTTGTAGCATAGGACACAGATGTTATAGTACAAAATTTATGTACACTGAATCCAAACCCACGATCAAGTCCCATTCAACACATACTATTAAGGGTTAACCAAATATTTATTAAATTCTAATCACAGAAGAGGAAACTGAGGGAAAAATCTTACCTACCCTAATCTACCCTGACTACTCCTTACCCACAACTGTCCCTAACTAACCTAAGCTACACTTACTTATCACATGTAACGAAACGTTCGAAACATCTACCCCCCACACACCTTATGAGACGGACACATGGAGGACAATACATACTAGCCTAAACACATACTATACTATCCTATACAAATATATATTTTTTTGTATTTTTTTTGGTATTTTTTTTTTCTTTAAACACACAAGAACCCCAACATAGCCCACCACCCACCCACCCACACACTTAATAAGTAAAAATATGAAGATTCTGGACCCCCCCACCCACTAACACTAACTAAACTGACAGCCTATACTAAACTAACACTAAGCCCCCTAAGCCCACTAACTATAAGAACAAGGAAAGAGGAGGGAGGGGAGGGAGTCATGTCCATCAAAAAATGTCTAGAGGTTGGCCCTCCGGAGGTTCCTCTTAATAGACTTAACACGCCGGTTAATGTGGCGCACATCCCGGCTCAGGTGGCTCAACTTGCGCAGCACTCCGTCCATCTTACGGACCATGTAGTGGAATGCTGCAGGGTCAACAGATGGAGCTGTGGCAGTCTGGGTACAGGTGGAGGAGGTCTGTGTGGGTGTGGTGCCAGGCCTAGTGGGCTGTCCTGCACCGGTGGCAATGCTGGGGCCTGGAAGTACAGCAGATGTAGGACCAACAGTCCCAGCTGTGGGTGGGGCCACCTGGCTTGGATTGGTGGTTGTGCTGGTGGTGGCTGTGGTGGGCAAAGTAGGGCCACCCTGTGGGAAGGCTCTCCATGCCCCGGAGGCCCATTCATGGTGATATTGCCGGGCCATCCTCCGGACCCCGACTCCACCAGCAGGATGTGCTGGTATCTCATGGCCCGGCACTGGAATTCACGGACCTGGTCTGGAGTCATGTTTGCAGCTGTGAAGACAAATGCAGATATTCTACATTAGTAACTGCATTGTGTGAAATGGCACAAGAAGTTAATCAGAAAATACATCTACTGTACTTGTAACAGCTCATATCACAATACAGATCATTGAATGTCCCTGAGGAAGTACATGGCAGGCCAGCCTACAAAGGTCACATCACACATAGCACATCCATAACCTACAAGATGGGTAACAACTGGCTTTGACTTGCAATCTGAGTTCTGCCAGTTATCAGCTAAGAATCATGCTGCATATCCTCCGCCAAGACCTGGGCTACAAATGTCAGTGTACGGAAAGCAAAACTAAAGCCACATGGTCTGCTAGTTGTAACTGGACTTGCCAGTATAGTACCAAGTGGCAAACCTGAGTGTGTGTATACTAGGTTGCAAACAAACCGTCACTTATTCACATGTATGCGTAACATACTGGTAGCATCAGTACTAGGTACCCCATTCACAAACCCATGCCCGTGTTTGAGGGTGGTGTGGTGGATAAACAACTATAATTTTCCAAAAACATGTACACCGAGGAGTGTATAGAAAACTCCACACATGTTTGGCTCTACACACACACCACAGGTAAGGTCTATCAACAATTAGGAGTCAGCAAACCCTAGAGCAATTAAAGGGTCACACATGTCAGGAAATGCAGAACTTGGTTCACAACATATACGTCCAGTGAGGCCTGACTTACATCAGACACATAGGGGGTCATTCTGACCCCGGCGGTCACGGACCGCCGGGGCCAGGGTCGGCGGGAGCACCGCCAACAGGCTGGCGGTGCTCCGCAGGACATTCTGACCGCAGCGGTATGGCCGCGGTCAGAACAGGAAAACCGGTGGTCTCCCGCCGGTTTTCCGCTGTCCTGCAGAATCCTCCATGGCGGCGCAGCTTGCTGCGCCGCCATGGGGATTCTGACACCCCATACCGCCATCCTGTTCCTGGCGGTTCGCCAGCCAGGAACAGGATGGCGGTAAGGGGTGTCGTGGGGCCCCTGGGGGCCCCTGCAGTGCCCATGCCAATGGCATGGGCACTGCAGGGGCCCCCGTAAGAGGGCCCCACTTTGTATTTCAGTGTCTGCTTTGCAGACACTGAAATACGCGACGGGTGCCACTGCACCCGTCGCACATCCTCCACTCCACCGGCTCCATTCGGAGCCGGTATCCTCATGGAGGGGTGTTTCCCACTGGGCTGGCGGGCGGCCTTTGGGCGGTCGCCCGCCAGCCCAGTGGGAAACCCAGAATACCTGCGGCGGTCTTTTGACCGCGCAGCGGTATTCTGGCGGTTCCCTCCAGGCGGGCGGCTCCCGCCGCCCGCCGGGGTCAGAATGACCCCCATAGTTGCTAGAAAACCCATGATCATGAATTCCATGCACACCTAGGCCATTGCACTCAAGTTCCACATACTTGTAGCACTACATGTGGAAGTACATGCTGCTAGGAGGTTCTACCTACTGTTTCATAATTGCGTAGGTAAATAGGGAAGCAGATGTCTATTGGAAAGCAATTTGTTGTACCAATCTTGGAGAATGTGGGTCTGACAGGCTGACTAAATCGGAGCTGACTTCCAGTGCGACTCTTGGTGATACAAGTGTCATACACATGACTAACCCCTGTACTCACAGTGGGGCCTACAGGAATGGCCTACAATCCCTACATAATACCATTGGATACACATTGGCCCACTCAAAACATGTGAGAAACTGAATTCCCACTCATGGAACAAGAGAAAAGCTTGCCCAACGCATCACACCTTGCTATGCGTTCAACTCACACGAGTCCATAACCAGCAAACACAGTACATAACAGGCATATCAACACTTACTGAAGTGGTCGGGGTCCTCAAATGTCGCCACCTCTCCCACAGTGTAGGGTGCCGGTCCACCTGTAAGGTATGGAAGGAAGAAATGTGCTCAAAATCTGTGCACAGCGCAACAATTTCATAAACATATACAATGTGTAGGCTGAATAAGGAAATGGCAGGCATTCAGACATGATGGTACTGCATCTGATATATCACGGCCAACTTGTACATAGCATGGGTCTCCTGTGACAGTTACACACATATCTGCACACATAGATTGGCCCTAACTATCATGAGGTTGCAAACATGCCCCGTAATTGGTGAGCAGAAAAAATTATGGAGTGTAATCGTCTCATCATGTGCATCCAAGAGAGACATCCAAAGCCTGGTTACTTGAGGACTGCATTGCCAGTCAAACATGCCTTGTGGCCAGGACACATTAATGACACATAGGTACAATGTACAGAGGGAGGGGCAGGGACTTTGATGTGGCCCAGCTATGGTGATTTGCACCAACCATGGAGATGTGAATCCATGTGCATACACTTGGACTGCCATCCATATTTGGAATGTGGCACAACTAACTCCAACAAACATTCAAAGATGTTAGCTGAGGGCACCTTACACCTTTTCACAATGTTTTCAAATACATATCTGACATGTATCCAAAAAGATAAAGGAACACAATAATCCCAAACATTCATAGTACTTCCGTGAACGCTTTCCTTCCACACTCACCAGACTCACATGAGACATATGTCTGAGCCACTTTGCTATTATCAATTGACGTGAAGGCAGCACTCATTTTCAGCATCATGTAGTGATTTTAAAGTCAGTCTAGCTATTGCCGCAACAAAGTTAGCCAATATGTTGGTACATCTTTACTTCTCTGTCAATAGTACCCTATATAGACATGATTGGCTCCTATTTTGTTAGGTTTTCTGACAAAAAGGCCGCTCCAATTTACTTCATGGAAAAGTATCCTGTAAGTTTGCTGAGCACGTGCTACCTGACAGCTAGGAATTGTGATCCTTGCCATAGTGCATCAATTATCCCTTTATGTTTCCCCAGCATTACACACAGTCAGCAAGTTAGCTGGCAGACATAGTACAAATCCTCTTATGTCACTACAGAGCATTTAATCGTGCACATTTACATGATTAGTACTCACCAACAGTGCCACCAATCATGATTCCCAGGTGGTCCAAGAGATCCTGCTCCCTGGTGATGAGGTCAGCCCACCGGTGCTTCAGCTGGTGGTCACTCCTCTGGCTGGCATTCACACGCTGCAGGTGATGCAGCACCTTTCCCCACCGGATTCTGTTAGATACCCCTGTATCACCCTGCCCCCTGCCTGGATCATGAGTGGCAAGAAATGGCACACAAGCCAGATGAACCCCCCCAACTCCTCTTCACCCATCCTGCCAAGACGTGGCCTACCAGACACACTTGAAAAGTGAAAGGGAATAGGGGGAAAAGAAATAGGAAGGGGAAAAGGGGGAAAGTAGGGGTACAAATACAGATGAAAAGTAAACTTAACCACTAAAAGTACAGTAATAGTACATGGCCTGTACAAATATCTGGATGCGGGCTAATTTTCACTCCTGTACGTTAAAAAAAAATGGCGCAAATACAGTTTTGGTAGACAAAAAATGACGCATAACGCTAGGAACGTCAACATTTCAGTGCATTAACTGGTTTTGGGCATTTTTTCTTGTTTTTTTGTTATGTTACATTTGGGACACATCAGAGATAGGCTGATTGAAGACACTAGGGTGTTGATGGTGTATGTTCACATGTGTGACATCATACTGCAGCGGACCATGATCAGTATTTTTACAGTTGGCTGACGCAATAGTTGGTCATAAGTGTGGCCTACATATATGTGTCGCACAAATTGTGCATGTTTGGCATAAGGAGAGGATAGCAATGTGACGCACATATGTACAATACCTAAATGCCTTTGGCTCAAAGTGTGTGCTTTGGCAACTAATGTATTTGTTGACCAAGTGTGTGTGATTCATATGAAGCATATTTGTACATATGCTTGTATGAATGTGACATCCATGTGTCCAATCCTTAGATGCAAGTCATTGTGGAAATGAGAGAGGGCATGTGTTAGTCCTACATGTAGCAACATCCGTAAAGTGGACTTCCAAGATTTAGGGTCACGTAGACACCACATGTGACATAGCATGCACCAGATAGATGGCAGACGCTTGTTCATGTCAATGGTCCACATTTTCAACATCCTATGTCCTAGAGTATTGGTAGCAGCTTCCTAGGCACTAGTTGGTGAATCCCACAGTGAGTCATACACATGCATTGAGGAAGTGGGTACCATGTTGTTTGCACAGACAGACAAGAGTGGATCTCAAATGTATGATGACACCACAGTTGAGGCCATAGAAGTGAGCCCCAACTATCAAATGGCTGTGGTGGACCAGCATACAAGACAGCACGTGTCCACATATTTCCCGTGATCAATTGCACATAGGTGTCTTGTTCATGTGTGTGGTCCAATGATGATCCTATAGTTTGGGGTGTAATTTGTCACAGTTCGGTCCAGGACTCATCATGAGTCAGTGGCAGCTATTCCTGTATCTTCTGAGTATCCTTGGTTGATCAATGTGAGTAAAGTGGATGTGGACGTGTGAACCTACATGGGGATGGTCCCACCCTGTCACTAAAGACGTGTAATGAGACAGCCAACAGGGCAACCTTGGTGTGCTGAGTGAGAAAATGTCTCAGGTGTCATGGTCCGGCAGGTGTCATTACAACATTTATACACAGGTTAGACTCTGCAATTCCCACTGCATCTGGGAACATCATAGCCTCTATGCTGATCATTCTCGCAGCTATTAACCACACACGGCCCATCACTATGTTGTGAGCAGTGTGATTCTGTGTGTGAACTGTCATGATCCTGACATGTGTGTATTTTTCATGGGCATTATCAGAGGTTGCTGGTTGTGCTGAAAGCCCCGTACCCAATCCCTGCCTACGGCCCTGGGACACTGTCACACTTTGTCATTCATGCATAAATGAGACCCAGTCAAGGGATGGGCCATGAATTTTGCTTTTCCAAGAGGATTTAACTCAAATGTTACAGTTAAAAGGCAGATGATGCTATACAATGTATTTGTGTATGCATTGAAGAAGCTCATGCCCAATACCCCCTGATGAATGAGAGGTTTGCTTACGCAAGTGTGGTACATATGTAGATACAGGGATACTTTAGTGTGACGCACAGACAGATGCCAGTCAGGCTGACAGAATGCAGGGTGATTCAGGATCCAGCAATTTGACAAGTTACATAATCAGTGGTCTGACTCAGACTGTTTGGAGGACAAACTAGAGAGCTGACATGTCAAACTGTGTATGTCCTGTGTTTTTGAAGGTGACAAATTAACCCATGGGCTGTGTTACATGGCTTAATTAGTATCAATGCCTAACAGTGTAATTGACTAAATGGCAACTCCTATGCTGTTCCAGGCATCAGCAGGGGCAGTGCTTTTTGACATGGGTGGTGTGCATGGAGGTGATCACAGGTGTGGGCTGCATCTGTTTCCCACCAGTCCTGTGGGTGAGACTTGCATTATAAGGGCCAACAGACATTTTCACACGGGAAGCAATCTACAGGTGCTAACAGGGCTTTGAAACTAGAAGACAGTGTATAAATTAACCTGACGTCCATGCAGTCAGATGTTCTATGACAATGGCATACCATAGGAAAGGGTGTAGCACACTGGATTGCTAAAGTTGGTCTGTGTGTGTAGAGGAGGGAATATCAGGGTACACATCTTAGTATTCCAGGGACCTCTTCCGACAGGTGGGTTGTGACCAGGTGCATGGGTGTGTCAGGAGTTAGGAAATGGGTTGACATGCACATGGAATGTCATGTGTGCAATGCTGCTCATATTTGTGGCACTTGCGCTGTCCATGTTCTGCTTCTATGGAACTCTGGTCACAGATAGTCCTTGCAAATATTGGTTGCAGTTGGACTTACTGCTGTCAAGGGTCTGGTCAGACATTCCTGTTACTAATGCAAAAGCACATTGAGTGCCTCATGTATGAGGCCGGTTTTCCCCTTATTGAGTGATGGTGTCTTAGTTGTGTGCCATATGCTGCGTTGGACCTTGATTTCAACATGTATGTGTGTAATAGTTGTGGTCTCTGCTGGAGTGAGTCCTGAACCCTAAAAGGTCACCTCCCCTCCCCCCGCCCCCAGGTCATTAACCCTTGGCTGGCATCAGAGTGTATTCATTCTGCCTCAAAACTGAACTCCTGCTGAGGGTCCTCTAACTGACTTGAACCTTTAGAAGGTAAAATCCCTACCAGAAAAACCTGATCTCTGTATCCAAAGTGTGTTCTATTGGGGTCAGGCTGAACTTGTGACCCTGGCCCAGTCCAGCATGACCAGATTCCTGTGAGTGGCTCTTTGTGCTTTTTGGCTCTGAATAGCTCTGCAATGAAATATGTCTGTTTTGTTCTTTATTTTGTCTCCTCAGTTACTCTTAGCCCACTCTAAAACTCTCAGGATGTGTAACTCTCCTGCAAACCTGCAATCTGAGAATCTAGTGACCTGGTAGGACTAGCTGCCCCAGGGTCCATCTGCCTGTTCCAATTGCCCGCAGCTGCCAACGGGGGGGGGGGGGCGCTTGACATTGAGTTTAAAGTGCTGCCTCTCCCCCACATTGTGGGATGTGTAACTCTCCTAGCAAACTTGAAATCTGGGAATCCAGTGCCCTGGTGGGACTCGCCATCCCAGGGTTCATCTGCCTGCTCCAATTGCCTGCAGCTTCTGACAGGCGGAGGTGCTTGGTATCATGCTTAAATCGTTGTCTCTCCCCCTGTAGTGCGGGACGCATACAAGCACAGGCCTGTCCTGCACCCAATAGCACCAGGAAGAGCCAGGGAGGGCCACCCCCCTTGGCATTGGGTTCCTGCAGTTCCGTCCTGTAACACATAGTTAGAAATTAAAGGTACAGTCATCGCTTCCATTCCCTTTTACATATCTTATCAATCACGTTAGTGTTTGAAGAATGGAAAAGAAAAAGGCATCTAACAGCCCCATGGGTGCTCGTACCCCACTGAAACCACAGAAAATTTTAAAACACACAGCTTTGAACTGTGTAGAGAATGAGATTAATATTTTAATTGGAGTCCATTTTCAAAATGTGATTCGGAAAAAGAAAAACCTGCCAGATTAACAAAAGGGGAAACGCTCTTGAAATATTTAAAAAGGCAAAGGTTGTTAAAAACACAATACCTGAGGACCTATCTCACTCTAAGAAAAAATCTCCTACTTTGGAACCACAAGCAAGCACTGCTTTTCCTATAGTTGAGCATATCCAGATTTCGATCAATGTTGCCTGTTCCAATAGGTATGATCCTTTACAGGAGAACCCTTGCACTGACCTCCGTCCACAGAATGTTTCTTCTTCCACTTCCACTGTTCTTCCTCACATTGGCCATCCTCCCACTTTTGAGGAAGCAGTGGGCCTGATCTATGATTTAAAAGTTTAAACAAATTTTACTGGGAGTGGTGAACACCCTCAGCAAACTATCAGGACCTCACATTTCATTGACAAGGGTGTCTTTTAGAGACCATATCCTACATGTTCCAGTGGGCTCTCTGGTCTCAAAAAGCCTGCCGGCTAATTCTCAAAAACCCTTCGATTTGCAATTTATACAGTAGGCAGATCCTTCAGCAGGTAAGCAAGTTCATGATTTCAGATATGGCCAGTACTCTACTAATAGAAGAACTGCATTATAATCTTTACTACCATGTCCATGTCGACAATTCAAGTCCCCACTTCATATGGCTATGAGACTCTCTCCCCCACCCAGCCATTCTGAATTTGATCACTTGGTCGGTGGAAAACAGGGGAAGTCAGCTGACAACTTTCTGATACAACCTACCAACCGTAACCTGAGGAACTCTTATCCTGGATGGGGGTTCCCAGTATTTATGGTAAAGATCCCGAAGTTATCATCAGGGTCCATTGAAAGCATTGATTCATTGAAGAACAAGGTCCTGTATTTGATAAGGCATACCAGACAGTGTTGCTCGATCATCTATTCCAACATTGTACATGTAAAACACCTCAGGCCAGATTGGGATCCAATTGAACTGAATTTAGCCGCTGCCGATTTGGTTGAAGGTTTAATTTAATTAAACCAATAGACTTCTCCTTTCACTGGGCCCGAAATTAGTTTCAAGCTAAACCCTTGAACTCTAGATCTAGGAAATCAGATGAGGAAAACGATGATGTTAACTTGATTAAATCCAAGGAAACTGGTTTGACAGAGATTGATTGACGATCCCATATATTAACCTCGCCGCTCCCTATGTCTTCTTTCTCTTTTGGTGAGGATATTAGGCAGCATAATCCTGGTGCAGGGACATTTGTTTCATTTTCAGGTAGGCAGAGTGATTACAATAATTTCTTAGTCTCATTAGACAACAACCCTAGCATACCTAGATTGACAGCAACAACAAATACTCCCTCATTAATAACACATCGCAAAAATTCTACATCTACATCCCTAGTTGGCAGGGATTTGATCTAATCTGAAAGAGGAGGATTGGGGCTTATTTATAGACAAGCTTTATATTTGTATCTTTCAGGAGACCTGGGCTCTTACGAAGATCTACAGACCAGGCTTCCTAGCATAAAATATAGAAGCTTTGCTTTTGAAAGCGGGCAGACCTTTGCAAGGGCTAACTGTTGGAAAATGGGTTATTGGTAAGGGCAGGTAGGTACCTACACCTAGCAACAAGCCACTAACCTCCACTTATGTCCAGTTAGGTCTCAGTAAATTAACCCCAGCTCAACCCTTGGTAGCTTGGCAACGAGTGTCAAGGCTTAACTTAGGAGACAGTGTGTAAAGCATTCAAATATCACAAAACAGTAATTAAATAAAACACAGGAAACAGTTTAAAAATCCAAAACCAATTTATACAAATAGTTTATATTTTTATCTTTAAAATTACACCAAAACGAATAAAATCGGAGAAAGGGAACCGGAGATATGAATTTTTAAAGAATTATTATTTTTCTAGCGCTTAGAAACAAAAAGCGCCAATCGGGTCATCTGGTTGCACCTCGACCGGGGCAAAGTCAAACTTTCAGGCCGACCGCGATGGAGCCCTGCTCGGCTACAGGTCACGGGAGGCCTCGGTTAAAAAGTTACCTTCTGACTTATTCTTTATTTTGAAGATTTTCTTCAGCGGCACGAACCTGCCAGTCCTATCCGACCTCCTGGAGCCCTTCTCCGGATATGCGATGCTGGAATCCTCGGTGGAGATTTTTACCTTCGGACTTAGTCGTTTTTCGAGGTGAAAATCCTTCGACCGGGGTAAACCTGGATCTTGATCCGACGTCCATGGAGCCCTTCTCAGATACGATGGCTGGGAGGTCCCGGTCAACTTTTTACCTTCGGACTTAGTCTCTTTTTCGGAGATTTTTCTTTACCGGGACGAACCACCAAATCAGGCCGGGTCGCGGTTGAGGCAAGCCGGCTAGAATTTCCGCGGCGGGTCGGTCCCTCTATGGAGCTTTTTTACAAAAATTCTCAAATCTTCTCCAAACTTCTGGGGCTTCACCCAGATGTTCTTCTAAGGTTCTTTTGGGGTCCACAGCTCACCCCAAGGGTCCAGAAGTTCTGAGATGGTCCTTGGGGGGTGCGGACTACCACTCCCAGAATGCACCTGGCACAAACTCCTTTTTGGCCACTGGACAGGTTCCAGGTGCAGGCCATGGGTCCAGCAGGGCAGTCCTTCTTCTCCTTTAGTTCTTTTCTTGTTGAAATCTGGTGGGGATCTGAGGTGTGGGTGCAGGTCTGCCAGTTTTATCCTTGCTCCTGGGTGAAAAGCAGGGGGGTCCTGGTTCTCCAATCAGGTACAGGGTCGTCCCCTTGTGATGACCACTTCCTGGCAAGTGTGGCAAAAATCCATCCCAGAAGGCAACATTCTCTAAAAATCCAACATGGCTGAATCTGATTTTTGGAGGTTACATCTGGCTGAGCCCACCCACTGGTGTGGCTAAAAATCATAAACACACCCCTCTCCTGCCCTCTCCTAATCTAATCAAGGGGGCACCTAGTTTTCTGGGGTTGCAGGATGTGGGGGTGTTGCTGGTTGCTCCAAATGTCTTTCTCTGCCTTTGAAGACCAGTTTGGCAGCCCTCCCCCTTCCTGCCTCACCATCTGCTGAGGGGAGATTCTCTCCCACAAGCACATTCCTTTGTGTGAAGCCAGGCCACTTCACACCTCATCAAGGCAGCTTGGCTAAGCTGCTGCAGGCTGGCCAATCAGAGCACAGCAGCAAAATCAATGCAGGGCAGAAATTGGCAACTTTTTAGGTAAAGTCTAAAACGTTTTACCTGAACAAGTTATATTAAATCCAACAACTGGAAGTTGTGGGATTTATTACAACAATTAATTTGATACCAGATTCTTGGTATGCATCTTTTAAGGAGACTTTAAAATTTAAAACAAAGTCTCCCCATTCTAGCCTATGAAGGCCATTTACTACAATGAGGGAAAAACGAATTTGGCTGTTTTTACCTCACCAGGGATTATAAAACTATTTTTGTAAAGTCCCTGCTTATAGTTACATGGCACCTAGCCCTAGGGGCACATAGGGCACACCTTAGGGGTGACTTATATGTAAAAATAAGGTAGTGTAAGACTTTGGAACTACTTTTAATTCCAAAGTCGAATTTGCATATAACGTTAATTTAAAAGCAGCCAGCAAGGCAGGCCTGCCTTTAAAATGCCACTGGGCACCTCAGCAGCGCACCTATGGGTGCACAACCTATGCTGTGGTCCCTAAACCTACATGCCCTACCATATACTAGGGACTTATAGGTAGGTTAACTTAGCCAATTATAATTAGCCTAATTTGCATATTGAATTTACACAGAGCACAGGCCCTGGGACTGGTTAGCAGTACCCAGGGCACCATCAGAGTCAGGAAAACACCAGCATAAAGTGGAAAATGGGGGCAAAAAGTTAGGGGGCCTCTGCAATCAGCCCTGTTTTCTCACACAAGCCCCCCCCAGCCCACACGCCCAGGAGACTCAGCCCAACCCTGGGAGAGTCTTCCTGGCTTGTTAGGCGAGGAAGACAGTGAAGAAAACTGGCTGTCCCTTTGCAGGGCCTACTCTGCCTTACATCCTCCTGTCATGGTCACTCCCTCTGGGTAGTGAAGCCATCCCAACAGTGAAAGGTCCCATCTCAAACTGAAACGTCCCTCTAGGGGGTCTTCCTCCTCTCTCTCTGCCAACTTGGGTAGTGAGGTGCCCACCTCCCCTACTCCTAACTTTGCTAGGGCAACACCTAGCTTACCCAAAGAGGTCACCCAACACTTGAGCAACCCCACCATGACCAACAGTGTCAGGGGGCCTACTTTACTATTGGCCCTGGGGTCTGCCTCCCAGGCCAAGTACAGTGCTGCCAGGAAGGCTAGCACCCAGCAGAGGCTACTGACAGCTGTCAGTACCCAGAACCACACCCTAAGCTCTCCACTGACAGGTGGCTGAGCTGCTTTAGGGGCAACTTTGGGGTCCTGGCATCCCTCTTGCTTTCTAGAGTGGGGGGCTACCACCTCCTGTGGCAGACACCCTCCTTCCACTCTCCCTTCTGTCAGTGCAGGGGCAACACCCTGCATCTGGACAGCTGCCTGACTACTCAGGACTTCCTTGGGGTCAGGGGAGGCCTCACCAGTGCCAACCCTGGGATCCCCCCCTCTGGGGCAGAAGGCCTTTGGCTCCCTGGAACTCTCTTTAAGAGTGGCCTACCCTTCCTTTTCTTCTTTCCTTTTCTTGGGGACCCCTGTCTCCTAACTGTAGGGACTGACTCCCCGGGACTTTGGTTTGGGGGGGCGCCCTGGGCGACCGCCCCATCTGGGACCAGACCCACCTCTGGGAGGTCATTGCCCAGGATACAATCTAGGGGGAGGTCAGCACTGACTACCACCCTAAACCAGTCAAGGATACCCTCCCTCTCTAGGGGCACTATGGCTACAGGTTTGGAGGTGACCTCCCCTGAGGCTATCCTGACTTTCCTTGTCTCTCCTGGGACATACATGTCTGGGGTCACTAACCGGTCACTCACTATAGTGTGACTGGCACAGGTGTCTCTCAGGCCAGTGGTAGGGATCCCATTCACCTGAATAGGGTGGAAGTGCCTACTTCCACCCTCAGGGGTCACCAGCTTACCATCTGGCCCTCTCTCCCAGCTCAATGCTAGGAGGACTTCATCATCTGAGGAGTCCTCCTCCATGGCTACACTGGACAGCCCAGTGCTAACCACCTTCTTTGGGCAGGCTGCATCCTCTCTGAAGTGACCTGTCTGCTGACAGTCAAAGCAAGCCCTACTGTCCAAGAGCTTTTTTAACCCTGGGTCTCCCTGTCTCTGTTTGTCAGAGTGGGAGTGGGATTTACTCTCCTCCTTCTTAGGGTTCTGGGGTACAGAGGGAGTCTCTGTGGTGGGCTTACCACCTCCCTCCTTAGGTTTTTGGGGACCTGCCCCTCCCTTCTTGGAGTCTCCCCCCTGGGACTTGACAACCACCCTGGTTCTCAACCACTCATCAGCTGCCTCCCCTAGCTCTCTAGGGTTGGTCTGCTTAGAGTCCACTAGATGCTGGTGTAACCTTTCTTGGGTACAATTGGTCAAGATGTGCTCTCTCATGATCAGATTGTATAACCCCTCATAAGTATTTACTTTGTTACCAATAATCCAGCCCTCTAGTGCCTTTAGTAAGGTGTCTACAAAGTCAACCAAAGACTGGGTACTGACCTTCTTGGTGTCCCTAAACTTGAGCCTATACTGCTCTGGGGTCAGACCAAACTTTTTAGTCAAGCAACTCTTCATACTGGGGTATGAGTCTGCATCCTCCCCCCTCATGGTTAGGAGCCTATCCCTCCCAGAGTTGGGGACCAACTCCCACAAAAGGGAACCCCAGTATTGAGGCCTAACCCTTCTCATTTGGAGTGCCCTCTCAAAGGCCTCCAACCATTTGTCTATATCATCCCCCTAAGCTGGACTACTGTCAGTGTGAGTAGGCTAGCCAGATCAAGCTCCATGGTTCCCTAGTTTTGTGTCAACAAAAACTTTTTGCAAAAATTGGAAACAATAATTTAGAAAAATTACAAAAATTCAATAATTGAAATTAATCCAAATTAAAAATTTAATTTTTTTTTTTTTTGTAAACAATTTTTGCACTAAGACAATTTAAAGGATTTTTAATTTGTTTTACTTAAAACTGTAACGTGATACTGAACACAAGTACAGGATCCCACCGCTGCCACCAAAAATGTTGGAAAATGGGTGATTGGTAAGGGCAGGTAGGTACCTACACCTAGCAACAAGCCACTAACCTCCACTTCGGTCCAGTTAGGTCTCAGTAAATTAACCCCAGCTCAACCCTTGGTAGCTTGGCAAAGAGCGTCAAGGCTTAACTTAGGAGACAGTGTGTAAAGCATTCACATATCACAAAACAGTAATTAAATAAAACACAGGAAACAGTTTAAAAATCCAAAACCACTTTATACAAATAGTTTATATTTTTATCTTTAAAATGACACCAAAACGAATACAATCGGATAAAGGGAACCGGAGATATGAATTTTTAAAGAATTATTATTTTTCTAGCGCTTAGAAACAAAAAGCTCCAATCGGGTCATCTGGTTGCACCTCGACCGGGGCAAAGTCAAACTTTCAGGCAGACCGCAATGGAGCCCTGCTCGGCTACAGGTCGCGGGAGGCCTCGGTTAAAAAGTTACCTTCTGACTTAGGCCCTCATTACGAGCCTGGCGGTCTGTGACCGCCAGGCTCGCGGTTGGCGGGAGCACCGCCGACAGCCTGGCGGTGCCCCTTAGGGCATTCTGACCGCGGCGCTTTGGCCGCGGTCAGTGCAGGAAAACCGGCGGTCTCCCGCCGGTTTTCCGCTGCCCGTCAGAATCCTCCAAGGCGGCGCAGCATGCTGCGCCGCCTTGGGGATTCTGACACCCCCTACCGCCATCCTGTTCCTGGCGGTTCGCCCGCCAGGAACAGGATGGCGGTAGGGGGTGTCGCGGGGCCCCTGGGGGCCCCTGCAGTGCCCATGCCAATGGCATGGGCACTGCAGGGGCCCCCGTAAGAGGGCCCCGCTTGTATTTCACTGTCTGCATAGCAGACAGTGAAATACGCGACGGGTGCAGTAGCACCCGTCGCACCTTCCCACTCCGCCGGCTCGATTCCGAGCCGGCGTCCTCGTGGGAAGGTTGTTTCCCGCTGGGCTGGCGGGCGGCCTTAAGGAGGCCGCCCGCCTGCCCAGCGGGAAACTCAGAATGCCGGCCGCGGTCTTCAGACCGCGGTGCGGTATTCCTGCGGCGCAACTTTGGCGGG
Organism: Pleurodeles waltl; assembly: GCF_031143425.1. Classification (NCBI taxonomy): domain Eukaryota; kingdom Metazoa; phylum Chordata; class Amphibia; order Caudata; family Salamandridae; genus Pleurodeles; species Pleurodeles waltl. The sequence continues at coordinate 453,982,695 of NC_090448.1, forward strand.
CGGCCTCCGCCGCCCGTCAAAGTTGTAATGAGGGCCTTAGTCTTTATTTTGAAGATTTTCTTCAGCGGGACGAACCTGCCAGTCCTATCCGACCTCCTGGAGCCCTTCTCCGGATACGCGATGCTGGATTCCTCGGTGGAGATTTTTACCTTCGGACTTAGTCGTTTTTTCGAGGTGAAAATCCTTCGACCGGGGTAAACCTGGATCTTGATCCGACGTCCATGGAGCCCTTCTCGGATACGATGGCTGGGAGGTCCCGGTCAACTTTTTACCTTCGGACTTAGTCTCTTTTTTGGAGATTTTTCTTTACCGGGACGAACCACCAAATCAGGCCGGGTCATGGTTGAGGCAAGCTGGCTAGAATTTCCGTGGCGGGTCGGTCCCTCTATGGAGCTTTTTAACAAAAATTCTCAAATCTTCTCCAAACTTCTGGGGCTTCACCCAGATGTTCTTTTAAGGTTCTTTTGGGGTCCACAGCTCACCCCAAGGGTCCAGAAGTTCTGAGATGGTCCTTGGGGGGTGCGGACTACCACTCCCAGAATGCACTTGGCGCAAACTCCTTTTTGGCCACTGGACAGTGGTCAGCTGGTCACTTTCTTCAGGAGTTGGTGCAGGGGACTCTGGATAGCAATTTTTCACCTGTAGAAAACAGGGAGTCCCTCCTTGAACCAGTTGAAGCCAGGCAAAGTCCTTCTTGTGGTGAAGCCCAAGTGTGCAGCTGGTGCAGTCCTTCTGAGTGCAGGTTCCAGGTGCAGGCCAGGGGTCCAGCAGGGCAGTCCTTCTTCTCCTTTAGTTCTTTTCTTGTTGAAATCTGGTGGGGATCTGAGGTGTGGGTGCAGGTCTGCCAGTTTTATCCTTGCTCCTGGGTGAAAAGCAGGGGGGTCATGGTTCTCCAATCAGGTACAGGGTCGTCCCCCTGTGATGACCACTTCCTGGGAAGTGTGGCAAAAATGCCTCCCAGAAGGCAACATTCTCTAAAAATCCAACATGGCTGAATCTAATTTTTGGAGGTTACATCTGGCTGAGCCCACCCACTGGTGTGGCTAAAAATCATAAACACACCCCTCTCCTGCCCTCTCCTAATCTAATCAAGGGGGCACCTAGTTGTCTGGGGTTGCAGGATGTGGGGGTGTTGCTGGTTGCTCCAAATGTCTTTCTCTGCCTTTGAAGACCAGTTTGGCAGCCCTCCCCCTTCCTGCCTCACCATCTGCTGAGGGGAGATTCTCTCCCACAAGCACATTCCTTTGTGTGAAGCCAGGCCACTTCACACCTCATCAAGGCAGCTTGGCTAAGCTGCTGCAGGCTGGCCAATCAGAGCACAGCAGCAAAATCAATGCAGGGCGGAAATTGGCAACTTTTTAGGTAAAGTCTAAAACTTTTTACCTGAACAAGTTATATTAAATCCAACAACTGGAAGTTGTGGGATTTATTACAACAATTAATTTGATACCAGATTCTTGGTATGCATCTTTTAAGGAGACTTTAAAATTTAAAACAAAGTCTCCCCATTCTAGCCTATGAAGGCCATTTACTACAATGAGGGAAAAACGAATTTGGCTGTTTTTACCTCACCAGGGCTTATAAAACTATTTTTATGAAGTCCCTGCTTATAGTTACATGGCACCTAGCCCTAGGGGCACATAGGGCACACCTTAGGGGTGACTTATATGTAAAAATAAGGTAGTTTAAGACTTTGGAACTACTTTTAATTCCAAAGTCGAATTTGCATATAACGTTAATTTAAAAGCAGCCAGCAAGGCAGGCCTGCCTTTAAAATGACACTGGGCACCTCAGCAGTGCACCTATGGGTGCACAACCTATGCTGTGGTCCCTAAACCTACATGCCCTACCATATACTAGGGACTTATAGGTAGGTTAACTTAGCCAATTATAATTAGCCTAATTTGCATATTGAATTTACACAGAGCACAGGCCCTGGGACTGGTTAGCAGTACCCAGGGCACCATCAGAGTCAGGAAAATACCAGCATAAAGTGGAAAATGGGGGCAAAAAGTTAGGGGGCCTCTGCAATCAGCCCTGTTTTCTCACACAAGCCCCCCCCAGCCCACACGCCCAGGAGACTCAGCCCAACCCTGGGAGAGTCTTCCTGGCTTGTTAGGCGAGGAAGACAGTGAAGAAAACTGGCTGTCCCTTTGCAGGGCCTACTCTGCCTTACATCCTCCTGTCATGGTCACTCCCTCTGGGTAGTGAAGCCATCCCAACAGTGAAAGGACCCATCTCAAACTGAAACTTCCCTCTAGGGGGGTCTTCCTCCTCTCTCTCTGCCAACTTGGGTAGTGAGGTGCCCACCTCCCCTACTCCTAACTTTGCTAGGGCAACACCTAGCTTACCCAAAGAGGTCACCCAACACTTGAGCAACCCCACCATGACCAACAGGGTCAGGGGGCCTACTTTACTATTGGCCCTGGGGTCTGCCTCCCAGGCCAAGTACAGTGCTGCCAGGAAGGCTAGCACCCAGCAGAGGCTACTGACAGCTGTCAGTACCCAGAACCACACCCTAAGCTCTCCACTGACAGGTGGCTGAGCTGCTTTAGGGGCAACTTTGGGGTCCTGGCACCCCTCTTGCTGTCTAGAGTGGGGGGCTACCACCTCCTGTGGCAGACACCCTCCTTCCACTCTCCCTTCTGTCAGTGCAGGGGCAACACCCTGCATCTGGACAGCTGCCTGACTACTCAGGACTTCCTTGGGGTCAGGGGAGGCCTCACCAGTGCCAACTCTGGGCTCCCCCCCTCTGGGGCAGAAGGCCTTTGGCTCCCTGGAACTCTCTTTAAGAGTGGCCTACCCTTCCTTTTCTTCTTTCCTTTTCTTGGGGACCCCTGTCTCCTAACTGTAGGGACTGACTCCCCGGGACTTTGGTTTGGGGAGGCGCCCTGGGCGACCGCCCCATCTGGGACCAGACCCACCTCTGGGAGGTCATTGCCCAGGATACAATCTAGGGGGAGGTCAGCACTGACTACCACCCTAAACCAGTCAAGGATACCCTCCCTCTCTAGGGGCACTATGGCTACAGGTTTGGAGGTGACCTCCCCTGTGGCTATCCTGACTTTCCTTGTCTCTCCTGGGACATACATGTCTGGGGTCACTAACCGGTCACTCACTATAGTGTGACTGGCACAGGTGTCTCTCAGGCCAGTGGTAGGGATCCCATTCACCTGAATGGGGTGGAAGTGCCTACTTCCACCCTCAGGGATCACCAGCTTACCATCTGGTCCTGTCTCCCAGCTCAATGCTAGGAGGACTTCATCATCTGAGGAGTCCTCCTCCATGGCTACACTGGACAGCCCAGTGCTAACCACCTTCTTTGGACAGGCTGCATCCCCTCTGAAGTGACCTGTCTGCTGACAGTCAAAGCAAGCCCTACTGTCCAAGAGCTTTTTTAACCCTGGGTCTCCCTGTCTCTGTTTGTCAGAGTGGGAGTGGGATTTACTCTCCTCCTTCTTAGGGTTCTGGGGTACAGAGGGAGTCTCTGTGGTGGGCTTACCACCTCCCTCCTTAGGTTTTTGGGGACCTGCCCCCCCCTTCTTGGAGTCTCCCCCCTGGGACTTGACAACCACCCTGGTTCTCAACCACTCATCAGCTGCCTCCCCTAGCTCTCTAGGGTTGGTCTGCTTAGAGTCCACTAGATGCTGGCGTAACCTTTCTTGGGTACAATTGGTCAAGATGTGCTCTCTCATGATCAGATTGTATAACCCCTCATAAGTATTTACTTTGTTACCAATAATCCAGCCCTCTAGTGCCTTTAGTGAGGTGTCTACAAAGTCAACCAAAGACTGGGTACTGACCTTCTGGGTGTCCCTAAACTTGAGCCTATACTGCTCTGGGGTCAGACCAAACTTTTTAGTCAAGCAACTCTTCATACTGGGGTATGAGTCTGCATCCTCCCCCCTCATGGTTAGGAGCCTATCCCTCCCAGAGTTGGGGACCAACTCCCACAAAAGGGAACCCCAGTATTGAGGCCTAACCCTTCTCATTTGGAGTGCCCTCTCAAAGGCCTCCAACCATTTGTCTATATCATCCCCCTAAGCTGGACTACTGTCAGTGTGGGTAGGCTACCCAGATCAAGCTCCATGGTTCCCTAGTTTTGTGTCAACAAAAACTTTTTGCAAAAATTGGAAACAATAATTTTGAAAAATTACAAAAATTCAATAATAGAAATTAATCCAAATTAAAAATGTAATTTTTTTTTTAAAAAAAAAACAATTTTTGCACTAAGACAATTTAAAGGATTTTTAATTTGTTTTACT